>NC_135719.1:23282317-23591904 GCF_964656455.1 Halichoerus grypus | reverse complement strand
TTTAGTAGGGCTTTTTTTTTTTTTTTAATTGAAGTATAGTTCACACACAATGTTACATTAGTTTCAGGTGTACAGCATAATGATTTGATGAGTCTGTATGTTGTACTATGCTCACTACAAGTATAGCTACCATCTATCACCGTAGAACACTATTACAATATCATTGATTATATTTCCTATGATGTACCTTTCATCCCTGTGGCTTATTCATTCCATAACTAGAAGCCTGTATCTTCCACGCCCCTTCACCAATTTTGCTGCCCCCCTCCCCGTACTCTGGCAACCATCAGATTGTTCTCTGTATTTATGGGTGTGTTTCTGCTTTTTGTTTGTTTATTCTTTTCTTTCTTTAGATTCCACATATAAGTGGAATCATTTGGTATTTGTCTTTGTCTCATTTATTTCACCTAGCATAATACTGTCTAGGTCCATCCATGTTGTTGCAAATTGCAAGATCTCATTTTTTATGGCTAAGTAATATTCCATGGTGTCTGTGTGTGTGTGTGTGTGTGTGTGTGTGTGTGTGTGTGTATACTTCTTCTTTATCCATTTGGTTACCAGTGGATACTTGGGTTGCTTCCATATCTTGCCTATTGTAAATAACGCTGAAATATACATAGGGGTACATATGTCTCTTTGAGCTATGTTTTCATCTCCTTTGCGTAAATATTCAGTAGTGGAAATAACTGGAGCACACAGTATTTCTATTTTTAATTTTTTCGAGGAACCTCCATAGTGCTTCCCACAGTGGCTGCATCAATTTGCAGTCTTAATGGGCACACTCTGAGGGTGAGAGGGGGAGTGATTATTACTCTGGACCGCAAGATAAACTGGGATATGCTGTGTGAACCTGGGAAGTAGGATCAACCATACCATAACCCAACTTAAATTCCTTCTGAAATAATGTGAAATATTAATAAACCTTGCAGTTATTATTTGCTGTAAGGTTTAAATAATATTGAAATAATATTTGTGGTCTAACATATGTGGTCTAACTTGTAAATAATCTGTGAGTGCTGAATTAAATCCCTACTTCTTAATTGACTATTTGAGTCCATTTTATTTTTTTTTATTTTTTAAAGGTTTTTTTATTTATTTGACAGAGAGAGACACAGCGAGAAAGGGAACACAAGCAGGGGGAGTGGGAGAGGGAGAAGCAGGCTTCCCGCTGATCAGAGAGACCGATGCGGGGCTCCATCCCAGGACCCTGCTGAAGGAAGACGTTTAACAACTGAGCCCCCCAGGTGCCTCTGGGTCCATTTTATATATCACTGAAAATAATTTCAAATCCCCCCAATTGGAAAAGATCCAATATTAATTCAATATTTGAAGACTTCTAAATCTTCTGTAAGGTTTAACTGATCAAATATGCAAAATATTTGGTTCTGTGTCTGGGACATAACAGGTACTAATGTTACATTAAATAGTCATTTTAAAAAAATATATTTCTTAAAGATTTTATGTATTTATTTGAGAGAGAGAGAGAGAGAGAGTGAGCATGAGTGGGGGGAGGGGCAGAGGGACAAGCTGAGTGGGGAGCCTGATGCGGGGCTTCATCCCAGGACCCTGAGATCAGATGCTCAACCGACTGAGCCACCCACGAGCCTCTATATAGTCATTTTTATCTTGATAGGGCTTAGAACTTTAGAAATGGCTGAGTCATGTTTTTAAAAGTATGGAATCTCATTGTATTCCAGCTATGGTTTTAAAAAGGTGATAAAACATGCTAAGGAGAAATAGATTTATATTTTAGTTATGGAAGATTATATTTAAGTGAGGTTTTAAAGTGTGATTTTCAGGACGCCTGGGTGGCTCAATCCATTAAGCATCTGCCTGTAGCTTAGGTCATGATTCCGGGGTCCTGGGATTGAGCCTCTGCATTGGTCTCTCTTCTCAGTGGGGAGTCTACTTCTCCCTCTCCCTCTGCCCCTCCCCCGCTCATACTCTCTATCAAATAAATAAAAAGCATCTTAAAAAAATAAAGCGTGATTCTCAAATATTTTTAAACTATTAAGTACAAAACATTGGCCTTTAAAAATAGAAATTTAAAGTAGCCAAGGAAAACATGGATGATGGAGTACATAGGAATAAAAATGGTTTCAGTGTTCTGGTTCCTTTTTTAATGGCAGTCACAGTATATCTTGAGATTCAGGCCTCATCCAAAATGAATTTTAAGAATAAATTAAGTTTCTTTTCTTAACCCCATGCACTTCCAGCAACTGTGTATTAAATTTATAAATGACTACATTCATTTCACTTAGCACTCACAAATTTGGTTGTGATTTTTTTTTCTCTTGGATTTTCCAGGCTAAACTAGAGAAACACTTTAAGGGAATTCAAACATTAGAAAGACATATCAAAAGCTACCTAAATGTCCAATAATTAAATGTGAATATATATCTATGTACATATATTACATTGACATATACACTCCATATATAGTGAGGTACATTTGTAATTGTGCAATCATTGTACATGTTTTTATATTTGCAATACATTGTTACACGAAGTAGCAGGCAGAAATTTATTTTTCTTTTGGGAGGTGGGGACCAATTTAAGTAATTGTTAGTGAAAATTAAAGAATGGCCAAAGGGACCACCTCCAATCATTAACAAAACATCTCAGGGTCGGATTTCTCAGAGTAGCTTTCAAATCTGATTAGAAATTTGAAATATTGCCGTGCATATAAATGGGTGAGATAAAGAACACTCTTGAGGAGATATGAACACACAGGAGGACATCAGGAGCACATTTAGCTGACAGCAGCAATGCCAGGAGGTACCTGGTCACTCTTTCATTCTGTCCTCTGGTCCTCTCTTAACAGCGCACCAGAAAACAATGTTGAAAACAAAAGTGGTGTCTATACTTTCATAAGCATTTTGTAAACATCGTCAACTCCTCATTTCCTCCATTCCCAACCACCTTGTACCATTTAGCTTCACTTTTCGGTTTCTCCCAGCCTTGCAACTCCTCATCTGCAGGAGCGCATACAATGCAGGCTCCCTTCTGCCTGCCTATTGTGATGGAGTCAGGGTTTGGGGACCTGCAGCTGCAGGTTGTTGGGGACCTACAGCAGGTTTCCATGGCAACTGACTAATCCACAAGTGGAAGGTGATGGGGCGCCTCAGACTCCAGAATTCTATTTTGAAAGATCACTATTTTATCACTCTTCTGTTCTGAGGCATGAATTAATTGTGCAAGATCTGGGTGGGATAAAAATCATGACAGACTGGTACAGGCATGTATGTACCCTTAGTGAGAGTGTGTTTGATGCTTATAGATACCCACTGTCTGAACTAGGGGTTCTAGCAGAGAAATGAACCTATATATCAGATAGATAGAGATAGATGATAGCCAGATACCAAGATAGATAGATAAATGCTGATATAGATAGATACTGATATAGATAGATAGATGATAGATAGATAGATACCTAAATAAATAGATCAATCGATAGATGGACAGACACATAAATACATACCAATATAGATAGATGATAGATAGATACTGATATAAATAGATCAATCTATAGATAGACAGATACCAATATAGATAGATAGATAGATAGGTGATAGATAGATAGATAGATGATAGATAGATGGACAGACAGATACCAATATAGATAGATAGATACCGATACAAATAGATCGATCAATAGATAGGTAGATACCAATATAGATAGATAAGATAGGTGATAGATAGGTGATAGATTAATAGATAGATAGACAGATAGATACCAATATAGATAGATAGATAGATAGATAGATAGATAGATAGAGATGATAGATAGATAGATGATAGATAGATGGACAGACAGAAAAGAGAAAGGCAGAGTAAGACTTTAGTGCAAGGAACTGGAGTATCTGATTGTAGGAGCTGGCTAGGCAAATCTGACACAGTAGAGTCGGCCAGCAAACTAGAAATTTTCAGGCAGGAGCCAATGGCAGCAATGCACAGGTTGCCTTTCTTCTTACTTAGGGAAACCCCTGTTTTGCTCGTAAGGCCTTTCAGTTGACTGCATGAGGCCCACCCTGATTACTGGGGATAATCTCCTTTACTCAAAATTAACTGATTGTGGGGGTGTCTGGGAGGCTCAGTTGGTTAAGCATCCAACTCTTGGTTTCAGCTCAGGTCATGATCTCGCAGTTGTGGGATCGAGTTCTGTGTCGGGTTCTGTGCTCAGAGCGGAGTCTGGTTCAGATTCTCTCTCCTTCTCCCTCTGGCTCACAGTCTCTCTAAAATAAATAAATAAAATCTTAAAAAAAAAATTAACTGATTGTTGATGTTAATCACAACACACCTAGTTTAGTGTTCAATTGCAAAAGTGCGTATTATAACCTAGCCAGGATGACACATGAAACTAACTAGCATACAAACCATAGATATTCTGAGGTCTAACTTACCAGAATATTTTGCGATTGTCATCAAAATGTGTGGCTGTCATGAGCTCAGTTTGATTATGTATCAGGGGTAGAAAGAATTGCCTTTTTTTTTTTCTCCTGAATCTAATTACTTGGGAGGTAGAATACAGCTTCATTGATGAAACCATGGGACTCTATGCAGACTGGTTAGCCATCTTGAGTTTTGGACAGCAAATGCTCGGCAAGCTTCTAGCTGGAGAGATAGGAGAATGCTCTCTGAACTTTGTTATACCCAACAGTCCTGTGCGCCAACTACCAGCAAGAACAGTAATTGTTTGGGGTCTTGGGGGAACCGGGCCATATGAACTTACATCCATACACCCCAGGGACTGAAGCCACCTACCTGTGAGGCAGAAACTCTCCATTAGCCACTGGGCTAAAGTTATTTATGAGAGGAATGGATGAGGAGAAGTATGGGGACTCACACCACTTTATTATTTTGTTTTTACCGTAACCGACTGAAGCTGTTGTTTATGCAGCTGTGTGGTTAATCCACAGACTCTAGAATCAGTCAGTTTGAGTTCGTTCCCTGACATCATCACTTAACTTGAGACAGTGATCACAACAGAGAGATCTGGAACATGGGGAGCATGAGAGCACCAACTTAAAGGGTAATTGTGAGGATCACATGAGTAGATACATGTAGAGGTCTTAGAATAGTGTTGGGTGTGTCCCAGGTAAGTGCTCAGTCAAAGGTAGCATTGTTGACAATATTACTGATGCGTCCCTGGGCACTCACTGCATATGCATTACCCTCTTAAGGCCTCCCAATACTCTTATGGGATTTTTATAGTCAAAGGGACTGAGTATCAGAGAGGTAATTAGCTTCCCCAAGGTCACAGAGAGAGTAGTACATGGAAGCATTTGAGTAGCAAGCAATTTCAAAGCTGAACACTGAATCACTACAGTATACTGGTTTTCTAATAAAGAATTAAAATAGGAATAAACTGAACATTTTAGATCAACAGAAAGATCTCTACCATGCTAATTTTGAGCCTCTGTCTTTCCAGTATCTATATCCAGTCTTTGTCCATCTTTAGCAATGTGCATGCATAGCTCAGGAGGTTTCACATGTTGGGGAGAGAACACATGTCGTTCATTATTGCATCTCCAGTGCTATCAATGTGTCTGGTTCAAATTTAAGGCTTGCTAAAAAATGACTGAATATGGTGTGCATGGCATAAGCCACCTTTTTATAGTAAACCAGCGTACTAATAAAGATATCATAAATATGATCTTTATCTGTAACACATCACTTGTTTTGTTTCTATCAACAGGGAAACATGAGAAATCCACCATCTTGTAAAGAAGGAAAGATGGGGCACCTTCCTGATGGAAAGTGACAGAGGAAGCAGTCTGACAAATGCAGGTTTTCATGCAGAATTCTTCAAAAAAAATGGGGTGACAAAAATCTGACAGAAAAAAAAAAAATGTCTGGTTGGCCGAAACTCTAAATGAGCTCAGGAAGAAGAGTAGAGGACAAGGATAATCAAAACAGACTGTCTCCCTGGATCCCCGGCTTGGTTCCATCCATAGCTAGAAAATGGAGCTACAGCTCACATGGTGATAGCTTCAGTAGACACAAAGGAAACACAGCCATTGACAACTTCTGTTTCATACCAGCACTCTCTGTGAAGAGCTTTGGAGTCAACTTGTGTGACGTGAGTGAAGTGGAAGGAGAACAATTTCCTCATTGAAGGAAAACAACTACTGTGATTCCAGGAGGATGAAAAGAGGAAGTTGTCATGATGTGAAGAGCTTGGAGACATGTTTGAACTGATTCTGTGGTGTGTTGGTCCCTGGTCTTTGAGGAATGGGGGATTGGGAAACAGGAGCGAAACAAAAGGACCCCTGTTGTTCTTCCCCTGAAAGTAGGGAGGAGAACTTCACAAACAAGAAAACTGCTACTGATAGTGCTGAAGGTTCTGGAACTAGTTGTTGTAGAGTCAATACAAATTTTCTAAGCACAGTCTGTTCCCTCTACCCCTAGGTACTGTGGCAGTCATAATATAGATGGGTTTCAGTGAGGTACACGTCCTTGCACAAGTCCTTTCTGGAAGTATCTATAAACAAAGAGAGGAGTATGTATGATGTCCCTGCAGTTAGGAGACTAAGTATTAGCCTCACAGCTTGCTGGATGGGGAATTGAGGCCCAACTGGAATGTGATCTCCAGTGGTATGTTACAGGGATCCGTCCTCAGCTCTATGCCATTTGACATTGAAGGGGAAATACTGAAAATCTGGGGAAATCAAAACTGCAGAGTTCACAAATTGGGGCAAATGAGAAAACATTTCATAATAGATCCAAAGCCTTAAAGGTCATGGTCAACTAATCAGTCATAGAATGCATTTATAGACTTGAAGTCTTATAAACTAGGACTTGAGTTCTGACTCTTTACTAATATGTTTTCTTGGGCAAACCACTTAATTTTTCTTTGTCTCCTTATCTGTTAAATGAGAAAAATAAGATACCATCCACAATGTCCTTGTGAGTGTTATAAGTATGTTAATGCACTTAACACACAATAAGTAGCCAATAAATGTTAGTGAAGATATGATTCAAGAGTAATAATGTTTCCTTCAAATTTACATGTTAGCATGGGGTGGGAGCTCAGACTGGGGTCCCCAGAGAGGTTTCCCAATCTACCTTGATGTCAACACTAACACTTAGAGTGTGGTCACACTCCATCCTATTCCCTCTCCCTCACACCCACACTCTTACCTGAGTTTATGGGAAGAGAGAGGAAGAAAGAGAAACCAGGCAGTTGATCTGTGCTTGGATGCAAGCCAAGTAGTCAATAGTATGTCACCAGAAATATGCCACTGGCACCAGAATTTTGTGGAATCAGAGTCATTTTGCTGGAACTGAAGCTGGCTAGCCCCTATGGGTAAGGGCTATCGACTGGGTCCCTGGGTGGAGTCCTGATTTGGGTTCACTAATACTCACTTTTGTCCTTTCCTTTCTCAAGCTGTTATCCTCTTTCCTTATGAACTATACTTGTGTCTCTAAGGAAACGAGAGGTTAATCTAAAACTTAAAATCATGAAAAGGCTCTTTGGACCTCTAAAAGGAAGTTGTTGTTAAAAGAGCTATTTCTGGGTGGAATGAAGTCCCTCATAAGGTAGTGAGTGCCCTGTTGCTAGCGATGTATAAAGAAAGGCTGGATAATTACTTAACTCAGGCATCAGAAGGGAATGCGTATAGGCACAAATAGTTAAAGATTTTCCCAGGATGGAATTCTATGAGTCTTGTTACATGGCTGAGCATTGTGCTATCTATGTCAATTTATGTCTTAGCATTTTAAAATTTGAAGTGGTAGAACACTCTTTAACAATATGTTCAACACTGGTATATAATCCTTATATATTTTGCAAGTAGCTGTAATGTTGTTTTTACTAAACTATTGCACAATATTTATTTATTTATTTATTTATTTATTGAGTGTGAGCAGGGGGCGGGGGTGAGGGGCAGAGGGAGAGGGAGAGAGAGAATCTTAAGCAGGCTCCACACCCAGCACAGAGCCTGACATGGGGCTGGATCTCACAACCCTGAGGTCATGACCTGAGCCAAAATCAAGAGTCAGATGCTTGACCGACTGAGCCACCCAGTGGCCCAACTATTGTACACTTTCAAACATATTCTTATACTACCCACATGGTGGTAGATCACCAGTTATCATGACTCTTATATAAGACCATTGTTAAATTTTTGATTTACCATAATAATTTTTTAAGCAAATCACAGACCTCATGTGATTTCATCCATACATGTATCAATATGCATCATCTGCTTAAAAAAAAAGGATATTTTCTTATATAACCATTATGCCATGGTTATAATCTTACAAAATTATCAATAATTCATTGATATCATTTGGTACCCAAGCTATATTTAAATACCATAGATTTTTCTCAAAAGTATTATTTTAGTTGATATTAATGTACCATATTTATTCAATCAATGCCTTATTGAAGGATATTTGGATTGTATTGAATCTCTTGCTTTTATTTTTATTTACTTATTTATTTTAAAAAATTATTTCTATAATAATTCCAGCCCCAGTGTGGGGCTTGAACTCACAACCCTGAGATCAAGAGCTGAATGCTCCACCAACTGAGCCAGGCAGATGCACCAAATCTCTTGTTTTTAAAAATAATGTCACAAAGAATAATCTTGTGTCTAAGTAATTTCTTACTCCTGCCAGTGAAATAAATTTCTAAAATTGAGATTATTCAGTCAAAAAGAAATTGTGTATGTCATTTTGCTAAATACGGCCAATATTTTTCCAAATATGCACCATTTTACATTTCCACCAGCAATGCATGAAAGTGTCAGTTGATCCGTTGCTCTTCCAATTGAGTATGGTGTCAAAGCTTTGGTGAAATGTCAGTCTAGTTTAAATCTGTGTTTTTAGGGGTGCCTGAGTGGCTCAGTCGGTTAAGCACCTCCCTTCGGCTCAGGTCATAATCCCAGGGTCCTGGGATCGAGACCCTCATCAGGTTCCCTGCTCAGAAGCGGAGAGCCCGCTTCTCCCTCTCCCTCTGTCTCCCTTGTGCTCTCACTCTCTCTCTGTCAAATAAATAAATAAAATCTTTAAGAAAAATAAGTCTGCATTTCTCATCTTATACATGAAATTTAGCATTTATCATATGTTTATTGGCCATTTATACTTCTACTTTGAAATATCTTTTCATATAAACTTTCCAATTTTCTATCAGCTGGTTGATCTTATTTTGGGATTTTTGTGATCTCTGTTTCTGTCTCTCTGATATAAGTCGCAAATATTTTTTTTTCCTGTGATATTTGACTTTCAACTTTGCTTTTGTTTGTTTTGCATGTAAACACTTTTTTAAAAAAAATATAGTTGAATTTATTAGTGTTTTTAATGGCTTCTTGATTTTGAGTAATTCTTAGGAAGTTATTTTTCCTCCACTCACAAAATAGAAATGAATTCACCTATATTTTCTTCTACTTGTCTGATTTCACATTTTTACACTGAGATCTCTGATTTATTTGGATTTTATACTTGTTTTTTTTATATGAATGAGACCCCTTATATTTTTATTTATATAGCTATCATATGACTACCCAGCTGTCCCAACATGATTTGTTAAAAAATCTATCTAACTTGAGGTGCTATCTTTACCATATACTAAATGTATTTCTAGATGTTCTATTCTGTTCCCTTGGACTATCTGTCTATACACGTGCCAGTATTCACTGATTTGATTAAATTGGTTTTATACCCACATTTCCCCTTTTAAGGGTTAAGCTGGCCATTTTTGTTTGTTTACTGTTTTCAGCTGAACTTCGTAACCAGTGTTTTAACTCCAAGAGGAAGCTATCTATTGATATTTTTATTGAGATTGTATTAAATTTATAAATTATCTTGTGGGGATTTATCTTCATGATAGTGAGTCTTTTTATCCCAATGCATGATATAGTTTTCAATTTGTTTTAGTAAACTTTTGTGCCTTTGCATATATTTATTCAAGTTTATCCTGAAGACATTTATCATTTTTGTTTGTTTGTAAATATGGTATTTGATTCCCTTATTGTATATAATAATATTTAGATTGATTTTCACAGATATGTAATCAACCCAAATAAAGATTGTTTACCTCTCTCTTTCCAAGTATTATTTTTCTAAATGCTTTCACTTATCTAGTTGCATGGGCTATATCCTCCAACATCATCTTTATGAAGTCATGCACATGAACAAAGGCAATTGAAAATATTACTTATAAATCCATCAACTGAAGCATTCTTTCTAAATTCTGCCGACTCATTCTTTATTTTGAAAATTTGGTAGAGTCTTTTTCCTTAACATGCCCTGCAAGTATTTGCAGAATAAACTACCAAACAGTACATATTCTAGATTATAGGTTGTTTAACATTGTAGAGAGAGCTTGGCTTGGAGTTGAATCTTGATTCTGCTACTCACTAGATCTTTCACAGTGGACATAGAACTTATTGGAGCCAGTTTTCACAGGCAGAAAATGGGCTTTCTGCAAAGAAAAAAATGATATGAATAAGTGTGTATAAAATGCCTGGCAAAATATTTACCACACTCACATGAATTAATATTAGTTTCTTTCATCCTTCCATGAGAGCAAGAACAGTGTCTAGCTAATCATAGCATTCTAGTAGAACATCTTGGATGGTGTAGGTTTTCAAAATATGTTTCCTGAATTAAATTTTTACAGATGGGAAATGTCTGCTGAGCATGATTGCTTTTATGGTTTTTCTAAGACATACTAGACACATAGGTAAGAAGTAGAGGGAAAATAGTATTTTGTGTGTGAAAACTTTCTGAATGTTCTCCCTTTTTATGCATGCAAGAATTATACATATTTTGCAAATGAGATAACTCTGACTCAGACAAATGAAGTTCAACTAGCAAGAGTTAGATCTAGAAATTGAATCCATGTCTCTCTTCTACATGTCACTTAATGACCAGTACAAGCCTGTTATTTAATAAAGCTAGGATTCAAAATCAGTCTGTGACTTATGGGTAGAAGCTTTCAAAGTGCTTAATATCAAGTGTTGTGTACATTGCAGAAATGAGTACCCACATACACTGTACTTGAGAATGAAGATTGATACAAAAGTTCTAAAGGTGAGTTTTGCAATTCTTATCAATGGTTTAAAAATAGTTTAGGTGGGAACGCAAACTAGTGCAGCCACTCTGGAAAACAGTATGGAGGTTCCAATCTGAAGGTTGCTAGAGGAAAAAGGGGTGGAGAGATGAGGTAATGTGGTGATGGACATTAAGGAGGGCATGAGATATAATGAGTGCTGGGTACTAAATAAGACTGTTTAATCACTGAACTCTACCTCTGAATCTAATAATACACTGTATGTTAATTAATTGAATTTAAATAAAAAAATAAAATTAAAAAACCTGAAAAAAAAACCAGTATGGAGGTTCCTCAAAAAGTTAAAACTAGAACTACCTTAGCACCCAGCAATTGCTCTACTAGGTATTTACCCAAAGGATACAAAAATACTGATTCGAAGGGGCACAGGTACCCAATGTTTATAGCAGCATTATCCACAATAACCAAATTATGAAAGAACCCAAATGTCCATCGACTGATGAATGGATAAAAAAATGTGGTAGCACATATACAATGGAATATTACCAAGCCATCAAAAAGAATGAACTCTTGCCATTTGTAATGATGTAGATGGAGCTAGAGCATATTATGCTAAGTGGAATAAGTCAGAGAAAGACAAATACGATATGATTTCACTGATACGTGGAATTTAAGAAACAAAACATAGGGGAAGGAAGGAAAAAAAAAAATAGAAAGGAGGCAAACCATAAAAGACTCTTAACTATAGAGAACAAACCAAGAGTTGATGGAGGGAGGTTGGTGGGGGATGGACTAAATGGGTGATAGGGATTAAGGAGGGCACTTGTTTTTTTTGTTTTGTTTTGTTTTTGTTTTTGTTTTAGGGTACTTGTTATGATGAATATTGGATATTGTATATAAGTGATGAATCACTAAATTCTACTCCTGAGACAATATTGCGCTATATGTTAACTAACAAGAATTTAAATAAAAACTTGAAACAAAAAAAATAAAATAAAAATCGTTTAAACCTAATGAGCAGATATTATCATATCTAGGAATTTGCCCTAAAGAAATAATGAGAAATGTACATGTTGATTGTTCTCTAGTGAGAGCTCCACATCTTTGCTTTTACCTCTCGTATCTGAGCTCCTTAGGGATCTGCTCTGCACTCTTGCTTTCTCTTCCCCTCAGCCCAAGTGAACTCAGCTTTTTCTTTTTTCTTTCTTTCTTTTTTTTTTTTAAGATTTTATTTATTTATTTGACAGAGAGAGACACAGTGAGAGAGGCAACACAAGCAGGGGGAGTGGGAGAGGGAGATGCAGGCTTCCCGCCGAGCAGGGAGCCCAATGCAGGGCTCGATCCCAGGACCCTGGGATCATGACCTGAGCCGAAGGCAGACGCTTAATGACTGAGCCACCCAGGCACCCCTTTTTTCTTTCTTTTTATGACTTCAAATACCAACCATATTATGGCACCTCTCCAGACAGAATTTCTCTACATCTCCCCTGAAATGAAGATCTGTATTTTCAAATGCTTCATGGACATCTCTATTTTTTTGCCATAAAAGTCATCAAATACAAAACTGAAATCATAAACTCTATAATATTCTACATCCCATAGCCAAATGTGTTCCTCTTTTGAGGGTCACAATCAGTGAATGGCATCACCTTCCACCCAATTGCTCAAACAAAACCCTGGATATCGCATTTGACCACTGCTGTTCTCTCTTCATCCACCATGCTTCCACATCTGTCCTATCGACTTTGTCCTCTAAATATCAGTGAAATCCATCCACTTCTTTTTGCTCCATCCCTTTGCCACTTCTTTGTCCCAAGCTAATATCCTGTCTTCCTCAGCATCCTGTAGGATCCCTTTGCTTGTTTCCCCTCCAGCTTTCAGCATCACTTTCTCTTTCTTCTTGCCACTCAGTGAAGTTTGGGGCTGGAGAGGGGTTCTTTCTAAAATACAAAATACAATTATGTCAAATCGCTTCATAAAGCTTGTCCATAGATTCCCCTTAGGATGAGTTTAAACAAACCAGGCATCCTGTCACCTGCCACTCTTGCCTGCTACGAGCTCAATGCACCATGTTCCTTGTTCATGGGAACGACTGTCAGCTCCAGAACAGCCCATATACTTTTGTACCTCCAGGCCTTCTCATGTGATGTTTTCTTTGCTAGGAATACCACAAGCTCTTCCCTCCCACCCTATGTCCATATGAGAGATTTCTACTCATCCTCTGTGTTTCCATTTAGACATTACTCCCTCCCAGAAGACCTTTTGACTCCCAATTCTGAATAAGTGGTCCTGTCATACCTTCTTCATATGCTATCACATTATGCTTTATCCAAACTGCTTATTTAACTTCCTTTAATGCTACGAGTGTAGTGATTATATCTGCATCATTTATTCCAGTGCCTTGTGCCTCACTCCATGCATGATAAACATTCCACCAACATAGACCAAGTAGAAGTCCTGCACTACAGTGGTATTTGCAATAGTAAAACATTGAAAATAGTGTACTTTCTCAAAGATCTAAACGTGGTTGTACATACTATGGCTCACCCATATGATGAAATCCTATACGATGATTAAAATTAAGCCTCCTGTTTTGAAGTATGTTTAAGGACAAGGGATTTTGTGGAAAGATATAGGTTAAAAAGCAATTTACAATGCGTTCCCGATTTTATACTGAAAATAGCTAATATTTGAGAGATTACATTTGTAAACACTGTGCTAAATCTTTAACCAATTAACTTGCTTAATTATTATAAGTACAAAATAAAATGGGTACTATTATTGTCTTCATTATGGAACTGGCAGTCACCCAGGTAGAGAGTGATTGAATAAATGTAACTTTCTTTATTCATGGATTCAAAACCAGGTTTTGCCTGACTTTTAAGTACACACTTTGAAACTCTAGGAAGAGACAGATGGATAGAGCGAGCTTTGTTTGCACACACACATACACACGTCAAATATAATATCTTCTTATTGTCCGTATTAGTTTATGGGAACATAACCTTTTCACAGTTCTCATCTCAGGAGGAGAGGAATGAATATAGGTGACTAATTTTAAAAATAGTTTCCTCTCCTACTTTCCCATAGTGACCATGCATTATCGGCATTATTGCCGATACTTCTCTATCTCATTTGTAGCTCGAGAAGGAGCTGCTTGGGAAACAAAGATGAGACTCCATTTCCTCTTGCATATCCTGGTTTATGGACACATGTGTCAGCCAGTCTTGCATATGTGAGGTACAGTTAACCAAATCATCTGTACGATAGAGACCTGTCCCAGACAGATGGAATATAGTCATAAGCACATTGTTACTCTAGGGACTGCATTTAGGTTTCATTCAAATGGCCAGACCCAAATACATAATTCTAAGAGTAGAAATTGAGACTCTTTATTCATTCACAATCACTTGACTGCATTTTTTAAATACTTTATATGCCAAAAACCATGTAAAGATTGGGGGAATATAGAGATGAGAGGTGCAAATTTCTGCCCCAGAAAGAAGGAATTCATAATAGAGTTGGGGGAAAGAAATATTAGTAGAGGTGAAGGGGTGCAGTGATTGGTCTGAAGGCCACATGAGCAGTGGGACAGAGAGTACAGCTCAAACTTTGGTGTTGGCTCTGGTGGGCCTGGTAGAGACTGAAGTCTCTGTCCTATATGTAACATCAGTCCTCTCAGAGCTCCTTCAGTGAGGTTCAGATTTTATTTTAGATGGTACTTTCAACATATGGCCCAATTAACATTGGTGTGGATGGCTGCCTTCTCCTCTTCTGGAAATATGCAAATTGACAGCACATTCTTTGCCCTCACTGGTTTGTGTCAGAGTTGGTGTAGAGGTCAGTTTTTACCTGTTCCTCTTTCTTGCCCCTGACCCTCTGGACTTTGTGCAGACTTAATTGTGTCCAGCTGGGTGTACTTTGCCCTTTCCCTGAATAGGACAAAGGAATACTTACCCTCACCCATTTTCAAAGACTTTTCCTTTCCCTTTGGATTTGTGGTTCAACAAACCACATCTTCCTTGACTCAGCTCCCAAATTACCTTAATAGCCTATGGCATCTAAAGGGTGACCTCCATCCTGTCCTGGATTCTCTGGTGCCTTTCAGTCACACCTGCAGTCATTTAAAATGGTGTCACCAAGCTGTGGTCAATTCCTGGCAACAGCTGCTAAGCAGCATTCAAATCTTTTATTCCTTACTGGACAGTCATGATTTATAATTAAAAGAGTTCTTTGTCTTCCACTCTCAAATATTAAAAATAAATTACATCTAAATTCTCTTCTCTCTTTTTTTTTTCTCTCTCTCTCTCTCCCTCTCCCCCTCAACCCTCCCCTCCCTCCCTCTCTGTCTCTCTTCTTCTTTCCCTCCCTACCAGCAGCATCATGGCATCATAGTCCAACGTAAGAGCATCCATTGACTTCAAAACCTTAGGTTTCAGCCCCACACCTGATAGTCCCAATTGTCATGTCAAAGCTTCAGCTTCTTCACCTGTAAAATAAAGAACAGTTTATGCTTGAGGGAAGAAATGGTGAGATAATGTTAAGAGTACTAAACACCCTAAATCAAAATAAAGGTAAGGGAATCGAGAGTATGGGTGATTAGTTTTAGATCTAAGGATGAAGAAAGGCTCTCTGAGGATGTGACACTTGAACAGGAGGCCAAAAAGAGTGACTGAGCAAACCATGAAATTATCTGGGGAAAGAACATTCCAGGCACAGAGGAGAACAGATGCATCCAACTTGGTTATGGGGAGCTGGCATGGTAAGCTCAAAACAGTGAACCAACATGTATGGCTCAAAGTCTGTGAGTGAGGGGGGAGGTGATCCGAGATCATGTCCTACATGGGCTTAGAGCCAAGAGGAAGGTTTTGGATTGGGGTATTAAAAGCCATTAGAGGATTTTTAGCAGAGGGTGAGGGTGACATGGTAACATTTTCATATTAGGACAAACACGGCACTGCATGGAAAATAGATTGCTAGGAGACAGAAATAGAAGCAGGGAGACAAGGTTGAAGCTTCTGCAGCCTACCAGAGGAGTGATGACAGGGGCTCGGACTGGGGATTCATCATGACATCCTGGAACAATTACATTCAGGATAAGGTTGTGAGAGAGATGAGTAATCAGAACTAAGGCTTTTGTCTGGAGCGATTGGGTGAAAGAAGTCACCATTTACTGAAAAAGGTACGGAGAACTGGTTTATGGAAGTGGAAATCAAGAGGTTGGTATCAGATGAAGTTTGAGATGATTAACAGATGTCCAAGTGGAGATTTGGAGGAGAAAGCTAGATATGCAAGTTCAATTTAAAGATGGGGCTGGAGAACAAAATTTGGAGTCATTAGTATATATACCAAATGCTATAAGGCCATTTGGTAAGGCAGGGGCTTAGCACTTGGAGTTGACCATGTGCGGTTGTTGGTAACAGACATGTGTTTCAACTGAAGAGATGGGCACAAGCCCCACAGGCTTGTGTTCTCGAGAAAATCCAGAGTAGAGACAACTAATATAGACAATTAAATTGAGAAGTTTTGAGACAAAAGGGAAGCCAGGAAATGATGCCCATCCTAAAATGGAAATTTTCTATGCTAAAAATAGGTGGTTAAGAAATACAATGTAATATTACAATAAGTAAAATATCTGACCACATTTTTTCAGTTGTTCTGATCTGATCACAATTAAATGAAAATATGCAAAGAAAAAAATCCTGGAAGAAAATACTTCCCAAGCAGTGGTGTTTTTTTAATTTTATGGTGGGATTAGGGATGATGTAAAAAAAATATTTATTTTTTCCTTTGTTTTTGTACATACACCTTATCATGCATATACACTGCTTTCAATTTTTATTAAAATGCACACTTCTCCCATTTATTTATTTAAAAATTTTAAAGATTTTTATTTATATGAGAGAGAGTGAGAGTGAGAGAGATCACAGAGGGAGAGGGAGAGGGAAAGCAGACTCACCACTTAGCAGGGAGACCAATGCAGGGCTCAATGCCAGGACCCTGAGATCATGACCTGAGCCAGAGGCAGACGCTTAACCGGCTGAGCCACCCAGGTGCCTCTCTATCTCCCTTTTAATAATTTAAGCATTATAATTAAATTTAATATGATCAATATTGCCAATCCTGCCTCAAATTATATTCCAGGCTCCTTCTTATAACTCGTAGTGTGGGTTTGGAAAGTAATCTCCCTAACCTTTTCCTTATATTGCATAACTATTCAGGTACATTTAGTATCTTAAACATAATTTTCAGTCCAGAATTTATCACTATGTGTATCTTTCTTTTTCAGTATGTATATCTTATATCTGAGTAAACTTGTCTTCTCTTTGTTCACCCCATTCTTTCATATGCACTTGACCTTAGATTAATATTGTGGAATAAACTTACCAAATTGATAAAGACTTGACAGGGTTTTATATGTTTATTTAAAGTAATTCCTGAATAACCCTCTTTTCCATTTTGAACTTTAAGTAAATTCTCTTATGATTCTTTTAGGAAGGTTCTGTAAATTATAGAGTTTCTATTTCTGAAAAAAGTCTTTATTGTCTTCTTCCATCTTATAGTTTGGTTAGTTGAGCTTAGGATAACATGCTAGGCTCAAAATCTTATTTCTCAGAACTGTGATGATGCTACTCGGCGTTCTTCTATTCACCACTGCTGATGAGAAATCTGGTGTCAATCTGATTTCCATTCCCTTATAAATAATCATTCTTTTCTGCTGCATCTTTTAGGAATATTTTTTTCAGTATTGATATGAAATTTCATTTCTTGTTTCTCAATGTGACTTTTTGATTTGTTTTTGATTAAATTTATCCAGCTCTGTGTCCTCATTTAATTTGAAGTCAAATGTCATTTATGCATGCATATATATATGCATGTATTTATTATTTAGGTAACAGTTCTGGGATATTTCTTGCTATATTTTTTTCAAATAGTTCTCCTTCATCCTCTCTTTACTCTCTATATAAATGTTTTCAGATGGTTGGTAGAAATTTTGGTTCTATCTTTAAAATATTTAGATTTTTAGTTCAACTTTGTTTCTATTTTTCTCTTTGTTTTGTGATCTATGAATGTTTCTTAACATAACTTTCTATCTTTTCAATTTGCCTTTCAACACTATGTAACTTGCTCTTCAGTATGCATAATTATTTATATAAGTTATTTTATACAAGCGTAATCATCATTACAGGACATATTTTTCTTTGCAAAATCTCTGTTTTGTTCTTTTTCTTATTACCTGTATTTGTATCACCACACACATTTTTTTCTTTCTTTCTCCTAATGACTATCATCCTACCAGGTATTACCTTCTATTTTAAGGTGTTTTTTGTTTGTTTGGTTGGTTGGTTTTTGTTCATGTACTTGCTCTATTACTTTCACTATCCTGGGTATAACATTTTCTTCACTCTGGACTTGTTATTTCTTTTTCATCTTGCTATTTCTTTTTCATGTAAATAGCCTGTCTCAAATGTTTGGTGAATCCTGGTTCTGTACTCATCGTCTAGGTAGATGCTTCACCGACTGAGCCACCCAAGTGCACCTATTTAATTTAATTTTAAATTCCAGTGTAGTTAACATACAGTGTTATATTAGTTTCAGGTGTACAATATAGTGATTTGACAACTTTACGCATTACTCAGTGCTCATCACGACAAAGGCACTCCTTAATTCCCATCTTCTATTTTACCCATCCTCTCTTGTGTTCACTGTGAGTTCATCATTGTTTTTCAAATGTACATATCATTATTTTTTATACAATTATCATTATATTTCATACATTATATATACTATATATATACTATACTATATTTTATACAATATCATTAAATTTTATACTAGACTAAAATGTAGTTTATTAGTTAATTTCACATATCTTGTTCATATCTTCTTTATTTATTTCACAAATCAGCTCTTCTTATCTTAAAACCATAAAAAGCTGGACATACCCTTGGTGGTAGGCAATTCCACTATTGACCCATTATCTGCAGAGTTTATGTGCTTCTGGGATTCTCATGGCCTTTTTCTCATGGTGCCAACACGGCAGCCAAGGTCTAGGTATTCCATCTTTCCACCAATATCCTATTAGGTAAGCCTGAAGTGGAACAAACAGGGTTTTCCTTCACAGAAATATTCTCCCACACTTTCTTTCATACTTCACTGGCCAGAAATGGCAAGGTATACACTCCTTCAAAAGAAACTGAAAAATGAACATTATCTGCCAAAAGAGAATGAGATTTTCATGACTGGGTCACATCAACCTCATCTGTTGGGCCTGGGCAATTACAATCCTAAAGTATATTACCAAAGGGTATGTGGATTTTGGATAAATAAGTAAATCATTTGCCATATTGTACAGTTTATCTAGTTTTTTGAAATCCTTGATTTAGAAAATCAAAATGGCTTCACTTTTATGATCATAAATAATAACAGAAAAATCTATTTATAAGACTCATTTTGGATCTGTCATTGTGACTTTAAAAATGTTTCTTGGGGCGCCTGGGTGGCTCAGTTGGTTAAGCGACTGCCTTTGGCTCAGGTCATGATCCTGGAGTCCCAGGATCGAGTCCCGCATCGGGCTCCCTGCTCAGCAGGGAGTCTGCTTCTCCCTCTGACCCTTCCCCCTCTCATGCTCTCTCTCTCTCATTCTCTCTCTCAAATAAATAAATAAAAACTTTAAAAAAAATAAAATAAAAAAATAAATAAAAATGTTTCTTATCGGAGGGGGAGACGAACCATGAGAGACTATGGACTCTGAGAAACAAACTGCGGGTTCTAGAGGGGAGGAGAGTGGGGGGATGGGTTAGCCTGGTGATGGGTATTAAAGAGGGCACGCTCTGCATGGAGCACTGGGTGTTATACGCAAACAATGAATCATGGAACACTACATCAAAAACTAATGATGTAATGTATGGTGATAACATAACATAATAAAAAATAATAAAAAAATAAAAAAATAAAAAAATAAATAAGTTTCTTAGCTTTATATAACAATAATAATGACAGGAAAAACTTGAACTTCTAGGGGAGTGTGGGTTATAATACAGACTTTAAAAATAAAGAAAACCAACTCTAGCCTTAAATCTGCCTCCTTTTCCAATCAGGAGATACCATGTGCCTCAAAACTCTTCCAGAGAAGAAAAGATACATTATTTGTGTTTGGGTCAGCTAGGATCAAACTTCTATACCTGGTTTATACGATTCCTTCAATGAGCATCTGTTGACTGAATGAAGTTAGGGCAGAACTTTATGTATGGATAATGTAGGCTTTGTCTCAGCTCCAACAACAATAATAATAGCATTGCTTTCCAATGGGAGAGGTCCAAAGTAAAAGTGCTATCGTTTTGACAAAATGAGGAGAAAATGTTCTCTGCAGTGAGAAGTAACATAAAGCAAATTAAAAGATTAAGAAAAAATCTGGTAGAGAATATTTTGTGCAAATATTTAAAAGTTTATAGTCTTAATATTTCCAGACACCATACAAATCCTTAGAAATGAATGAGTAAGTAAATGGGAAAGAAAACAAGGAGACTAATCAAAGGAGAAGAATATAGATAACTAAAATAAAAATGAGATTCACAAGTTGCTAAAGATGCATAACAAAACAATGTCAGCATTTATTTTCAAGCATTGAAATATGCAATGCAGACAAGGGTATGCTGACAGAGATACACTCACATATTGATTATGTTATAAATTTGTGCAACTTTTAAGAAATGAGCTTGGAATTATGAATCGCAAGACTTGATTGGTGCTTATATATTTTGACCCAGTGATGTCCTTCTTGTGTACCTTTCATTAGAAAATTTGAAATCCAGATAAAGTTTTATGCATAAAGCTCAAATTACAAAACAAGAGGCATCTATACATTGGAATAATATGTGTCTGTATGTTTATGGAGACATTTTAAAGGCACAGAAAAATCCTTTTGATAAGCAGTAAGCAAAAAATCCAGATATCTAATTATTTCCAAAGTATCGCCTTATTATGTAAAAGATAATTCAGAGGCTTAATCCAAAAATTTACATGGCTTCCCTCTAGGGATTTCTATTTGCTTACTTGTATTTTTCTGCTGGTTCCAACATTCCTACCTTAAGGAGAGTTTGCTTTGACAAACTATGAAATCCAAATGTTAACAAGAGCAACAAAATATCTGTGGTTCACCTTTGTGAAAATATTATAGGCTTTAAAATCTTTCTCCATTGATTTGGTTCTCTCAATTCTGTAAATACAAAAAAGGAAGTATTGCTTTCTCCAACCTGAATTAGGAACATGAGGTTCAACTGAGTCAGTAACTTTGAGGTCATCTAGCTAGTATGTAGTAGGACCCCAAATCTTATTTCTTGGTTTCCAATTTAATGTTCACTCCACTCATCAAGATGTTTCTTTCCTTTGTATGAAGTGTGTAATTCACTGCTTGAAGACTTCATTGTAGATTTTTTGGGCAGGGTTTGGTGGAATCTGAATTCCCCTTCTGGGTTTCAGTTAAACATTTCTGAATAATCACAGGAGTCTTTTTAGTAGCACGGTTGGGACAGGATTTTCTGTGACAAAATAACAGAGAATATAGAATCTGTCTACAGGACTAGGCCTGTATATAAACACAGAGGACTGCTCTGGATTGGTGCCACAGTGGAATCCATTGAGAAACCATTTTGGCAGTCTAGAGAAAAGTAACGCAGTGCAGGTCAGGAACACTTTCTTTCTATCACCATGACCTAAACATCTGTGCATTCTATTCTCTCTAAAATTGAGGAAAACTTTTCTTCATCTGGCATTCTGGGTTGGCATGAGTATTAATCATACTTTTTACCTAAAATTTCCTCTTCAAAACAAAAACACCTGTGCATGCAATTAAGTATAAACTTATGAAAGCAATTATTTCCACTTAGTCTTTATGGTCTAATGAGTACTGTATTAGTACATGTCCTCTGGGACTATTAACCCTTGTGTAATATATTAATTCAAGAAAATCTAACAATAAAAAATATTGTTATATGGTCATAAAGTTACAGAAAAATGCCCTGAAGAATCATGATTCAAAGAAGTTTCTGTCATATTATATAAAATAAGGAAAGATACAAATAGCCAGAAATAATTTTTAAAAAATCAAAACAAGTAAACAACAAGGACAACAAAGAGAGAAACAGACTCGTAGATAGAGAGAACAAACTGGTGGGTGCCAAAGGGGAGTGGGTGGGGGGGATGGGTGAAATGGGTGAAGGGGATTAAGAGGTACAAACCAGTTATAAAATAAGTAATTCGTGGGGATGGAAATTACAGCATAGGGAATATAGTCAATAATGTAATACACTTATTGTGGTGAGCATTTCATAATGTAAACAGTTGTTGAGTCCCTATGTTGTACACCTGAAACTAGTTTAACATTATGTGTCAACTATATTTCAATTAAAAAAAATTAATGTCTCATCCCCACTTCTTTTGAGCCACTGAGAAGAAAAGCCCTTCTGCAGTAGGGCTAGTGGTATAAAACCTCACCGATCTAGCCCTACCAGAGAGCTTTCCAACCCCCAAGAAACAACATATATTTCATTGGTCTAGGAACTTGCCTTTGCTCTTGTCCAGAATGCCCATCTTCCTCTTGCCCACATGAGATCCTCCTAACACCTGCTTTGTTCTAGCACAAGGCTGATTCCTCCCTGAAACTTCTAATCACTCCTTGATCATACCTCATAGTACTTAATAAACAGCTAATATTATGCAGTTATCTCAAAGAATTATAGATATTTGTACATAAAACTGGTTTTCCCGGGGCGCCTGGGTGGCTCAGTCGTTAAGCGTCTGCCTTCAGCTCAGGTCATGATCCCAGGGTCCTGGGATCGAGCCCCGCATCGGGCTCCCTGCTCCGCGGGAAGCCTGCTTCTCCCTCTCCCATTCCCCCTGCTTGTGTTCCCTCTCTGGCTGTCTTTCTCTCTGTCAAATAAATAAAACCTTTAAAAAAAAAAAAACTGGTTTTCCCATCAACTGCAAATTCTTTGGTTGTATGGACACTGTTCAGGCATCCTTATTACAAGGAATGTAATAAGTACTCAAAAATGTTTATTTGATAAAAGTTTCTTATAATCTGGTGTGCTCCTCAACAGGTTTTCTCTCCTATAGTATTGGACTATACTGAATAAAAATATTTTAAAATATGGACATGAATATGATCAAGTTTTCTTTCTGTATTTAAAGGAGACTTGAAATGGAAATTGACTCAGAATGTACACTTCAAGGTAAAATGAACCTCTTCAATGTTTGATAGTGAGTGGAAAACTATAATTTTTGTTTTTCAAAATGTCTAAACACAACAATAAAGAGCATCAAAATGTGTGTTTACATAGCGTTATTCTGTATATGTAAATGTGTATGACCTAACAGTGGTACTCAGCGTAGGCTGACATGGGAATCACCTGGGAGCTGTATAAAAATACCAGTTGGGTCTCACCCAGTTGGTTCTAAAGTATGGTGGGCTAATATGCGGCTGAGGTTGATAACTTCTGCTTTAAAATAAAAGCTTCCAAATGTCATATGTACAAACCTGGAAACAAGATGGACCTTGGTGAAATATTAGCTCTTAGCTTCTGGTGAATCCTTGAGTCTTTTCATGAGTCATGGAATTGAAACTGAGATTATCTGCCTCTGAATTAAAACCACAAAAGCAAAAAAGCAACCCTATATAAAATAAACCCTTTTCTTATTCTCTACATAGGGTCATTGACACACCAGTGGACCTAAAGAACAGAGTTGGAGATCCAGCATGGAATCCTCATGCTAATGATTACAGAAATATGAGAGGCTGTGGTAGCTTACCCGTTTGCATAATTTCTTTATGAAATACCTTCTATATTCTTTATGGATGAACTGTAGATAATTATCTGGAAATTCAAACATTAATAATTTCCTATACAGTGATTGAAAAAAAAAATCCATTTGAGAAACAGCTTCCTCTCTGCCTGGAGCCAAATATCCAATAGATACTGTAATGAAAAGAAAGCAGAGACATATCCAGTAAGGATTTAACCAGCAGTGAGTGACCTGTATTTTATTATGGTATGCAGCTGTTTTTATTACATGCACACACACACACACACACACACAAATCACAATTAAACGACTTTGGGAACAAAGAATTTGAATCAGAACACAATTAGCTTTTCCCACAAAATCCAAATATGGGTTTGGCTTATATTTGCAACAAGCTGTGATTCCCACGTGAAAGGTATCACTCTATTTCCTTTTCCTGTCAATCACTTATGCCATGCAGGGTGCTGGTATGTTGGGTCATGACCTTCACCCTGGACATGAGCCAAAAGCCACCAGTAATTTGGCTGGTGTAATTATTTAGACTGTTTCTAATAAGCCTAAAAATGCGATGTTAACATTTTTCACATGTTTGTAAGCTTCAAGTTATCCTCAGCATACCATTGTCACTTTTCTGTAGTTATACTGGAATAAAATATAATTTTTCAATAGCTGAGCTTTGACCATTGCGTTTTTTGGAAACTACTTTGCCTACAGGACCATAAAGTATTATTTCTTTAAAACTTTGGCATTTTACCATGAGAGGCCAGACTTTCGACAATAACCAAAAAAATCCATTCAACATGAATTTACTGAGCATTTACTGGGTACTAGGTGCTGGGGATTAAAAGAAAAATAAGGCCAAATCCAGGACACTCAAGTAGATTTACTGGCAAAAATTAAATTGACATTTAATGTGATCAGTAGAGACACACGGTTTGAACCCCAGCTCTACGGATTAGTGAGTATGTGACTTTTGGATGTAAATGTTATTATTGAACAGACAGGGAAATGAGGCACAAAGTCACACAGCTAGTATGAAGCAGAACGGGTATCTCTCTACACCTAGGAAATTTGACCCTAGAGGCTATATTCCTAACCATTATGGCATTCTGGATCTGGAGTTTGAGCTGGTTGCTTGGTTTAAACAGAGAAGAATGTCAAATGTCACTTTGAAGAAATGGGAACATCGAACATGTGTGGAGATATATATATATATATACATACATACACACACACACACACACATATATAAGATAGAATTTAGCAGTATACAAAAAGCCCTATGGCCTTAACCTAAGCCAATGAATCCTTTTCACTTTAGAGAAGGTTATCCTCAGAATTAATTTTCACATAGCAAAGGAAGAATAAAATAAACAGGTGCTTGTGAATTGTTTCTGCTAGAGCTGGGTCCCCATGATGAACATTCTTCAGGACTGGTCTTCCTGATTGACCTGGAGACCTGTTCCTGGTAATCACATGAGTAAACATCTTTAGCCAATAACAAGTGGCATACAACAGAGTCCAAATGTTATTCAAATTCATTATTTGCAGTTTAAGGAATTGGATTCACTTAGCTTCAAAAACATTTATTGAGTAGAAACTATAAAAATAGCAGTCTGGAAAAATTGGCAATCTGGGTGTGATGATTAATTTTATGTGTCAGGTTGAGTGAGCCACGGGGAGTCCAGATGAAATTATTTCTGGGTGTGCCTATGAAGAATTTTGTAGCTGAGATTAGCATTTCAATCAGTGGAATTCAGTAAAGCAAATCACTATCCTCAGTGTGGATGAGCTTCACCAAATCATTGAAGGCCTGAGTAGAACAAAAAGTGGAGGAAGGAGGAATTTGCCCCTTTTCCTGCCTCACTACTTGGATGGGACATTTCATTTCATCTTCTCCTGCTCTTAGACTGAAATTTACATCATTGGCTCACCTGCTTCTCAGGCCTTTGAACGTGGACTTGAAGTATTCCATGGCTTTCACGGGTCCCCACCTTGGAGATGGCAGATTGTGGGACTTCTCAGCCTCCATAATTTCATGAGCCAATTCCTCATAATAAATGTCCTTCAATATCATACTGGTTCTGTTTCTCTGGAGAACCCTGACTAACAGACTGGGCATACAAGAGCAAATCTAAAAGGACTGCAGCCCTTTAGCTGCCTCCCTGGGTAGAAGGGGTAAAGGTATGTGCAGGTAATATGGCTAAGGTGGAATGCTCAGCAAAGGGAGGCTCAGGGGCTAAGGGAAGTCACCTGATAGGGATTTGATGCCAAAAGTCGATTTTCTCATTCCATTCATTTAACAGAATGGACATCCTGTTGAAAAACAAAGTAGAACAAGGCAGAATGAGTTATTATCCTCTTTACCTCCTTTTGTAAAATCCTCTAAAAGAATAAAATGGCCAATTAAGAAATACATATGTATATACTTTCAGGATGGATGTATTTCTTAGTTTATATCCTGGTTCATCCACTTTCTAGCCATGTTATTTTGAGCACGTAGATTACTTAACATCTCTGTGGCTATGTTTCCTTTCAGGAGTGGAGCTATTGATGGTATTAATGATGATATCTAACTCATGGGTATATTATAGGGGATAAAGTAGGAAAAAAATATAAAGCCTTTAAACTGTAGTGCTTAACAAACAGTGAAAGCTCAATAACTTTTATTTATTGTGCTATGATGATTATTATTGCAACCAAATGGAAATGCCTTTTGAGGACCTAAACACAAAAATGGAAAATAGCCCTGAGCAGGCTGAGAAGGACAAGGGATTTCTGCATTCTGGTTCCAAAACTTCAAGAAAAAAAAAAAAAGATTCGTGAACAAAACTAATGTTTCAAAAGGTAGTCATCTTTGGCCTCTAACCTATACCTTGTCCGCCTTATTTATTTCATCCACTGCAAACTCTCAGATAAGATTTCTGTAGGTGACAGTCTGACAGTCTAAGTTCAGAAAAGGATCTTTGGGCCTTAACCAAAAATGCAAAATAGCAGAAGGTTGGGACTTCTTCTTCCAGCAACTAGTGCAGGAACTGAAAACACATTTGAGTTAATATTTCAGGTTGGACTTAAAGCAGGTACCAGAGGCAATTCAGTTTCCTTGCCTCTTGAGTTGGAATATCCCAAATTTATCTGCAAAAATGAGCGAGGTGACCTAATTGAACCTCTGCCTTTCATATGAATTTATCTTCTTGAGTGACAGAACATTGCTTTTTTAGGCAGGGGACTTCTGTTTAATAATGCAGTAATTAGATACACCACTGTCAGCTGTGAAATTTCTAAGAGCTTTTCAATGACAACATACTGCCAGCTTTTGGGGTCCTCCAAGGTCCCTCTCAGATGTCTGTAACAGGAAGGACAGAGGGATGTGAGAGCCTCACTCAGGTGTGTGCAAATCCAGGTGCAGAGGCGGCTGTGGGTTGACGGCCAATGCCTCTCATTTCCTTTCCTTCAGATCACATTATCTGGGAGAGCCTAGGCATGGCTTGAGAAAGTGGGAGAGAAGTAAAAATAAAATGCCTCATCCTTCATGCATTCAGATTCCACCCGAGACTTCAGCCTATGGGTCATTCAGTGAGCATCACCTCACTGGAGACTTAAGGAAGACAGCTTCCACAAAGGTATGAGTTTTGTTTTGAGTCTCAAAAATTTTTTTGCAAGTATTTTATTTTATTTTTTTTCCCAGAAAAAACCTCCGAAAGAAACAAAGAAAGGTGAAAGGCGCTAAAAGCAGCATGCTAATTAGCAACTACACCCTAGCCACTTTGCATTAGCCAACTTAGGCACAGTATGTTTTATGTCTTTGTTCATTGGCAAGGACTTCCAGCAGCCTAATAATTCACTCTCAGACCAGCTTTATCAAGAAGACACTGTGTTTCAGAAACTATAAAAGATCATTTAGGGCAGTAACAAATTACTGCTTTTAATAAAATGCTTTCTTTTTTCACTCAATAGGATACTGTAAAAAAAATAGTCTGTGGAGAAGTATCTATAGAAAAGGAACATTTCTGTCTTTGAGAAAATAATACTGGGAGAATGATAATGTAGTAGTAGGGACTCAAGGTACAAAAGGGGGAGAAAAAGGCTCATTGTCTGACATCTTTCTCTGTTGCTTCCCCGTCAACCTGCCTGATCGTTCCTTTATAGACTCCTTCCCAGGTGCCTCTTTCTCCAGGCCCCCTCCTTCGTGCTGGGTTCCACAAAGATCAGTGCTTTGCTGCTTACTGATCTCACTTTCCACACCATCCCCCGGTAGTCCGATCTAGTGGTTTCAAAAATGAGACACGCCCCAGAATAATTGCTCATGCGGATTCCTGGTCACCATCCCTCACCTGCAGAGGGAAAATCGCTGGGGGCTGGGCCCAGGAATCTGGGCTTTCACGACCTTTTTCAGGTGATGCTAGATCTGGGAGTCTAGGTTACAACATCCCGGAAACTGGTATCCGGGAAGCTACCCAAAGACTGGAACGAACTGTAGCTGTTGCCTCCATGGCTCCCTCCAGCCTGAGGCGAGGCTATCTAACTGTCTGATAGATGTTTATATCTGGATGTCACTGGGACTTTTCACAGGCAACACTCCCCAAAGCAGTTTTTCCCTTGCATTCATTGGGTGACTGTTGTACCCAGCCTGGCCGAGGAGCAACCTAGGCTCCTAACTTTCCTTCAACCTCTACATACAGACATCAAAACCTAAGACGTGCCTCTTTGCTCCATTTTCCTCACCTTGTCCTAGTTTAGGGTCACCTAAAGCTTCTCTTGGACTAGAGGGACAATGACTAGATCTGAAGCTCCAAACAGGAAGTGAATTACCTGCCACTTCTGGTTTTGGCTACCTCATCATCATACGGAGACTTTTTATTTTCTTGCCTTCATAGACTCTGGACCCAACACCTGGGACAGGGGATTCCTATTCCCCGAAAGGACTCAAATAACATCTAAGCCTTAGACTTGTGCCTTCTTAATTACTCCAAGTTCCTCCCTGCCCAGAAGCCTGTCCCTTTCCATTTATCAGGGACTTCCTCTAGGTTTTGAGGGCTTACAGTAAACCTCTGTGATCAGACCCCCAAGCTCTGCTAGGGATATGTAGAAGGAATGTTTTTGGAATTTAGAAATCTTTTATTTGTTCAACAAAGCTAGGCTTTTAAGACCACGGACTTAAGAAAAAAAAAAGTTAGTGTGAAATTCAAGCTGAGCAATGACTTCTTTGTCCTAGATGGCATTTGCTGCCCCCCACCCCCAAACAATTAATGCCATTGATCCAAAGGGTGAGAAACCTCAGGGCAATGTGATTGACAGGGAAGGAAAAATACATTGTTTTCAATATCACCCGCCCCTTCCCCTCCCCACCCACCCACTTTCTCCCCAGGCCAGACCTTTGCACCTTTGAAAAGCACATTTGTTTCAGGCAAGTTCTCCCCACCCCTCCTCCCAGGAAGGAGGGTGTCAGTTTTCTGTGTGAAGGAAAGCTCCTCCACTCTCTGAGGTTGTGTTGAATCCAATGTAAGCAGAGCGGACTCCATCTTTAATGATGCAGGGCGAAAATAAATGCCCTGAAATGAACGTGGGTCCCTGTTACCCTGAGGAGGCCGAAGTAGCCTGTTGGGGAAAGTCCTACTGCCCATGCTTAAGAGACATTGGACTCACATCCTGTATGGGTTTGTTTTTATATGTCTTGTCTTTACTCCTAAGGATTTCACTCCCTACGTCCATTCCTGTTGGCTAGGAGTAGAAGAGGAAAGTGAAAATTGCAAACAGAGAAAGGAAGACGCAGAAAAGTAGCTGGCTGAGGTGAAGCTGTATGTTTTTGTTTTGTTCTTTCAAAGAAGTCTTAGGAAAAATAACATTGAGGGGAAAAATTTGGATTTTAATATTATTATTTGTTAAGAAGGGAGCTGAGAGAAAGAAGGCTATCATGGGTGGATGCAAAGTACATCACTGTGAAATTATGAGTAGAATTGAGTCCATATAATCTGAGATGCTGAGCTATTTCTTGTTTCTAAGACCAAAATCTCTCTCTCTCACACTCTCTCTCACTCTCTCTCTCATGCACACACACACACACACACGTACAAATTTTGGGGGGAACATAACTCAGCAATTCTCTTGTGCATATCTGGTACAACAGGGCAAAACAATTTATAAGCATTTTGTTAAAAATAAATGAAGTCAGATCCTGTAAATATTTCAAGCAAGTAATGACAATAAAAGGATATTATTTGGTGTAACTTTGTTTAAAGAGATTTATAAAATATAACAAATAGGAGATATTGTAGACCATCCCAGTACTTTTTTTTGAGTTATATCTTCTATGTATTCATAGATCTGTATATTCAATTTCAGAGCAGAGGGGTCATGCGCAAGAGGCAAAGCTTAACAGCCCAACCTAATGAAAAATAAACTATTTTGTTCACAGAGGAGCCACATATGAAGTATTTAGAAATAGTTTTTAAAATCCCCTTTCCTCAACTATACATGTGCCTTAGACTTCAGAGTTACTCTAGCACAAAATTTTCTTCCTTCTCTTTTCACCTTTTCCCATCCAACATAATTCCCTTTCTCTATATTACTTGTTCCTACAACTCTCATTATGCTGTGGCTTACAGTCATACGTGCTTTCCTCACCTTTCCTTGGTGATTCTGGTTCTTTGCCTTCTTAGGTCTTTGGATTCCACATTATAAAAATTTAAAGAGCAGAACCCTGGGGCGCCTGGGTGGCTCAGTCGTTAAGCTGCCTTCGGCTCAGGTCATGATCCCAGGGTCCTGGGATCGAGCCCCGCATCGGGCTCCCTGCTCCGCGGGAGGCCTGCTTCTCCCTCTCCCACTCCCCCTGCTTGTGTTCCCTCTCTCGCTGTGTCTCTCTCTGTCAAATAAATAAATAAAATCTTTAAAAAAAAAAAAAATAAAGAGCAGAACCCTGACAACAACATTCTGTGTCTCATCAAGCTTTCTATAGATCCCCCGTGCATACCACAGTGCTATGGACAAAATGGACTTGGACAATGGGGCCAGGAGGCAAGAGGGAGAGACAGGAAGCCTGGAACAAGTGAAAAGAAAAGCTGTGTTAGTTTATGAATTTTTTCAAATATTCTTTGCATGGAAATTTTACAAGAGAAATCTTACACATGACTGGTTTCTGCCTTTTGGATTATTATACACAGTAGCATAACTTTAACATGGACTGAAGTATTTTTAAGTTCATCATGTGGTTAAATGGATGGTCAAACACAGCTGATTACCAAATAACAGAGAATTGTTAGAAGGTCCATTAAATGTCAGAAAGTTTTATTTTTATCTGGGATCTTTGGCACTTGGTTCAACCAGAGTCTCATAGGTTAGAACTAAGCAGTTCACTCATGGGGCTGGAATGATGATGGTGGAGAATAAAGTCACTACATGGTGAAGACTTTGGATTTGATCATGGATAGGAAGTTAGAAATGACTCAGGTAGGGAATAGGTAATGATAAGTTGTCACAAAGACCGGATTCAAGTAGAAGGTAACTCAAGGCTCAATGAACAAAGAAAACTCATGGTCGTAGGAAAATAAGGAGCAAACTCATTTGAGATAAGAAGTTTGATCCCCAGGGGCTCACCTCCCTGTATCATTTAATTTTTGTTTCAGATATGACACAGCTAGTTTTGCTTCTCCCAACTACTATTACAAATGCAACAAATAAAAACATTTCTTATTTCTCTGAATTTTCAGATGGTCTCATTTTACATTGTTCTTTATTCTGAGAATTTTTAGGGTGAGTGTGCTGATGGGTATTATAATCTTACAAGTTTAAGATTATGTGCAATGGAGAGTTGATGGTGTAAGTGAGAGTTTCTTAACATGCCGAGGTGACAGGGAAACACACAGGTGTTAAAATCTTCCGTGGATTTGAAAATCTTCCAGTAGATATACGTGCTTTGTCATAAACTCTTATCAGTTCCCTGTATCCATCCCTATGTGTGTACGTGTGTGTGTCCTTTTATTGTCATCTCAATGGCTTCCTTTCATACTCATTATTTTCTGTCATCACTGCGTTTACATAGTGTGGACATGTGACAAGAATATACACACCCTAGTCTCTGTCGAGGTGACGGAAACTCCCAAAGGTCTATACATGAGTGCCATCTTGAGCCTTTTCCCATATGGCCTTATTTCCAGTATGTGAGACCCCAGGGCATAAGACCCTCTTATGACACTAATTGAGAAGTTCCTATGTGACGGGAAGGCAGGAGAATGGAATGCAACTTAGGGCCCTAAGCAGTACCAAGGATAAATCTATGAGTTCACAAGCCAACTTCTGGAGAACCTTGCTATGAGAGCAATGTTACATCAGAGCTGTGAAATTATTCCACGCTAAGTCAAGTAACCCAGATTTACTATCCTCACTTCATTTCATTCCTTTGAATATACTGCTCCCTCTGTTAGAAGTCCTCTTTCATGCCTTCTTTACCTTAGTAGCTTCATTCTTAGACTTACTTCACATGTGATCCTTGTGCATGTTCTTCCTTGTGTTCAACAACCACTAGTTGAATCTTTGGCTCTACCTGTGGGGGGTAGGCAGGATAATGCTCCCCCACCCCAAAAGATGTCCAGTCCTACTCTGTGGAACTTGTGCCTATGCTATGTTACATTGCAAGAGGAAATTAAGGCAGTAGATGGAATTACCATTGTTAATTGGCTGACCTTAAAATATTATCCTGGATTTTCCGGGTGGGCCCAATGTAATCAGAAGGGCACCTAAATGGGAAAGCAGGAGACCAAAGAGTATGAGAAAAATTTGATGGGCAGTTCTGGATTTGGGGATTGTAGGGAACTATAACCAAGAAATGAGAGCAGCTTCTAGAAGCTGGAAAAGCAAAGAAACAGATTCTCCCCTATAATCCACCAACATGGATTTTGGCCAGTGAGATCTATTCTAGACTTCTGACCTCCAGAACTCTAAGATAATACATTTGTGCTGCTTGAAGCTATGAAATATGTGATAGTTTGTCACAACAGTGATAGGAAACTGATGCACTGGGTAAGAAAAACCACCTTCCAAAAGTGTTTCCTGGTATGCTTCCCCTACTAGACTGTCAGCTCCCTAAGGCCAGAAGGTAGGTATCTTTCTTCTTCTGTGTTTTAAAAGATTTTATTTATTTGTCAGAGAGAGACAGAGAGAGACAGAGAGCACAAGCAAGGGGAGCAGCAGGTAGAAGGAGAAGCAGGCTCCCTGCTGAGCAAGGGGCCTGACGCGGAACTCGATCCCAGGACCCCGGGATCATGACCTGAGCCAAAGGCAGACGCTTAACTGACTGAGCCACCCAGGTGTCTCCAGAAGGTGGGTATCTTTCACTCCTGCAGCCCCAGGATCTATCACACTACATAATAAATTCTGATTCAGAACAGATAAAGAAGAGAGAGAGTAAAGTGGAAATTCTGACTGTATGTTTAAATCTGTGTGTTAATAAATATTCTCCTTACAGATAGACTACCTGAGAGTATGGGCTGTGGTTCAAATATGGGTGTCAAAAGACTAAATAACAATTTTCTCATTAGTGGTTTTGATGCTCTGGTCTATGTGAGCCCAAGTAATTCATTTTCAAAACTGTTATTAAGAAGGTAAAGCCTCAACCAGCTGCATACCTAAAAAGATTTGGCAAAATACAATTATGGGGCATGACCAAAGCCATACTTGAGGATAATATTGTAATAATACATTAAACAGAAATAATGTTTATTATTTAGAAAGAGACAAAAAAAAACCACCTTTGTTATGAGAAAATAATGTAATAATACACCTAGTAATTCTATGGAAATCAACTGAAATACAGAACTAATAGCATTTTGTAAAGTGGCTGGATAGCTAAGTACAGAAAAATCAATAGCTTTTCTATAAGTCATCAGTAAGAATCCAGAACATACTAAAAAAGAAAAGAATGAGTCCACAGCTGTTCAAAACATATAAAATTCTTAGAAATAGCCTAAGTAGAGAAACTGTAAACTTATAATTAAACCACAGAACCTTATAAAGATTAAAGAAGCTTTCAATAAATTATATATAAAATATATAAATATATATGCATATATTAATATTCCTCTATCCCCTTGTTCCTAGAATGGCTATAATGACTGACACAACAACAAATTCATTTATATAATTAATGCAATTTCCAATGAAGTGCCATACAACTTGTCACAAAATCATTCTAAAGTTAATCTAGAAGAAAAGATGAGAATAGGTAAGACATATTTGAAAAAGTTTAGTAACAGAGGCATACTTACTGTATAATATATTAAAACATAAAGCTATAATAATTAAATTGTTAGATACTAGGGAATATACTTACAGAATTATTTAAAAAATGTTTATGCCCCTAAAGTAAATGTCCTTCTGTGTGTGTGTTTCAACCTACAATATAATAGTGAAAACACTTGAAAGATGTGGAAAATGACCAATCATTCAATAAATCAGCATGCAAAAATTGGCTATTTTTTTCAAAAGTAAGTTAAATATTTGGGTTACAGCCATACATTAAACAATTTTATTAAACTGAGAACAATAATGAACAATTATGTTACTTAATTTCAGGGTGGAAAAGGAATCAGTAAGGTGTAAAAGTAAGGGGAGAAGTACACATAGTTAGTAACATATAAAACTTTTATATTATATAACTTCTGAGGAAGATAAAAATGACGAAAATGGGAAACATATTCATGACAAATTAAAAAGACCAATAACTAATATCATTTATACTTAGGGAATTACTAAAAACCAATGAAGAAATTATTCAACATTTCAATGGAATTTCCAAAGACATTAACAGAAAATTCACATATAAAGAGCCATAAATCTCCAATAAGCAAATATTAAATAAAGATATTTCCAACCTAACTGTAAATTAGAAGAAAACAAGTTAAAAGAATACCACAATATGGTTTTACTTTTCTAACAACTGGGCAATATACACAAAGCCTTTCAATACTACATGACCAGATTTGATTGTGATAAATTCTGTCATTCTCTATAGGTAAAAATGGAAATTTTCAAAAATATCTTGAAAGTAATTTGTCCGACTATTGTCATGAGTCAGGAATATATATAAATTGTGATTTAGTAATTCCATTTCTATAAATTTACCTTCCACAGATAAGCAGCATGCTTATAAACTTTGTACATAGGATGTTTATTATGGTGTCATTCTTAAAATAACAAAATATTGTTAGTAATTTACATGTACAGAAGTACAACAAGTATTATACAGCAAATAAAATGCATGTGTTGTGGAACATTTTCTGACATGGGAAATTCTCTTCATACAATTTTAAATAAAAAAGCATCATGATCTCTATTTTATGTATAGTTTTATGTATTATAGATATATAAAATACATTATATATGCTTTGAAAGTTAAGAGGTAGGTTAACCCATTAAAAATAACTATCTGGAACACCACATCAAAAACTAATGATGTAATGTATGGTGACTAACATAACATAATAAAATAAAATTAAATAAAAACTATCTGTGGTTTATGAAAGAAAAAAATTATTCTTTATCTTTCTCTATTTTCTAAATATAATGTAGTGTTTTTTTCCATTAATTTTATAAGTAAAGCGCACACACACATTTTTTAAAAGGAAATACTGAAAAAAATCATTTATTATTAATGTCACCTCTTGAAATAATGAATCAAAAATTTAAAATTTTATTTTGGCACACACTCCAAAAAAAACTAACTGAAGCATCCAAAAATAGATGTCAAAAATAGAATTAAATAGGTTAGTAAAGGGATTTATATACTGAATCTTGCACTATTAATTTGTGGTTCTAGTAAACTTTTCACTTGCTTATAGGTCTCTGCAACCAATGCAGCTTTTAAGAAGGTAGGGGGACACCAATTGCATAAAGAAACCTTGGATCTCAGTTGACCATACCAAAAAAGCACCTTAATATTTGGGTCAAAGAGCACAACTGTGAATTGTCACACTGGTTGGGTGTCAGTCCAGAAAATTCTTCCTAGAGGAAATCATGGAGGAAAAAGGCAGTGTACTGTGGGAACTTGACAAATTTTTGAATATAATGCTTGAATGAGAAAAACAAAGAAAAACAAAAAAGAACTTCTTATATTTGGAATTATTTGTTGAACATGTTATTTTATAAGAAGCAACAAATCAGGGGCACCTGCATGGCTCAGTTGTTAAGCGTCTGCCTTCGGCTCAGGTCATGGTCCCAGGGTCCTGGGATCGAGCCCCCGCATCGGGCTCCCTGCTCAGCGGGAAGTCTGCTTCTCCCTCTCCCACTTCCCCTGCTTGTGTTCCCTCTCTCGCTGTGTCTCTCTCTGTCAAATAAATAAATAAAATCTCTAAAAAAAAAGAAGAAGCAACAAATCATTTTGAGTTTTGACCAGAACATTGCCCAGTTCTTTTTTAGTTAGCGCTCAATTAAACTCAGCTGAGGTGTCAGAAAATGAATTATACTATTCATTTAAGAAATAAGAAACAAGAATGAGAATAAATAAGACAAAATAAGAAATGTTTTAAAATAAGAAAAAAGGCCTTTAAATTTAGAAAGAATGAAGAAAATTTCAAATTAAAATTACATCCTGGATATTAGAAAATATGGCATGATAGCCTCAAATAGTTTTGTAGCGTTTTTTTTTTCATTGTATTTTAAATTTCCCAATGGGTGTTGGACTCTTCAAATAATAGTAAGCATAGAGGGAAAATATAGGTAATTGGCAATTTGGGGAGAAAACAGAATTTTAGGTTTATGCTTGTTAGCTTCTTTCTTATTAATTAAGTAAGCTATTAATGTTTAAAGAAGACAGTATTCTGTCTCTGGAATTTAGAAATCACACAGAGAAACTCTACTAAAGAAAAATAATGTTGGAAACTTTTCAGTCCATTGAAGAGTATTCCAGAGATTAGGGGGCTGTGTACTTTGCTTTTCTCCAAGTTAGCAGGATAATAAAGATGATTTTGCTTTTGCAGATGTTTAAAGACATAATGCCAAAGACAAATTTTTCAACTGGAACCCTCAAGAAATGTCACTTCTGTGTCTTGCCAAGAGAGATCCAGCATTCTCTCTACATAAACATCTGCTGGAAAAATTTTAAAGGGAGGCATTTTAAATAATGATGTTTGTAGTTTCATGCCTTTAATAAGCTAGGAAAATAATGAAAATGAATTTGTGATACATTCCCTCCCAAAGCAACTTTTCTTCACTGATGTGCATCAAATTGGAGGATCAGAAAGTGAAAACATGAACACTGTATTGGGTGGAAATGGTTAAAACATTTCTGTGAACTGTCTATCAATCATACCTGAGAGACACTCATAAATCACAGGTTCCTTCAACTCCAGAAGCTCCACCAGTTCATTGTTATGCTCACTTGTTTGTGGCAATTATGCTACGTTTATATTTACATAATAATTGGATTTTCTATTAAATTAAACCAAAAAACCATCAAAAGTGAGAGTCAGGGAACCATAAGTTAGCTATACAACCTGAGCAATGCAGATTCATTTGTAGTTAGAATGGAAACTTCATCTTGTTCAAACCAATGTAGATGTTTGGGGATAATTCTCTGTAGGAAATGCAAAATATATAGCCAGGCTCTTTAAGGTTCCAAGAAAGAGACACACATGGATTGCCTTTGGTAATAGGTGTTTATTGCAAGGATATACTAGAATGCAATTTAACAAGAAATGCTGTCTCGTAGCTCCTCTGGGTTTCACTGCTACAAAGAATCAGAGGAATCTGCAGGCATCAGGAAGTGGGAAGTGGGAAGACAATTTAGTGTAAAAATAGTTTAGTGTCTTTTGGATTAAAAACTAAGCTCAAATGATCTGCCGTCTCTCCCATTATTCAACATTTTTACTTCCCCCAAATAACTGATTTGCTTGATAGTTTTGCCACCACCCAAAAAGGAGTATTCCCATCATTAAGACTTTCAGATCACTTCAGCTCAAGGTACTCATGTACCAGTCTCTAGATGGAAGGTTTGGATTCTCTTGACACTTAGAGTTCAAGAAATTAGTGACTGATTCAGTGAAGTAATGGTTTGGGCTTTTTTTAGAAGTTAACAATAGCCATAGTTGAAACGGTTCTCCCGGGGTCTTCTTGCAGCATATTCAATAAATTAATAATGGATTAAAATGCATAAAGCAAGGATTCAGTGCACATACCTTCAAATGGAGTTCAAGAGTGTCACCTGAAGCTAGCTTCAGAGACCCATGCTATACTAAAAAACAGTATTGGTAATCAGTACTTCCTGAATGGTGGCCTGAAAACTCACTGGACCCTCTCCAGCAAAACAGTAATTAAATTGGTGAAAATTATGAGGAAACAATTATTTGTAGTTTATGGAAAGTGTCCTAAGGGCATATAGCAAATGGATAAATATTCACTCAAGAAAATCAACTAAAGCTCTGTAAAAAAAGTGAGAGTCTGTGGTTCTGGGGCCTCCACCTATTCCCTTCATACTGCTTTCTTCCCTGAGCTCCATATTAGAGAAGGTCTACCCTCAAGGGCTCTACTCTGGATCAGTGCAGAAGACAAGGGAGTCCTTGAAAGCATTCCTCAGACCACCTACAGAATCATCACTGACATTAAAAGCTTAGTACAACTTTTGAGCAAACTGCCTCTATGGTAACTTATTCTGACCTGAGGCTAGCTCCTAGGAATCCAGACATAAAATTTCCTGGTAATCTGGAAGACTGTGTGCATGCTCAAGGTCATGCCCTTTCAGAAGAAATCAGAGAGGGTAACTCCAAGCTACCAGCCACTGGCTAAACATAGGTTAAGTAAATAAATAAGTAAACAAGTAAACAAACAACCTGAACAGTGATAGCAGCCTCCAAATGACACAAATATCCAAAGGTAAAAGGTAAAATTCATCTGACTAAGTGGGTGTAGTGGTTGTAAATATAGTCTTTGATGAATAAGTGGTTTATGTGGACCCAGGAACAAAGCCAGATGGCAAGATAAAAATGGGTTAAGATCTGAGTGGGGATGTCAGAAACTTCATACTGTAGGGGAAATAGATTTGGCAAAATTAGTTCAGCAAAGTCACTAAACAAATAAGCAAACAACCAAGCAAAAAACAGTGTGGGTAAGGGGAATCAGTATATAGAGTTGTTAGAATATATAATTTAGGGGCGCCTGGGTGGCTCAGTCATTAAGCGTCTGCCTTCGGCTCAGGTCATGATCCTAGGGTCCTGGGATCGAGCCCCGCATCGGGCTCCCTGTTCGGCGGGAAGCCTGCTTCTCCCTCTCCCACTCCCCCTGCTTGTGTTCCCTCTCTTGCTGTGTCTCTCTCTGTCAAATAAATAAATAAAATCTTTAAAAAAAAAAAAAAGAATATATAATTTAATTTTTTTTGTTTTCAACAATAACAAAAACAACAACAAAAATGAAACCTACAAAGATATAAGACAGTGTCAATCACAAAGAAAAAAAACCAGGTAATAGAAAATGCTGTTGAAGAGGTCCATTTGGTGGCAATTATTATACATATATTCAAAGACTAAAGGAAACCATTCTCCAATAATTAAAGGATGGTATAATGACAATATATTATCAAAGAGCATATATAAGTAAAGATATAGAAATGTTTTAAAATAATCAAATGGAGATTCTGGTGCTAAAATTGTAATAACCAAAATAAAAATTTAATAGCAGGGCTCAATGGTAGATATGAGCAGGCAAAAAAAACAATCAGCAAACTTGAAGACAGATTCAAAAGATATCATACAATCTGAAGAATAGAGAGAGGGATGAAAATAACAACAACAAGGGGGTGGAGCAAGATGGCGGAGGGGTAGGAGACCTGGATTTCGTCTCCTCTCAGGAATTCAGCTGGATAGGGATCAAACCATTCTGAACACCTACGAACTCAACAGGAGATCGAAGAAAAGAATAGCAACAACTCTGAACAGAAAAGCGACCACTTTCTGGAAGGTAGGACGTGCGGAGAAATGAATCCGAGGCGATATTAGGGAGGATAGATGGCGGGGGAGGAGCCTCTGGCGGCCGCTTCTGCCAAGTGATAGAGCCGTGGAGCACAAAATCGGGACTTTTAGAAGTCTGCTCCGCTGAGGGACGTCACTCTGGTGGCTAAGTGGGGGGTGGAACCCCCGTGGGACAGTGTGGTCTCAGGACCCTCGGGGTCACAGAAAGACCGGGGGTGCCTGAGTGCGGCAGAGCTCCCAGGTATCGGAGTGGGGAAGCTGGCTGCAGAGACGGAGCCGAGGCGGGGGCTCTCAGCTCGGGGTTGTCATAAACCGTGATCCGCGGCACAGTCGGGCCACTGCTCCTCCAGGGGGACCCAACAAGCGGCAGATCCGGGGAGACTCCCCTTCCTCCCCCGGGAGGAGCGGCGCAGGAGCGCACCGCAGGGATCTGCTGGATTTGGAGACTCCACCCGGGGTCGGGTGCCAGAGATAGAAACGCGCGGTCACAGGCCGGGTGAGCACGGAGTGCGGCCGGAGACCGGGGAGACAGGAGTGACTGACTGCTTTTCTCTGGGGGCGCACTGAGGAGCGGGGCCCCGAGTTCGCGGCTCCTCTGGGGCAGAGATTGGGAGGCCGCCATTTTCACTCTCGGCCTCCGGAGCTGTAGGGAGAGCTTGCAGGGAACAAAAGCTCCCGAGAGCAAACCCAAGCAGATTACTTAGCCCGGACCAGGCAAGGGCGGGGCAATTCCACCTCCAGCAAAGACATTTGGGGAACCACGGCAACAGGCCCCTCCCCCAGAAGATCAGCGAGAACAGCCAGCCAAGACCAAGTTTACCGATCAATGAGAATGGCAGAATGCCAGCACAAGGCGAATACAACATATAGAATTCATTGGCTTTTTCCCCCAATTCTTTAGTCTTTCAAAATTAATTTTTTTAATTTTCTTTTTTTTCTTTTTCTTTTTTTTGAATTTTTCTTTTTCCCTTTTTCAACCAACATCTTCTCAATCCCTTTTTTAAAAATCTTTTTTATTTTTCATTTTTAGAGTCATATTCTATCCTTTCATAGTAAATAATCTTATTTTTGGTATATATATAAGTTGCACTCTCTTTAAAATTTTGGGATACAGTTTCTTCTAACAGACCAAAATATGCCCTAAATCTCTAGTGTATGGCTTTGTTCTAGTCTCCTGCCCGGTCACATTCTCTCCCTTTTTTTTCTTTTTTTTTAATTCCTCTTCTTTCTTTTTTCAACCAACTTCTTATCTTATCAATTCCTTTTATAAAATCTTTTATAATTTTCATCTTTACAGTCATATTCCATCCCTTCATTGTATTTACCCTTATTTTTGTATATATATAAGTTTTTCTTTCTTTAAAATTTTGGGAGGCACTGTCATCTAACAGACTAAAATACGTCCAAAATCTAGTATGTGGCACTGATCTATGCACCAGCTTGATCATATTTGATCATATTCTTTTTTTTAAAATCTTTTTTCTTTTTCTTTTTTTTCTTTTTTCTTTCTTTCCCTTTCTTTTCCCCCGATTTCAGGTCTCTTCTGATTTGTCTAGTGTATATTTTTCTGGGGTCATTGTTACCCTGTTAGCATTTTGTTCTCTCATACATCTATTGTCCTCTGGACAAAATAGCAACTCAAAAAAAAGAACAAGAGGCAGTACCAACTGCCAGGGACCTAATCAATACAGACATTAGTAAGATGTCAGAACTAGAGTCCAGAATGACGATTTTAAAGATACTTGCTGGGCTTGAAAAAAGCATGGAAGATATTAGAGAAACATTTCTGGAGAAATAAAAGAACTAAAATCTAACCAAGTCGAAATCAAAAAGGCTATTAATAAGGTGCAATCAAAAATGGAGGCTTTAACTGCTAGGATAAATGAGGCAGAAGAGAGAATTAGAGATATAGAAGATCAAATGATGGAAAATAAAGAAGCTGAGAAAAACAGAGATAAACAACTACTGGATCACGAGGGCAGAATTCCAGAGATAAGTGATACCATAAGATGAAACAATATTAGAATAATTGGGATTCCAGAAGAAGAAGAAAGAGAGAGAGGGGCAGAAGGTATAATGGAGCAAATTATAGCAGAGAACTTCCCTAATTTGGGGAAGGAAACAGGCATCAAAATCCAGGAGGCACAGAGAACCCCCCCAAAATCAATAAAAATAGGTCAACACCCCGACATCTAATAGTAAAACTTACGAGTCTCAGAGACAAAAAGAAAATCCTGAAAGCAGCTCGGGACAAGAGATCTGTAAACTACAATGGTAGAAACATTAGATTGTCAACAGACCTATCCACAGAAACCTGGCAGGCCAGAAAGGACTGGCATGATATATTCAAAGCACTAAATGAGAAAAATATATAGCCAACATTACTATATCCAGCTAGGCTGTCATTGAAAATAGAAGGAGAGATAAAAAGCTTCCAGGACAAACAAAAACTAAAGGAATTTGCAAAGAGCCCTACAAGTAATATTGGAAGGGGTCCTCTAAGCAAAGAGAGAGCCTAAATGCAACATAGACCAGAAAGGAACACAGAGAATATACAGTAACAGTCACCTTACAGGCAATACAATGGCACTAAATTCATATCTTTCAATAGTTACCCTGAATGTAAATGGGCTAAATGCCCCAATCAAAAGACACAGGCTATCAGATTGGATAAAAAAACAAGACCCATCGATATGCTGTCTGCAACAGACTCATTTTAGACCGAAAGACACCTCCAGATTGAAAGTGAGGGGGTGGAAAACGATTTACCATGCTAATGGACACCAAAAGAAAGCTGGGGTGGCAATCCTGATATCAGACAAATTAGATTTTAAACCAAAGACTATAGTAAGAGATGAGGAAGGACACTACATCCTACTTAAAGGGTGTATCCAACAAGAAGATCTAACAATTGTAAATATCTATACCCTTAACATCTATGCCCCTAGCAGCCAATTATATAAGACAATTAATAACAAAAGCAAAGAAACACATCAACAATAATACAATAATAGTGGGGAACTTTAACACCCCCCTCACTGAAATGGACAGATCATCCAGGCAAAAGATCAACAAGGAAATAAAGACCTTAAATGACACACTGGACCAAATGGATGTCAGATATATTCAGAACATTCCATCCCAAAGCAACAGAAGACCCATTCTTCTCTAGTGCCCATGGAACATTCTCCAGAATAGATCACATCCTAGGTCACAAATCAGGTCTCAGCTGGTACCAAAAGATTGGAATCATTCCCTGCATATTTTCAGACCACAATGCTTTGAAACTAGAACTCAATCACAAGAGGAAAGTCAGAAAGAACTCAAATACATGGAGGCTAAAGAGCATCCTACTAAAGAATGAATGGGTCAACCAGGAAATTAAAGAAGAATTAAAAAAAATTCATGGAAACAAATGAAAATGAAAACACAACTGTTCAAAATCTTTGGGATGCAGCAAAGGCAGTCCTAAGAGGAAAGTATATAGCAATACAAGCCTTTCTCAAGAAACAAGAAAGGTCTCAGGTACACAACCTAACCCTACACCTAAAGGAGCTGGAGAAAGAACAGCAAATAAAGCCTAAACCCAGCAGGAGAAGAGAAATAATAAAGATCAGAGCAGAAATCAATGAAATAGAAACCAAAAGAACAGTAGAACAGATCAATGAAACTAGGACTTTGTTCTTTGAAAGAATTAATAAGATTGATAAACCCCTGGCCAGACTTATCAAAAAGAAAAGAGAAATGACCCAAATAAATAAAATCATGAATGAAAGAGGAGAGATCACAACCAACACCAAAGAAATACAAAAAATTATAAGAACATATTATGAGCAACTATATGCCAGCAAATTAGATAATCTGGGAGAAATGGATGCACTCCCAGAGATGTAAAACTACCAAAACCGAACCAGGAAGAAATAGAAAACCTGAACAGACTTATAACCACTAAGGAAATTGAAGCAGTCATCAAAAATCTCCAAACAAACAAAAGCCCAGGGCCAGATGGCTTCCCAGGGGAATTCTACAAACATTTAAAGAATTAATACCTATTCTTCTGAAACTGTTCCAAAAAATAGAAATGGAACGAAAACTTCCAAACTCGTTTTATGAGGCCACCATTACCTTGATCCCAAAACCAGACAAAGACCCCATCAAAAAGGAGAATTACAGACCAGTATTCTTGATGAACATGGATGCAAAAATTCTCACCAAAATACTAGCCAATAGGATCCAACAGTACATTAATAGGATTATTCACCACAACCAAGTGGGATTTATCTCTGGGCTGCAAGGTTGGTTCAACATCCACAAATCAATCAACGTGATACAAGACATTAATAAAAGAAAGAACAAGAACCATATGATCCTCTCAATAGATGCAGAAAAAGCATTTGACAAAGTACAGCATCCTTTCTTGATCAAAACTCTTCAGAGTATAGGCATAGAGGGTACATACCTCAATATCATAAAAGCCATCTATGAAAAACCCACAGCGAGTATCATTCTCAATGGGCAAAAACTGAGAGCTTTCCCCCTAAGGTCGGGAACACGGCAGGGATGTCCACTATCACCACTGCTATTCAGCATAGTACTGGAGGTCCTAGCCACAGCAATCAGACAACAAAAAGAAATCAAAGGCATCCGAATCAGCAAAGAAGAAGTCAAACTCTCACTCTTTGTAGATGATATGATACTTTATGTGGAAAACCCAAAGGGCACCACCCCAGAACTGCTAGAACTCATACAGAAATTCAGTCAAGTGGCAGGATATAATATCAATGCACAGAAATCAGTGGCATTCCTATACACCAACAACAAGACAGAAGAAAGAGAAATTAAGGAGTCGGTCCCATTTACAATTGCACCCAAAACCATAAGATACCTAGGAATAAATCTAACCAAAGAGGCAAAGGATCTGTACTCAGAAAACTATAAAATACTCATGAAAGAAATTGAGGAAGACACAAAGAAATGGAAAAACATTCCATGCTCATGGATTGGAAGAACAAATATTGTGAAGATGTCAATCCTACCTAGAGCAATCCACACATTCAATGCAATCCCTATCAAAGTACCATCCACTTTTTTCAAAAAAATGGAACAAATCATCCTAAAATTTGTATGGAACCAGAAAAGACCCCGAATAGCCAGAGGAATGTTGAAAAAGAAAAGCAAAGCTGGCGGCATCACAATTCTGGACTTCCAGCTCTGTTACAAACTGTCATCATCAAGACAGTATGGTACTGGCACAAAAACAGACACATAGATCGATGGTATAGAATCGACAGCCCAGAAATGGACCCTCAACTCTATCGTCAACTCATCTTTGACAAAGCAGGAAAGAATGTCCAATGGAAAAAAGACAGTCTCTTCAACGAATGGTGTTGGGGAAATTGGACAGCCACATGCAAAAGAATGAAACTCGACCATTTGCTTACACCACACACAAAAATAGACTCAAAACGGTTGAAAGACCTAAATGTGAGACAGGAGTCCATTAAAATCCTAAAGGAGAACACAGGCAGCAACCTCTTCAACCTCAGCCACAGCAACTTCTTCCTAGAAACGTCGCCAAAGGCATGGGAAACAAGGGCAAAAATGAACTATGGGGACTTCATCAAGATAAAAAGCTTTTGCACAACAAAAGAACAGTCAACAAAACCAAAAGACAACTGACAGAATGGGAGAAGATATTTGCAAATGACATATCAGATAAAGGGCTAGTATCCAAAATCTACAAAGAACTTATCAATCTCCACAGCCAAAGAGCAAATGATCCAATCAAGAAATGGGCAGAAGACATGAACAGACATTTTTCCAAAGAAGATATCCAAATGGCCAACAGACACATGAAAAAGTGCTTAACATCGCTCAGCATCAGGGAGATCCAAATCAAAACTTCAATGAGACACCACCTCACACCAGTCAGAATGGCTAGAATTAACAAGTCAGGAAACGACAGATGTTGGTGAGGATGTGGAGAAAGGGGAACCCTCCTACACTGTTGGTGGGAATGCAAGCTGGTGCAGCCACTCCGGAAAACAGTATGGAGGTTCCTCAAAAAGTTGAAAATAGAGCTACCCTACAACCAATCAATTGCACTACTGGGTATTTACCCCAAAGATACAAATGTAGTTATCCAAAGGGGTACATGCACCCTGATGTTTATAGCAGCAATGTCCACAATAGCCAAACTATGGAAAGAGCCAAGATGTCCATCGACAGATGAATGGATAAATAAGATGTGATATATATATACACACACACACACACACACACACACACACACACACACACACACAATGGAATATTACACAGCCATCAAAAGGAATGAAATCTTGCCATTTGCAACTACGTGGATGGAACTGGAGGGTATTATGCTGAGCGAAATAAGTCAATCAGAGAAAGACTTGTGTCATATGATGTCACTGATATGAGTAATTCTTAATCTCAGGAAACAAACTGAGGGTTGCTGGAGTGGTGGGGGGTGGGAGGGATGGGGTGGCTGGGTGATAGACATTAGGGAGGGTATGTGCTATGGTGAGCGCTGTGAATTGTGTAAGACTGTTGAATCACAGACCTGTACCTCTGAAACAAATAATACATTATATGTTAAAAAAAAAAGAAGAAAGTAGGAAGGGAAAAATAAAGGGGGGTGGTAATCGGAGGGGGAGATGAACCATGAGAGACTATGGACTATGAGAAACAAACTGAGGGTTCTAGAGGGGAGGGGGGTGGGAGGATGTGTTAGCTTGTTGATGGGTATTAAAGAGGGCATGTACTGAATGGAGCCCTGGGTGTTATATGCAAACAATGAATCATGGAACACTATATCAAAAACTAATGATGTAATGTGTGGTGATTAACATAACATAATAAAATTTAAAAATGTAAAAAAAATAGAAGTAGAAAAGCAAAAAAAAAAAAAAAAAAAAAACAACGACAAAAATAGGGCCTCTGAAAAATGCAGGACAACAATAAATGTACTCACATACACATAATGGAAGTACCAGAAGTAGAGGAGAGAGAGAGAAAGGGATAGGGAAACTATTCAAAGAAATAATGGATGAAAAATTCCAAAATTTGATAAAGACATTAACTTAAACATCCAAAAAAGATCAATGAACTCTCAGTTGGATAAAAACAAGGAGATCCATCAACATCCAGACACATAAATGTCAAAATGTTAAAAGTCAAAGATAAAAATAAAAATGCAAAAGCAATAAAAGATAAAGCACTCATGTACAAGGAGATCCCACTATGATTAATGAATGCTTCCATCAGAAACAATCAGAGGTCAGAAACAGTGGGGTGGCATATTCAAAGTGGTGAAAGTGAAAATAACTGTCAGTCAAGTGTCATATATCCAACAAAACTGTCTTCTAAAAAATGAAGTTAAATAGTTTCTAGGCCAAATAAAACCCAAGGTAACTCTAGTGGACCTGCTTTATAAGTACTATTGAGAGTTCTTCAGATTGAAAGCAGGTAACACCACTCAGTATTTCAAACCCACGTGGTAAAACAAAGAGTATTCAAAAGATAAGTATGTAGGCAATTACAAAAGACAAGGTAATTGCCCATTTCTTCTCCTTTCTTCTCTTAACTCATTTAAAAAGTAATTAGTAAATGGGGTGCCTGGGTGGCTCAGTAGGTTAAGCAACCAGCTCTTGATGTCAGCTCAGGTTGTGATCTCAGGGTTGTGAGATCAAGCCCCACATCTGCTCCATGCTCAGTGAGGAGTCTGCTTGAGATTCTCTCTCTCTCTCAAACTCTCTCTTTGTAGATGACATGATACTCTATGTGGAAAACCCAAACGACTCCACCCCAAAACTGCTAGAACTCATACAGAAATTCAGTAAAGTGGCAGGATATAAAATCAATGCACAGAAATCAGTTGCATTTCTATACACGAACAATGAGACAGAAGAAAGAGAAATTAAGGAGTCAATCCCATTTACAATTGCACCCAAAACCATAAGATACCTAGGAATAAACTTAACCAAAGAGGCAAAGGATCTGTACTCAGAAAACTACAGAATACTCATGAAGGAAATTGAGGATGATACAAAGAAATGGAAAAGCATTCCATGATCATGAATGGGAAAAGCAAATATTGTAAAAATGTCTATGCTATCTAGAGCAATCTACACATTCAATGCAATCCCTATCAAAATACCATCAACTTTTTTCACAGAACTGGAACAAATGATCCTAAAATTTGTTTGGAACCAGAAAAGACCCCGAATAGCCAGAGGAATGTTGAAAAAGAAAAGCAAAGCTGGCGGCATCACAATTCCGGACTTCCAGCTCTATTACAAAGCTGTCATCATCAAGACAGTATGGTACTGGCACAAAAACAGACACATAGATCAATGGAACAGAATAGAGAGCCCAGAAATGGACCCTCAACTCTATGGTCTACTCATCTTCGACAAAGCAGGAAATAATATATATCCAATGGAAAAAAGACAGTCTCTTCAACAAATGGTGTTGAGAAAATTGGAGACACATTTTAGATTCAAAGATGCAAACAATCTGAAACAACCTGCAATCTATAACCACAAAAGAACTGGAATGGCTATGCTAATATCAGAAAAGATGGGTATCAAACACAAAATGTTACTAGAGATAAAGATAGATATTTTACAATAATAAAAGGGTAAATCCATCAGAAGGCTATAACAAATATAAACATGTATGAACCTAGTAACAGAGCCCCCAAATACTGGAAGCAATACTGACAAAATTAAAGGAAAATATAGCCAATTCAAAAATATTACTTGGAGACTTCAATCCCCACTTTCAAAAATGGATATAGCAGTTAAAGTAGAATATCAACAGGAAAATAAAATGGTTGAACAACAGTATAAATCAACTAGAGTTCGCAGAGACCTACACCCAATAAGAGCAATGTATACATTCTTTTCAAATGTCCATGGAACATTCTCCAGGATATACCAAATGTTAGGCCATAAAGTAAGCCTCGGTTTAAAAAAAAAAAAAAATCTAAATTAATGCAAAAGGTATTTGTTCAGCTCACAATAAAAGGAAAGTAGAAATTAATAATAGAAGGATATTTGGGAAATTAATGAATATATGGAAATTTAAAAAAAGCTAATTAACCAATAAGTCAGAGAACAAAATCACAAGGAAATATAGCAAATCCTATCATATGAACCGGAAACAACACATACCAAAATGAGTAGGATGTAACTAAAACAGTGTTAAGAGGGAAATTTATAAGGGTGCCTGGGTGGCTCAGTCGGCTAAGCACCTGCCTTCAGCTCAGGTCATGATTCCAGGGTCCTGGGACTGAGTCCTGCATCAGGCTCCCCACTCAGCGGGGAGTCTGCTTCTCCCTCTCCCTCTGCCCCTGCTTGTATTCCCTCTCTCACTGTCTCTCTCTCTCTGTCAAATAAATAAATAAAATCTTAGAAAAAAAAAAAAAGAAAAGAAAAAGAAGAAAGATCTCAAATGAATAATCTAAACTTCTACCTAAAGAAAATAGAAAAAGGACAAATTAAACACATAGCAAATAGAAGGCAGAAAATAAAGATAAAAGAAAAAATAAATGAAACAATAGAAAAAAACAATAAAAATAATGAATGTAACCAAATATTAATTCTTGCATAAGATCAATAAGATTGACAAATGTTAGCTGGAGTGACAAAGAGAAAAACAAAGAGTCAGACTGATAAAACCAGACGTGGTAGAGGGGTCCTTATTGACGATCTTGCAAATATAAAAATGATTCAAAGAGAATGGGATGAGTGATTGTAGGATGACAAATCAGATATATAGATGAAATGGGCAAATGCCTAGAAAGATACTACTTACTTAAATTGACTCAAAAAGAAATAGGGAGCATAAATAGATTACATTGTGTAAATATATTGAATTTGTAACCAAAAGATGCCCCCAAACCCACACAAAGCCCAGGCCCAGATAAATTCACTGGTGAATCCCACCAAACATTTAAACAAGCATTAACACCAATACTTACAAACTTTTCATGAAATCAGGAAAAGAGAGAGCACTTCACAAATAATTCTAGGAGGCCAGTATTACTCTGATACCAAAATCAAACAAAGACATCAGAGGAAAAGAATTTATAGGTCAATATTTTTTTTACAAATACAGATATAAAATCCTCAACAAAACACTAGCAAACTAAATCCAGAAACATATAAAAATGATCATAAATCACTCAATGTAGTGTATATACCATATTAGTAGAACAAAAGACAAAAGCTAACAGTTATCTAAACAGATGCAGAAAAAAACATTTAGCAAGATCCAACAGACTTTCATAATAAAAAGGCTCTATGAATAGGAAGAGAATGGAACTTCCTCACGCTGATAAAGGACATCTATGACCAGCCTGATTAACATGAAAATTAATGGTGAAAGACAGAGTGCTTGCCCCCTGAGATCAGGAACAAAACAAGGACAACCACTCTCACCTTTTCCATTCAGTATGTACTGGAGATTCTAGCCAGGGCATCAGGTGAGGGAAAAAAAAAAAAGAAAAGAAAAGAAAGTAAGAAAAGTCATCCATATTAGAAAGGAAGAAGTGAAACTCTATTAGCTGATGACATGATCTTGTATATTGAAAAATGTAAGAAATTCACAGAAATAATATTAGAACTAATAAATGAGGGGACGCCTGGGTGGCTCAGTTGGTTAAGCATCTGCCTTCGGCTCAGGTCATGATCCCGGGGTCCTGGGATCGAGTCCCGCATGGGGCTCCCTGCTCCGCGGGGAGCCTGCTTCTCCAAACTCTGCCTCTGTCTCTCTCTCTCTCTGTCTCTCATGAATAAATAAATAAAATCTTAAAAAAAAAAAAAAAAAAAAAAGAACTAATAAATGAGTCCAGCAAATTTGCAGGAGACATGATTAATATATAAAAATTAATTGTATTTCTATACAGTTGCACTGAATACTGAAAATAAAATTAAGATACAGTGACTTGTACAGAATAGGTTTATTAGAAAACTATCAACATACTAATGAAAGTTATGGGGAAACGTACCTGGTCTTACATTATGAGAAACTCAAGTTTAGGCAGAGTATAGCTATCCTAAAAGGTCTGAAAAAATTTGTATATAAATTTGGAAGTTTAGAACCCAAGTCAAGAGGCACCTGGGTGGCTCAGTAGGTTAAGCATCTGCCTTCGGCTCAGGTCAGGATCCTGGCATCCTGGGATCAAGCCCCACATTGGGCTCCCTTCTCAGTGGGGAGCCTGCTTCTCTCTCTCCCTCTGCCTGCTGCTCCCCCTGCCTGTGTGCTCGCTCTCTCTCTCTCTGTCAAATAAATAAATAAAATCTTAAAAAAAGAGAGAACCCAAGTTGATCCATAAATCTTTTGGGTTAGGCCCTAATTTAGGCTAGGAATTAGGAGAATATCTTGTATTCCATTCCCCAGATATTTAACAGAACCATGTTTTAAAAGACAACTCCTACATATTTAGAATAGTCTCAGAGTTGGTAAAAAGAACAGATTTGATTACCATGTGGGAATAGAATGGCGGGATGGTCATTCTTTTAATCTATAGGAGAATTCTTCATCAGGGTGACTGGTGCATATGGCAGAGAACAATTTTTAAGAAATGCAAGTCAAGTCACACCCCTCCTCTGCTTCCAAACATCCAATGGCTTCTCATCACATATCAGTTAAAGGTGAAACTCCTAAAGGCACATACAACCCGACCCCTGCTTCCACTGGAGATTCAGGTTTTCTTTCTTTTCTGGATCAGTGTGTTCGGCCATACTGGTCTTCTCCCAGTTGCTAGCACTCACCAAGCTAGTTCTTTCCTTGGGGTTTTGCCCTTGCTCTTCCCACTGCCTGGAGTGGTCCTTGTTAAGACCCTCCTGTGGTTCTCTCACTTCACCGAGGCCCCTGCTTAGACATGGCTGTCCTCACTAGTTGACCTGAGGTAACCCCCACTTCAATTCATTCGGCATGTCCTCCACCCGATTTCCTTTCCTTTAATGGACTTACCACTCCCTGAAATTATATGACACATAGGCTAATGTATTTAGTTATTTGATTACTCATTTCCTCTCTCCCCCAATAGAATGTCATCTCCTTGAGGGTGTGGATTTTTCTATTTTGTTTACTTCTCAGACCAAGTGGAGTCCCAGGTACAAAACAGATACCCAATAAATACTCAGTGAATGGATTAAATTGGGATCGTCCTGTGTAGTCTATTGCACTTGAGTGAAGAATTTGAGAGGTTAACTATTCTTTTTTCGATTCGGCCACTTATGTTTTTAGTGAATGGCATGAAAACCTGGGATCAGTGAACCATAAAATGAGAAAATATCTCAAGAATTAAAACAGCCTTGACTGCTGGGGTAAGAAAGTCCCAGAGAAAAGATTCTGGTAGAGGAACAAAAGGTTTCATAATATGAGTAGTATTCTATTTATTATGAAATCAGATCCATTTCACTACTGTGTCTATCCTGGAGAGATATAGAAACCAAAAAAACCTAAACTTATAAATACTACAGAAAGACCCTCAAAAGGTGCTTTATTAGATTACATATGTGCATATATGTGTACATATATTTATAGCTACACACATACACACACATACACACACACAGTGAAGACATGCTTAGCCCCCACAATGGAATCAGATACATCTGGTCCAAACCTGGGCCCTGTGATTTCCTAACTGTTTAAACAGGTTATTTGACTTCAGTGAGACTGAATTGGCTCCTCTTTAAAATAGGGATCAAGCCTAATTCACAGGAATGGTGTGAAGGATAAATGCAATAGTGAATGTTAAGTGCTGGGCACGGTGCCTTGGACAATGGATGCATTCAATAAATATGAATCCATCATTTCTCCTGCAGAACCTTCTGGGCTTCGATTCTTCTCTCTTTAAATCTTTCTCAGCTTTATAAAACACATGGTCATTGAATCTGAATCTTCCGGAGTCCTGTTTCTTCTCGCAGATTTCTCCCAAGTACTACAAATTTACCTGAGATGTGACAGGTACATAAATTTGGCAAGTTGGCCCCTCCAAACAAAATAAATAAAAAGAAATGGAATAAATTACGGAAATCCTCACGCGATCTATTTCTAGTAGAAATATTTTATTAAATTTTCGAACAGAATCTAAAAACAATATCAGGTGGAGGCGTGTGTGCTTCTCAGGTAAGTAACTGGAGGAGCATGTGTTGCAATATATTGAGTTTTGTCCAGACGGAAATGCCTTTAGGATGCTGTAGGGATGGAAAACTTTCAAGAGGACAGAGAAGGGGCAGAGGTTCTGACAGAGCATGAATTGTGGCCTGCTAGCCAGGATCCAGATGCTAGCCAGGATAGAACTTTAGCCCATAGTCTATGGTGGGAAAAAAAATCAGGAAATTCTTTAAATTTAATATTTATCCTATCTTATCGTTTCATTCTGGTTTACTTACCGAAAGCCTCAAATGTGTTTAGCCTAACACTTTCAATAGTAGAGACAAAAATTCAAATGATCTGTTGTTTCCCTCTTTTCTATAACGAATGGGAAGGAAGGATTTTCAGCCCCTTCCTGGGTCTAAAACATCTCCACAAAGGAAAGACAAGATAGTAATTCATCCAGGCTTCAAATATGCTGGTGCGTCTAGAATACATTCTAAAGGTCTTCTGGAACAGGATTAAAAAAAAAAAAAATGTCAACTGAAACACTGCACAGGCTTTATCTTGGACAACGATCTTCTTCAAAAGACTTACCCGGCTGAGAAAATGACTCTCTATATAGAAAGGTTGACTTGTCAGTTTCACGGAATATCTTTCCTGTCTTTCTAAGAAGTTTCTGTAAATCACGTTTTTGTTTTTTGTTTTTTCTGATTTCTCTATGAATCTGTACATCTCTGTGTCTCTTCTCTGCTTTTTCCCTTGCTACCTCTGCAGACAAAAAAAAAAAAAAAAAAGAAAAAAATTAGAAAAGTGGGCTGGAAGCATTTAGCAAATTGCTAAAATGCACTGCTTTAGAAGCTTACTAGCACCGCAGATGATCCACCCCTGTTCTTTGACTTCAGGTAACTGTCACCCTAATCCCGAAGATGAATCTTCTCCCAGGGAGGGAGCTGTTTGATTTCTACAACGATGCTTGCTTTAGAGATTGAGGGTCCCGAATTCAGTGAAGTGTCCCTGAACTGTGCCCTTTCCCCTGCAGGGATTGAGAGACGTACCCTAAAGGGTAATTTTATTAGGGCCTAAAGAGCGGTATTTCAGTATCATTGGCTGAAGCCTTAACTTTCGCCCTTCTTTGCCCTTTCCTCTGTGTCTGTGTGCAGATATGTTTATTTGTTTGGATAAATTTTTTTGGCTTCAGATTGAGATAATGCCTCTCTGAGAGAAATTTCTATAGATTTAATATGTAATCTTTTGTGGGCCTTTTATAAATAATCCCAAACCCATTAAAAATAAAACCACACAGTACTTAAAATCGTGTTTTGCCCGTTTTATAGCCTATAGGAAGCCAAATACCCAGAAGTAACATCAACATCATTATTTCCCTGTGGAAATAAGGTGAGTGTTATAAATTCCTGCTTAACTGAAAATATATCAGTAACTACACATTCTTACAAAAAAAAAATTGAGTTTGGGGTGCCTGGGTGGCTCAGTTGGTTAAACGTCTGACTCTTGATTTTAGCTCAGGTCATGATCTCAGTGTGGTGAGATCAAGCCCCGCATTGAGCCCCCCATCAGCTCCTCCCTGGCTGTGGAGTCTGCTTGAGATTCTCTCTCCCTCTCCCTCTGCTTCTCTGCCCTCCCCCTCTCCCTCTTTAAAACAAGCAAAAAAAAAAAAAAAATATATATATATATATATTTGTTATACATATTTGTTAGTAGAGTTAGTATTTTGTAAATATAGCTTTAATATTAGTCCCCAAATTAGTTTTAATATTAGTCCCCAGATCTGAAACCCCTACCCTTATCACTCTTTAAGATGCATTGTACTAAACAGATTTCCATATCATCATGGAACTACCTAAATTTTCTAGTTTACAATAAATTATACATCATCAATGATACGTGTTAAAACAAAAAACAATTTACTATAAGGTATTAGCAAGTTATCTTAGAGACTCTATACTATATATTTTATATAGGTTATTTTTAAATTGCGGGTGTGGGAGGGAGGGAGGAGAAAAATGAAAAAAAATGAAAATATTTCCATTTCCTTTCATTTTGCTCTTTCTTCAAATTGAGGAGAAAAATGTTGAGAAGAAAAACAGCTTTTTCAGAAAGTTTTAGTACAGTGATCTATAAACAGTGAGATGATCTTTTCAACTTGGTGGTCCCTTGAATGGTGGGCCCTGGACTCAGTAATAGAGCCACTACATCTTATACATTAATATTTTCTAATAAGCAGACTAAAAAAGAAATCAAGGGAGAAGCTACAACATGAAAGTTACCAAGAGAGAAAAAAATCATGTCCCAATCTCTCCAAATGTATTGATATTCTTCGGACTGATAATAATAAAGAAAGCATTACATGCTTGCTTTAGAGAAATTCTCCATTTCCATTATTGCTGGAAAAGCCATCTAAAAAGCACTTGAAGTTGATGATGTATGTTGTTTACTCTCTTGAAAAAACATCCTCTCCAAACAGGGGGAAAGGTTAGAAATGATTGTACTGCATTGATCAATTTATCCGAGTTGTCTTTCGACAGATTGTATTAATGGAACTTCATTTTCTTTTATTCAGTTGACGGCCAATTTTTTGTTGTCTCTTAAAAAGATCAATGAACATGTCTCGCCATCTTTTCACAAAACAAGATGATTTTCCCCTTAAACTTTAAAAAAGACTTTATTATTTTGTTGTAATAGATTTTTGTCTCCCTCTTTTGCTTTCAACCCCCTGCAGTGAGTTTTCTAATGCCTACCTTTTCTTTTATACTTCTTTGTAGTTTCGACTTCAATACCTTGAATTTCACTTCTTTTCTCCATCATTCTGGGTGCCACAGATATCTTCAGGGACAGAAGCTTCTCCACGCTTTGAGCTGCACTGGGAGGACAGGCTGATGGCTGCTCACCATGCAATGTAAAAACATAATGAAAATGAGCTCCTGCAAGAACAAGACTGCATTTTGATTGGGGCATGATGCGCCACATCTTTCATATTCTTTGAAAATGAAAACTTGCTGCTTTTACCAAGGCCAGGTGGGAATAGCTGATTATCTTTCTGCGCAAGGAGAGTAGGGGGCCTAGTACCCCTCATTTGCCATTTCTTGACATTTAGAGTATGTTTCTATGAATGCAAATGCATCTTTCTGGCTGATGGAAACATTCTTTTTTGTTTGTTTGTTTTTTATTGCAAGGGAGAATACAAAAAGTCAAAATACAGTAAAACTCAATTTATCTACCTGGCTCTTCCCAGTAGATGACGATGCTTGGTTCCTTCTACTCCTCTTCTGCCCTCTTATAATTACCCCCACAAACCCATCTTGGGCTAACACATCACCAGCCACCTGGCATTTGTAAATAGTAGCCATGCCTGGAGAGAATTGGCACATTCAGAAAGTTTTTTTTTTTTTTTTTTCAGATCTTGAATAGCTGAGGAAGCCATGTGATATATACTAACTTCTCCCAACCACCCTCCAAAAAATTAATATACGCAGGATGAGTGACCTCAACACTTTTTCAATACACATATTAAACGCAGGGAGTATAAATGTCTACATCTTGAATACAGTATTTCACTGCTTCATTTTTATAGACTCAAAAACTTCCTTCAAACAGATTTCATGGAGGAAAGAAAAGAAAAACAGTATTGGGACTCTCATGCATGGATTTCTTTAAAAATCATTACAGCAAAACAGAGTAAAATCCTGATTCCTTAAGTTGAGGATCTGTTCCCAAACCATCGCTTACAGGGGAATAAGCCAGTCAGGATTAGGATCGATCATAAATCATTCCTCGAGTTCTGGATGCCATGGCCTTTGGAGGAGGACAAGTGGGTATCTAGACTAACCAATGGGGAGGGAGAAGGGCAGAGAGTTGTTTTTGTTTGCTTGTTTTGTTTAGTTTTGTGTTTTTGTTGTTGTTGATGATGATTATCATCATTATCACTCAAGCAGGACATCTGGGCATAATGCTACATTCCTCCTTCTTATTTAAGCCACATGTAATATTGATCACCAAAGCTCCTGGCTTCTCTTCCCTAAACATCTCATATCCATTACCTCTCCTCTTCCTTTTGCCATTTTCCCAGTTCAGGCTTGCTTCATTCCTCACCTGGATGACTGGGCTAACCTCCCAACTTGTCTCATTTCCTCCAGCATGGCCCTGGGAGTGATCCCACATACTTGGCCAAAATAAGCTTTCTGAACTGTAAATCTGATCCTGCCCTTGCATTCCTCAAACTGCTGGACAGCCCCTGTTAGTTGTAAGATGAAGCTTACAAGGTGACCATTTCTCCTCAGGGCCTCTCTGGCCCCCTCTCCGGCACCTCTCACACGTGTAGAAACTGCCTGCAGCTCCTTCATTCATCCCGACATTTTACTCCTCTGAACTTTAACATGTGCTGTTCCCCTGCCCAAAAATGCCCTTTCTCTCTTTCTCATCGAGCAATTTCCTACTAATTCTCCAAAGTAAAACAACATAAGCAAAAATGATGGAGCCATCGAGCACAAAACACAATCTCTAATAAAATATTGTTTTCTTAGAGGTCCCAGCTAGACTCCTGAGTGCAATGAAGGGCTCCATTCTAGGCTTTCAGAGCAGCCTCGACTAGGTCTTCGCAGAATTGGCCACGGTTCTCTGACGATTGATTTAGTTGGTACTGGAAGCTCCCCAGTGTTGCTCTAGCTTTGATTCCCTCGTGAGAATAGGTGCATAGAAGACACTCAATATTTTTGAATGTTAAAGGAGGGATTTTCACTGCACATCTGCCCTTAACAGGCTTTTCTGGTTGGAAATCACAGAAACAACCCAAAACTAATGTAGTACTAAAGGGGCATTACCTATGAGAAAATCTGGTCATCATGGAACCCAAAGGCATGAATTAACTAGTCTATGAAGGCCAGTGCCAGGGAGCACGGGGAAAATCAAGTCTCTTTTCTCCATCTCTCTGGGCTTACATGCTCTCTTGTCTCTGCTTCTCTTTGCCTGTTTCACTCTTCTCTACCTGGTTTAAATGTGCTCAAGCATGTCCCAGCCACAGCTTGACAGAGCATTCTAATGCAGACACCTACTAGACAGATGCTACTCAAAGCATTGAATCATCATGCCAAAGTCCTAGTTGAGAGAAACTGATTTCTCCTCTGGACCTTGAGTAGTGTTTGCCCTTGGTCCAGGAGGTATCGCATCTGGCAACAAAGACAGGGATTCATCATCTATTACTATGGACAGGGGCAGGTGAAAGGGGGCAGTTGTTTTAGGAGGATGGGTGTGGATCTACAGGCATCAAAACAGTGGATGGCCAATTCTCAGCCCTATTTCCCAGTTTATTACAATAGCTTCATAAGGTCCTAGACTAGCAAGTCATCCGATCGTTCTGCTTAAAAACGTGCTTTTTTGAAGGCCACTTGGTATTTTACAAAGAGTTGATCCATGAAGTCCTTTTCCAGTTGTAATATTTGGTGATGTTGTGCAACCATAGAGCCCACACTCCTGGAGGCAAAGCTGATGGTCAGAAGGAAGAGAAACCTATTAAACCAGATTCACTGTTAATGATTCAATATAAATAGTGACAAGAATAATGCAGTCCTAAACAAATATGGGTGATTTATGCTGTTGTTAAATGGGAATAATGCTAAAGACCTAGTTGAGGATGTCCATTGCTTAGGTGTTGTGTGTTCACTTAAAAACAAGTTCAACAACTCTTTTAGGAAGCACAGTGTTATGGGATGACTTGTGTCCCCCCTCAAAAAAATTCATATAATGTAGTCTTTACCTCCATTACCTCTGACTGAGACCTTATTTGGAAATAGGATCATTGCAGATGTAATTAATTAAGATGAGGTCATATCAGAGAAGGATGGGCTAATCCAACATGACTGATACCCTTATAAAAGGGGAAAATTTGGACACAGACATCTCACGGGGACAAGACCATGTGAGGATGAAGGCAGAGATCAAGGCGATGCATCTACAAGCCGAGGAACTCCAAAGATGGCCAGCAAACCACCAGAAGCTAGGAGAGAAGCGTGGAACACATTCTTCCTCACAACCCTTAGAGGGAACCAATCCTGCTTACTCCATGGTTTTGGATTTCTGGCCTCTAGAGCTGCAAGAGAATACATGGTACGTTTTAGCAGCTCAGTTTGTGATACTTTGCTATGGCAGCCCTAGCAAACTAATACACACAAAAAGATGAAATTGGAGTTTCTAAGCTTGATAATCATACAAATACCATGAGAAATTTGGTAACTGAACATTTACTGTTCCAGAAAAAAGAGGTGCGTGTTTAAGATATGCATGCAAAATGTTCAGTTCATTAACTGAAGGCTAGAGTTTGGAAACTCAGTACTTCTGTGAATATTTCTTGGAAGGTTTTGCTTCCTTCTTCCCCCTCATTTAATTTAACTCAACATTAGGTCCCACAAAATTACCACTCCAAGAAATCTCCCACATTGATACCAAGGCATCCTTTCCAACCTCGGTTTCCTTATCTATAAACTAAACACATACCAGAAAATACGTCTTATTAGAGTTTATGTGAGGACTGAGTGAGAAAAGGCACGTAAAATCTGTAGTCTGGTGCCTGGCATAGAGTAAGTGCACAATAGAATTTATCTATTTTTTTCTTCAAAGTCGGAAAATATTTGTACCCCCTCAATTTGCAATTTGATACTCGTTGTCTGAGATGGTTTCCTTGTTTTCTTTGTTGGTTAAGCTTGATCTTTCTAAATAGGTCATATTTCAAATAGATCTGTTTTCCAAATAGATCACTTTGGGAAAGAGAGGATCATGGATTTACGTTGTGTTTCTTCCCAAAGTCCAGCATAATTATAAGCACACAGTATATAATGCTTTTTGTACAAATATATGATGAATGAGGAGACTAATGGATAAGGTAGATTTGACCCCCCCCCAAAAAAAAAATCTAACCATTCCAGATGGTTTAAGTCACTTTGGAAACCGGCCCTATAGCAATGTTGTTAATTTTGAAGGTTCCAGATGAATAGAAAAAACAAACAAACATGGACTTTGTAGTCGGTCAGTTTCAAATCCTATTTCTACCACTAATTTGCTCTAGGGACATGGAAGTGATTTAGCCTTCCTGAACTTCAACAAGCTTCTCTGTAACATGGTGGCTCTGTTGTGAAGATGGAGAAGATACACTTAAAAAACTGTGTAGAGCGCCTGACATTTAGTAGGTGCTCAGTAATATATGCTTTATGCTGGAATCCCAAGGAAATTAGATAGGTGGATAGACAGATTTTCACAAAACTGGTTTATGTGATTGTGGGTGGGGGTGTGGGATAAACACGTCTGAAATGCGTGGGGCAGGTAATCAGTAGGAGAAGATAACGAATAGGCTGGAAATGTGGACATGGGACAAAGTTGCTAGCCTCCCTGTAGTGTTTAGTCAAGTTGACCTATCAAATACCCTCACTCACACATAGAAAAAAGCAACTTTTGGGGGTGCCTCAGTGGCTCAGTCAGTTAAGCCTCTGACTCTTGATTTTGGTTCAAGTCATGATCTCAGGGTCATGAGATTGAGCCCCATGTCAGGCCCATGCTCTCATGCTCAGCACAGAGTCTGAGATTCCTTCTCCCTCTCCCTCTGTCCCTGCCCCTGCTCGTACTCTCTCTCTTTCTCTGTCTCTAAATAAATCCTAAATAAATAAATAAATAAATAAATAAATAATATTTTTTGAAAAAGGAAAAGCAACTTCTGAATACAAGAAACCACTTCTCCTCTTTACCTTCTGTCATGGTAGTGATCAGCTCAGACTGAATGAAATAGATGCTCGACGCCAGTGTTGCACTTGTTTCCAAATGTCTCATCCTATATGCATAGTGTTTGTTGCTCTCACTATATATCTGAGCTTTTCTTTTTAACCAAGGTAATGCACGCTCACGGTTAAAAAAATAAAGTTTTCCAAAAAATTATCACGCAAAGCAACTGAAGAAGCAGGAATGAAGGAAAAGTAAAGAAGATATAGTACTGGTATAGAGAGCATGTAGGTATAAATGTACAAAGTGTTACTTCTCACTTTCCCATCAGGGCCTACATAATGGAACAATATAGAGACTTTTTGTTTCCATTTTAAAGAGACCAAGGAGTCTAAACCAAACTAAACATTTGGTTGCCATGTTTCCTGGTGGGTCAATACAAATTTGTGACTTGATTATGAATTTCCAGGAAAAAAAAATCCAGATTTTGATATTAAGTCTAGAAATAGGAAGGTTTTGCAAAGAATCAATGGCACTATTAATATAGGGAGCAGAAGTTTAAGACTTAAAAGGGTGAAGAGAAACAAAAGGGGCAGGGGAGAAATCAGGGGAGGAAGATCTGAATCCTAGCTCAATGTGGTGGATTGGACAAATAGAAGTCCAGTGACAGTGAAGAGAGTGAGCATGAGGAGAATTTACTGCAGGTGAGAGATTGTAACAGGTTTCTGGAAGATGGAAAGCAGATGGCATATGCGGAGGGATGAGAGCTGCAGAGATATCCAAGATTGAGAATTTGTGTAGAAGGTCCTGCAGCTGAGCAAGGAAGCTGTCCTTTCAGCCAAACCTAGGGAGAACCGCTAACCTCAGGGTTGAGGGATACCTTATATAGGGATTAGAGGTTGGTCTAAAAACAGAAATTAAAAGCCGACCACACAAGAGCTGGGCCAGGCGTGCTGCAATTCACCTTTTGCACATACCCTGCACTCATAAGCCACAGACCTTTAGACATTTGCCACTCAGGGGGTTTACCTGAACAACTTAAATGAGCCATCTTGGGAGAATTTGGGCTTCCAATGAGAGCTTTGATGCCTCAGAGTTAACCCAAGTCCTTCCGCTCCTGGATTTTGGAGAGCTCCCAGGCTAACCAATTAATGGTTGGTTTTCCACTCTCTAACCTGGAAGGGAAGGGAAGTTTTGGACTATCTCTGTGCATCAGACTACCAGCCAGCCTTCCATCTAGGGAGCAAGGTGATAGAATAGGATACTCATGGCCATTTTCTTAGACCATCAACCAAGTACTTGATTCACAAACATGCCATTCCCATCGTTACAGTATCTAAAGCATCTCCAGGTTAGGGACAACTTTGCTTACATCTGTTTATCCCCAGTATCTAGCACAGGCTAGGCGAAGACAAAAACATGAATCTTCACTTTTTCCTATGAAGGCCAGATGCTTCCCACGGAGTGTCAATTCCAACATTGAGTCTTTCTGTTGTCTTTTCGAAAACATGGTTGTTCATCTATTCGTTCATTTAAAAAAGTATTTATTGATTACTTAAGACTGCCAAGCACTTTCTGCAGTGACCAGAACTTCCATTTTAATATTAATCTATTGTGAAAGCATTTTGGGGATGACAAAAGAAAATCTCATGATTTGAAATAAAAGATGTCCTTATTTTCACTCGAAGTTGTTTATATCTAATGGGGAAGAATATGATGATGGTAGCTGTTACTCTTTAAGATGAGCCAAGCATTTATTTCCTTCTTCTGGTTTTCAATCTCTTGCATTTCATCTGAGGATTATTCTTTATGTTTAAGAGAGAATGCATGTAAAAATACAGTCTTTGACATCAAAGACGCAATGATCTTTGCAAATAACATAAAAAAACCCACAAAAATGCCTAGATGAACCATGGATCCCTGCTTTCCTCACTCCTTACTTAGTGATTTTAGAAAGTTGTGCCATGTTTTCTTCCTACCTTAGTGCTTAAGGCCTCCAAGTCAATTGTGATTCAAAAGGTGAGAACAGATGGTCAGATATTTCTGATAGCTCATCTTGCAACTCAACAATAAAATGTAGGAGGAAAAACAAATCAAAGGAACCACAAAACGTACGTGGTTGAATAAAGAGTTCTCACAGTCACTGAGATCCATTTCCAATAGTGACCTTAGCAACACAGACACATAAAGCATCCTGGCTTTGCAAAGCCGGTGCCTCAGAAATAAAGGTTCGGAACAGGGGAAGGGACAGGGAACAGAGAGATAAACCTGGGACCTCAAAGTGGTAGGTAGCCCCTGTCTGCTTGCACTCTGTGTCTGAGTGGCAACAGGAAAACTGTCTCCTGTGAGTGTTTTTGTTTTTAAGACTTTATTTGAGATAGAGAGCGAGAGAGAGAGCAAGAGATATAGAGAGAGCACTAGCGGGGGTGGGGGTGGGAGGAGGGGCAGAGGCAGAGGGAGAAGTAGGCTCTCCACTGAGCAGGGAGCCCAACATGGAACTCTGTCCCAGGACACGGAGATCATGACCTGAGCCAACGGCAGACACCCAACTGACTGAGCCACTCGGGCACCCCTCCTGTGAGTATTTGTCAACACAAATTTGCAAGCATGTACCTTTAAGACAGAACTCAGTTTATCTCTGATTGTATTCAAGCCAAATTGGAGATTTGTTTTAAATACAGTGGACCCATACGGGTACTGTTTTAAATGCCTGGAAAGAAAAATATAAATCCTTTCTGTGTTAATAAACATTGTTTTGCCTTTCAAAAATGAAGATCTGATTGGCATATAAGAAATAGCTCATATTTAATACATTCAAATTTGGTAAGTTTTGCCATATGCATGCACTTGTGAAGCCAGGACTGCAATGAACATATGCATCCTCACCCCAAATTTCCTTGTGTCCTTTGTAATTCCTCTGTCCTGTCCCTTCCCATCCCCTCTACTCTCTGGATCCAGACACCCAATGATCTATTTTCTGTCACTATAGATAAGTTTGCATTTTTCTTATTTTCCTGTATTTTATATACATGGAGTAATACTGTACATGCTGGGTTTTTATTTTTATTTTTTGTCTGTCTTCTTTCACTCTGTGTAATTCTTTTGAGATTCATCCATGTTGTTGTAACAGTAGTTCATTTTTTTTTTCCAAATTAAAAAGTGGAGAATGAAACTGTCTTTATTCACAGAAGACATTATCACTTATGTGTAAAATCCAGTGGAATCTACTAGAATGACAAATGAGTTTAGAAAGATTGTAGAATTTACAGAAATCAAGTGTATTTTTATATACTAGTAAGAAAAATCAGAAGTTGAAATAAGGAAAATACCATTTCTAATAGCATAAAAATACAAAATACTTATGTATAAATCTCACAAAAGATGTGCAAAATCTATATAATAAAGATTAAAACAAATGGTTGAGATAAATTAATGAAGACATAAGTAAATGGAGAGATATATTGTGTGTTGAGAAACTCAGTATTTTTAAGGTGTCAGTATTCTCCAAATTAATCTATAGATTCAGTATCATCCCACCCCCCATTTTAAAGGATTTTTGTAGAACTTGTCAAGATGATTCTAAAATATATAGAAATTCAAAGTGTGTAGAAGATTCAAAAACAATTCAAAGAAGAACAAAAGTACCTGATTTCAAAATTTATAAAGTCACAGTAACCAACAGTGTAGTATTGCTAAAAAGATATGCAAATAAGTTAATGGACTAGAATACAGAAAGATTCCCCCCAGAATATAGACAACTGATTTTTTACAAGGTCATTTAGTGTAGAAAGAATAGCTTTTAATAAATGGTCCTGGGGGCACCTGGGTGGCTCAGTCAATTAAGTGTCTGAATTTGGCTCAGGTCAAGATCTCAGGGTCCTGGGATCAGGCCCTGCATTCGTCTCCTCTCTCAGAGGGAAGTCTGCTTGTCCCTTTGCTCCCCTGCCCCGGCTGTACTCTTTCTTTTCTCTCTCTCAAATAAATAAAATCTTAAAAAAATAAAAATAAATGGTACTAGAATATTTGAATACCCATAAGCAAAAATTGAAGTCTTCTTCATACCTCACACTGTATAAAAAATTAACTCAAGATGGATCATATCCTTAATTGTACAACCTAACACTATGAAATTCCCAGAATATAGGAGAAATCTTTGTGAACTTGAGTTAGGCAAAGATATCTTGGCTATGGCATCAAAAGCATGATATACAAAAAACTAAATTGATAAATTAAGCTTCATCAAATTTCAAAGCTTCTGCTTTTTCAAAAGACTACCCATACTTTATCCTGGAGATGAAGTGGAGCAACTGGAATTCTCTATGCTGTCAATGGGAATGTAAAATATTATAAATACTTTGAAAGTCACATTGGAACATTTTAAAAAAGTAAAACACCGTGTATTTTACTATACGATTCAACCAGTCTTCTCTTGGTGTAACCAAAGAGTAAGGAAGGCATCCATCCACTCCAACACTTTTACATCAATGTTCATACCAGCATTATTTGTAATACCCAATAACTGGAAACAACTCAAAAGTCCATTAGTAGTGCATGTATTTAAAAAGGTGGTATATCCATACAATGGAATACTACACAGCAATAGAAAGGAATGGGCTATGGATACATGCAATGGCATAGATGAATCTTCAAAATAATTTTGCTGAATGGAAGAAACCAGACAAGAAGGCCTCTTGTATCATTTAATTTATATAAAACTCTAGAAAGGGCAAACCAATCTATAGTGACAGAACTAAGATCAGAGGTCATCTGGATTGGCAAGGGACAGAAAGGAACTCTTGGCTGATGACTATGTTCCTTGTCTTGGTTGTGGTGATCATTTCACATTTCACAGGAGATCATTTTATCATTTCACAGATGTGTATATATATATATATATATATAACAACACTTATAAATTGGTACACTTACAATATGTGTAATTTGTTGTGTGTTAATTATGCCTCTCAATAAAGCTATTAAAAAATCAAAACCAGGAATGATAACAATAGTAAAATAAACAACAAACATGGCACTGAGTTAACCAGGCACACAGAAGCACATTCTCTGTGATTTCCTTTACAGGAGTTCTTGAGGAGACAAGACTAAATCCAAAGGGATAGCACTCAGAATAGTAGGGCCTCTTTCTGGCGGTGGGAGGGATGACTGGGGAGGGACAGGTGGGAAAATTTTCAGGGCAGAATGTTGTATGTCTTGATCTGTTCCATATTTATATGAAAAAAAAAATTGTTACAATGTTTAAATGACATTTGAGAAAAGGAGAACTTTTAGCAGCCTGAAGATACAATACAATGGAAAGGAACACAAAGAATTGGACTTTGCAAACTATTTTCTATGAAACATTGATGTTTCCTGTCATTCACTTCCCTGGAGATTTTGAGGCAATTAGCATTTCAGAGGCTCTGAGGGTTTTGCAATATAGGAACTTGCTTAACTTTGCTTTACACCAGCTTTTCTAAGACTTGCTGGACCACTGAAACATTTTTTTTTTTTATTTAACACTTTTAAACATCTGATGGAACAAGTGTTCCAAAGGGATATATTTTAGGCAACGCTAAACAAGCCAATTAAAAATATGCTGTTTAGAATCTCTGGAGGTTTGGAGAGGTTAATTGTTTTTGTCAGAGCTCACACTGCCAGCAGAGGACAGAGGCGGGATTGGAAACACAGGGCTGTCTGACTCAAAGGCCAATCCTTATTCCTCCCAGTCCTCGCCTCCATGCCCTGAGCCTCGGTTTTCTCATCCAGAGAATGAGAACATGAGCCCACATAAAGTGCGAGGTAACAATCACACCTCACTTTCTTCATTTGTGTTTTGGGGTGGTTTAATCAAACTTTCTGAACTTCAGGTTCTGTAAAATGAGAATAATTTCACCCTGACTGAAATGAGTATTAAACAAAAGAACTTCGGTAAAACACCAAATGCTTCTCGTCTCATTATTTTTATTTTTATTTTTAATTTTTTTAAAGATTTTATTTATTTATTTGACGAGAGAGAGAGCACAAGCAGAGGGAGAGGCAGAGGGACAGGGAGAGGCAGGCTCCTGGCTGAGTGGGGAGCCCGATGCGGGGCTCCATCCCAGGACCCTGGGATCATGACCTGAGCCTAAGGCAGACGTTTGACCAACTGAGCCACCCAGGTGCTCCTCTTCTCATTTTTTTAATCTAAAAAATGACCAGGTAAAATAAAATGGGCTTTCACAACAGGTATGGCTTGAATTTCTGTTGCTGTTCAACCATTTTGCATGTGAAAGATTGGCAGTTACTCTCCTGCTTTGGGTTTCTGTCAATGAATACCAGGCTTGGCCTGCAGGTATATTCATTAACTGTTCTACTTCACCCATCCAGTTTTAAAAAAATAGGAACAATTTTATTTTCAATATTTGATGTATTTATCAATAAGGGGAACAGGCATCATTTATGATATAATATGCCTGATATTATGCTACTAATTCATTGCTATATTATTTCATTTGATCTTCAGACACAATCCTAAGGAGAAATTATCATCCCCATTTGTGCATTGGAAAAATAAATTTCAGAGTATTTAATCAAAGACCGGAAGGAGGTATTTGGAGGTTTTAAAAAGGGAAACTGCAGTTTATAGCCGATCCTTCTGCCTCTTTGGTCTCTCTGGTCCCCTCTAGGTCACTACTGGTTTGAGTGTTTCATTTTTTTTAGTTAGTTTTTTGTTGTTGTTGTTTTTTAAAGATTTTATTTATTTATTTGTCAGAGAGAGAGAGAGAGCACACGCTCGCACAAGCAGGGGGAGCAGAAGAAGGAGGAGGAGAAGCAGACTCCCTGCTGAGCAGAGAGCCCAAGGCTGGGCTCTATCCCAGGACCCTGGGATCCTGACCTGAGCTGAAGGCAGACGCTTAACTGACTGAGCTACCCAGGTGTCCTTTAAAAAATGCTCACGGACCAGGGATCTGTCTAGGGCTTGCTGTCTTATTTTCTATCTCACAGAGAAGAACAGAACTCATCTAGGGTGCCTCTGAAGGTTTGGAATATATATATATATATATATGAAAATGTTTTTCATTATAATCACCATTTATCAAGTTCTTAGGCTCTTTCCAGATTCCTCTTTGAGAAAAATAGGAATAACATCAGTTATTTTAATATGGAGATAACAGAAATGGAATAAAAACACAGAAAATGTCCCCCATTTCCCCTCCCAATAAAACCCCCAAAAGCAAGGTGATCTTTTCCTTTACATTCATGGAAAATGACATTATTGTAACATGTCCTTCCAAATCATCAAGAAATAAAGGTGTGCTTATAACATTCTTTTTTTTTTAAGATTTTATTTATTTATTTGAGAGAGAGAGACAGAGATAGCGACAAAGATAGCGAGAAGAGAGCATGAACAGGGAGGAGAGGGAGAAGCAGACTCTCCGCTGAGCAGGAAGCCTGACATGGGGCTCGATCCCAGGACCCTGGGATCATGACCTGAGCCGAAGGCAGACACTTAACCCACTGAACCACCCAGGCGTCCCTGCTTATAACATTCTAATTTACTATGCAAAACACATTAATTATGAGAGAGTAACATGTGACATGCAAATAATCCTAACTGTGTGAATAACCAGATGTTATCGAATGGATTATTTTTAAACATTGCTCTGCAAACACCAACTTTTTATACAAATTAGCCAATAATATTTACTAGCCATTTATTCATAAATAAACTCATGTTTTCTGAGTGTCTACTATATTTCTTGTCTTGAGGTGCAGATAGAAAGATAAAGTGATGCTTAATTCACACTTATGTAGTATACTGATATTTTAAAGGGCATTAAAAGAAAAATGGAAAGAGCTACAGTCTAAAAAGAAACAAGTAAACTAAAATAATAAAATGTCAATAAATTCAAGGGGTCATGATGCAAAGTTCTGTACCATCCAGTCCTTGTGGACTTGTCTAGTTTCCCTCAATATTATATCCCCTGACTGTCTATTCATGCTAAAATTGTGTGAGCATTGTACCATTTCTTACCCACTTCTGATTCCCTTTAATATATTAATATTATATGATTTTAAGTATTTCTACTTTTTTGTTTCTATAGCTTTTTCTTTTGTTATGATTAGTTGTGTATACTGTTAATAACAGTGGGCAAAAAATACAGGCCTTGACCTAAGAATTCACTGACCTAAGCACTTCTTCCCTAAATATCTACTGATAATCTACTAGGTGCAGGCACCAAATTAGGTGCTAGATTAAGGAGATGCCTCTTTATTTGGGTAAATCTGAGCCTTCTTGCCAAAGATCAGCCATGCCTACCAGTTCCCTTCAAGAATACACCAGGTAAATTGATGAAATGCCCCTATTTTTAAATATCACAAACCATACAGTATCTCAAGTCATGCCTAGGTCTTCTGTGCAACCATTTTATTTGGCATAGAGGGCATAATATTAGTAGCTTGCTTATTTTTGGAGTGATTAATATACTCAAATATATAACTATCTCATTTGATCTTATTCAAGTGCTGGCTTTCCGCAGCATACTCTCTTGAAAGTGTTTTTTTTTTTTTTTAAGATATATTTATTTATTTGAGAGAGAGAGAGAGCAAGTAGGGGTAGAGGAAGAGAGAGAAAATTCCAAGCAGACAGTGCTGAGCACACAGCCTGATGCTGGGCTCGATCTCATGACCCTGAGATCATGACCTGAGCTGAAACCAAGATCCTAATGTTCAGCCAACTGAGACAGCCAGGCACCCCTCAAAGGGGTTTCTTCCTTCCTTTTTTCTTCTTTTTTTTCTCTCCCTTCCTCCTTCTTTTCTTTCTTTCATCACTATCTAGAACTTACATGCTAAGCAAGTAGTTTACAATCCAGAGAAGTAAATAAGCAAGAACAACACTGATGTGGTTGAATGCTACTACTCCAGAATTACAGGAAGTTAAGAAAATATGAGATAAGCGTAAGGAGTCGGAAAAAGTCACTCTAATCAAAGCTATATTCTTGAGATTTGGTAGGCTTGTTTTTATATGAGGACTGTAGGCAATGCTTCGCTGGCTACCAATTTTAACATTCAATAGTCCATGGGTCCTGATAAGAAACAAAGTTTTTAAGAGAGTAGTGGTCTTCAGTAACAGAATGGAGGAAATGATGATCTGACCTAAGATTTCTAGCTTTCCAGGCAGAACTGACTGGTCGGTGGGCTGGGTTATGCTAAGCAACCTATTGATCCAAAGTTCTGATTTCTCAAGCCTCTTACAAAGAACATGACCAGGACACAATAAAGTGCTAAAGCTGAAGGAAGACTTGCTGATGAGAAAAAAATGATTCTGCCATTAGCATTGATTGTTAATTGATGAAAAAGAGAGTAAGTGCAAACCTACACAATCAGTTCAGACAAGAGGCACATTGACTGATGGTGGCAAAATGTCTGCTTTAATCTTGTTCTACAAGATGCTTCTCAGGAAGGGCTATTCTGGCCAGGAGATATGGACCCTCTAGTGTAAAGAGAGACTCATGCAAGGAATGTAGACATGAGAAATACAGGAGAGCATTGTTTTTAAGATTTTTATTTATTTATTTGAGAGAGAGAGAGAACACGGTGGGGTGTGTGAAAAGCAGACTCCCCACTGAGCAGGGAATCCTATGTGGGGCTCGATCCCAGGACCCTGGGATCATGACCTGAGCCAAAGGCAGACCCTTAACCGACTGAGCCACCCAGGCACCCCAGAATAGCATTTGTTATAGATGTAGAGCTAAGCATTCTTCATTGTGGAACTGTATTAATTATTAGATCCACGCCAAGCTATTTAGGTAATTAGCTGTTTCTGAAAATTTCATTATGGCCATGAACCAAATCCCTAATATATTTTGGAAACTGAGGAATCTGTTTTGACAATGCCATATAGAGCTAAAGAATATAATGTTTGCTTCTTCAGGTTCAGTGAGCTCAGCAATGGATGGAGACCGGGAAGGCAGGACTTGGCATATGCAGTATCATCTTGTTCTGAGGAAGGAGACAGAGACAAAGCGAACACTTGTGTCATGAGAAAACTGTGTGAGTTAATGTTCTCAATGGTTTTCAGATGAATAAAAGGACAGAGCTTCTTTCTCCTGCCCTGGAACCCACTGCACTTAGTTGTGAAAGACCAACTAAAAACAAGAGGCACCATCTTCTAGGAGAGCATGTTATTTTTTAAAAGAGGGGGAGAAGGGTAACCTAAAGGCCCATCAATAAAGGAATAGTTCGATTATGGTAAAGAGACAAAGTGAAATGCATATCAAGAATGAGATATTTATATTCTTACTGATACGGAAATGTGTTCAGTACAATCACTAATGGACAAGGACAACATAATTCCCCTCTATTAAAAAATACACAAACACACACATATCATCTATAAGTATATAGAGTTGTCTCTAAATACATGTGAACAAGTCAGGAGCACCAAATCTATTAGGTGAAGGGATGGTTCTAGTGGACAGGAAATTGCTCATTATAGTTTTTGTGTGTGTGTTTGTGTGTGTGTGTGTCTGTTTTCAGAAAGCCGCTAGCGTCAGTCACCTTTCAATTAATTGTATGATAGAATATTTTTAAATTTGGGTGTTTTGATATGAAATCATAAGTGAAAATTAACTGCTATGGACTCTAAACTCATTTTTGATTTAAGGGAAACTATTTCCTGGTAATGAGTAACATGAGACCTAAAAGTGTTTTGAATCAACTCTAATGACTATAGGATTTCTTCTGGCTACTGCTCTCTTGGTAAATTCATGCGTAAGGTTCCTTTTCTATATCAAGACATTCTCAAACATTTGCAATTTTAAATCAACTTGGACAGAGTGATTTGAAATCAGCTTATAAATGGAGTCTAAATTCATATCTTTTTAGATTGAAGGCAAGAAGAGTTCCCGATAATATGTGTTAGCTGGGTATGATTGAGATCATAATATTTTATCCTTCTTGTTCTTTGTATCTGTGCAGCATCTGGCCCTGGATAGCATGCCCACAGTGTAGGACTTCTAACAGTATTTGAATAAAATCAATATGTGATATTGATTTGCTCCCTCATCCCAAAACAGCCGTCCATTTTCCAACCATCTTTACTCCAGTGTCTCCTGAAATTTAATCACTTAACTCCACCCCTAACTTTAGCTCTTCCTGTCCTCTTCCTCCATCCTCCAGCCAATGCATCTGGCATTAGCGCTGATAGAACCAGCATGAATGACGCATCACAGTGGATTCTCAAGGCAGAATGGGACTGGTTATAGAGCTGTGATGGTTTTTCATGGGTCAACCTAGCAGAGCTGGAAATCAGATTCCCAGAATTGCCTTCTGGTGATGGTTTGCTTTCGCAGTGGCCACAGAGCAATTTGTCAGGATTGGGAAGGTTACATGAACAGTAGTCATCGTGCTCAGAAAGTTGGGGTGGGGCTCTGGGCACCACCATGGTTTGTGCGTGCTGTCACTGCCCTGCTGGCTCACCTCACCGGCACGAAACAGCAGCGGGGTCCCATCCACTCCAGCGTCCACTGTCCTTCTTCCTTCAGGTTCTTCAAGTCTTAGGTCAAAGTCATGTAATGATACGTGGCCAAGGATGTAAGCTCCTTCTGCAGATCACTTGTACTATTTAGGCTGCAGTCAGTGAGACTGGAACAAAATTGGTTTGTCCTCATGGGGACCCCTTTGTCCTCTTGGATTCCAGTTTGTCCTCATCGATTTCAACTTGCCCTTGCTCTCCCCTCCTTTATGACCAGCTTTTCTGCCCAACTGCTGGCTCTGCTGATCTACTTCAAACTCATGCTCATCACTAGGTCCCACAGTTCTGTAAGGTCCAATCCCTGTGATATTTTCTTACCCTAAATCGCTCATCATGGTTCTGATTCCCATACTGAACCCTACAGAATGCAATAGCAAAGGCAATATTTGGTAAATCAGGAAGGTCCAAGCACCTCACAGGAGGGCCTGTGGGACTAGTGCCGCTCCATTTCCTATTGAAGTGATTCTCACCGTGTATATGAGCATTTGACCCAACTGGTAGAGCAACTCAGAGGATTCCTTGTTGGAAATAATTCAGAACACTCACAACCCAGCTTTGGACTCCAAGCAAAATTTTCTTTCTTTCTTTTTTTTTTTTTTTTAAGATTTTATTTACTTATTTGAGAGAGAGAGAGAGAGCACAAGCAGGGGGAGGGGCAGAGGGAGAGGGAGAAGCAAGCTCCCCACTGAGCAAGGAGCCAGATGCAGGACTCGATGCCAGGACCCTGAGATTATGACCTGAGCTGAAGGCAGATGCTTAACTGACTGAGCCACTAGCTGCCATAAGACAGTATTTACCTGAGCCCAGGTGCCCCTCCAGACAAAATTTTCTTAAGCGCATTCTTATGGGAAGGAAAAGTTTCGTGTCCGCCCCCCCCTCCCTTCTTGGATGGAATAATATTCGCAACACAGAAGTGTATATAATATTCTGCTTGTGTTACTGAAGTTCTAACAGTGTTTACCTGAAACGTTTCTATTATTCCCAAACTTTCAGGTTTCTGTTAGTGATTGGCGAGGAACAGATTGCACTTTCCTGAACTGAAATCTAATGATTGCCACAAAGTGAAAATAAACCAGAGACACTTGAAAAAAAGAAGAAAAAAAAAAAAAAAGAAAAAGAAAAAGAAAACTCACTTCAAGAAATCTAAGCTTTTTTTGTCCTCCCCCCTCTTCGCTTGCAGCCAACTAAGCTCCCCCACATTCTGATCATCTCCCCGCACTGTGTCTGTGGTGGTGACAACTGATTCATGTGCTCATTTGCATATCCCCCGGTGCCAGCAGCGGAATACAGAATGGGCCTCCTGCTCTGGCAGCCGACACAGCCCTGGCAAATCAGGGGGCTGTCAGAAACAGCTGTCCATTAACAGAGTTTGTGGAAACAACCAGGAGCTGTTTGAAAATGCTAGGTGGTAGAATTTAATTGGAGTAGCAACTGTTCAAAATTAAGATTAAAAGGACCCAGTCAGTCAATGTGGATGGCGTGACACCTTAAAAATAACATTTCGGGTTTGATTAATGCTGCATCAAGTTTGCACGGTTCCCTTCTTTGCCCATAGGGTCCATGTGCTTGCTGGTGGGTGATGCAGTGCAGATACTTAGCCGTGGGAGCTCGAGGGTTCCCGAAGTCGGATATCCGAGTCCCGATGCTGAGACCTTGTTGTTTTCAGAAAACAGGATTTTAATAAGAATCACTCGCACAGTGAATAGGACAGAGCCTAGTGATCTTGGAGGAAGCAAGCTGGCGGTTTTGGAGACAGGCATGCTTCTCTTTGTCCATATTGTGAGTGCAACTCAGCTCTGAGCTGCCCTTCCCCAGACCCTAGGCTCCCTTCAGCAGACAGAGAAATATACAAAGCACCATTCGTTTCCAGGCCCTGAAAGTGGGGGAGAATAGGGAGTCTGGTCTCCATGGCCCATTGGCTCCTCTCCTGATTACACCAAAAAGGGTATCAGGTGTTGGTGACACTGAAGTGGTGGTGACGGGGTGCGGGTGGGGCTTATGATGACTAGCAGTGGTTTCATGAAAGCATGTTTTTGTCTCCTGAAAAATCTCAACTTTAACATTTCCTTAAGAAGAGAAAAGAATTCTAACATGCCAGAAATAGCTACTTATAATTTGGAACAGAATTCATTACTCCAAACCCCGATTTTTAACTACTTTAAATTCATGATTGAACTCTTGGGTACTCATCAATATTCTCAGTTCCATATTGACAATGCCTATTGTCATCGGCTGGACTACAAATTCAAACCGGATGTTCAGTTTAATTCTCGACTCTGGCTGTTAAGTAGATTGCATATCGCAGCACTCCCTTACAAATGTCCATTTTAAAGTCAGCTTCAAAGGGAGCATATTGAGTTTAATTGTCAACGAAAGCAAATGTACAGTATGGTTAAATAGGAATCTTTTTTGGTAGACCTTTAAAAAAAAAAAAAAGACGTCAGAGAAGATATAGCAAAAAGGAAGGACAATAAGAGCGAGACAACACTTCCAGATAGGTAGTGCATGGTAGCCAGAAGAGGAAGTGACAGCTGGTGGCTTAGTAAACAGATTTCAGTTTAGTAGTTTCTGAACATTTTAATATGCTTCTCCACTGTATCTTTTGTTCCCAGTTCAATAACAAAGCCATTTTCTATTTGTTGCCTTGAAATATCAGATCAGTTAGAAAACAGATATAGAAAAGATAAAATCAGGTGGCATTGAAACAAAACATTTTTAAATATATGATGCGATGTTTTAGTGATGGGGAGGGGAGAGATGAGGGAAGGGAAGTTATCCAAAAAGAGAGAGTGGGAGAATGTTTGCAAATGGCATGGCATAGACAGTCTCTCTTTCCTCCCAGGCTTTTTCCGCAAATGATATTCTCTCTTCCCAAACATCGTGTATCCCCCAACTTCTACCAAACTGATCAAGAGATCCAGCTGACTGGTTGTGGCTGGAAGGAAAACAGAAAAACCGTGAAGAGTGAAACTGACAATGGCATGGAAGGCATTACTCCTATTAACAGTCTCGCTCACTTCAAAGCCGTGAGATGTGGAAGGGGACAGTTATATTGAGACCCACGTTATGTGTGGCATGCATTGCCTATTCCGAAGAAAAGTGCCAATTTGTGTGTGTTGTAAAGCTCTGTAAATACTGTCTTATGGCAGCTCGTTTTTAATTGTTGCCAGCCTCTGGGAAAAATGTGATTGAGTCCTCTGTGCTCCTCACACGGTATATGGGAGGTGTAATAAGGCGAGTGGAGCTGTTCTTTGAGTGGAGATGTTCCCCTCCAGCTTGAAAGAGAGGGAGAGAAATGCTTCAGAATCCAGCTCTTTCCCTTCCTAGTTGTAGTGAAATTAGGTTCCTTTCAAACGATAGTATTGGTGAACGGACCCATGAGAAGACCAAAGTCAACCGCTATATTTCTGTAACTTAGAGAGCCTCTAAGTGAAGTGGTTGTTGGGAAATCTTAGTTTGGAGGGAAAGGATAATTGAAATCAAGGATTAAGGAACGAAGCATCACTTGGGAAGTTAGCATTTCACTTCACGGCATTCTAACCGAGAGGGTCGCACAAAGAATTCATTTTTCAATAGGACCCTGGTCTCCGTTCTCTCAATTCTAGTTTGCATATGAAGGAAGAGTGCAGGTTGCACCAATAGATTTATGAAATTTACAAAATAGACCTATTTATAAATGACAATCCATTTATGGAATACATTTATTAATATTATTCTGTCAAATCTCTCTCCTCCCGTAACTATGCTGCTTGGCACAGCGCCTTGTTCAGCACCTACTCATGTCTTTTGGCTTGTGCCTATAGCTGGTCACCGAAACTCCGCCTCCTCGTCTTCCTACACGTGCAGCTCCACCCACTTCCCAGCGTCCCTTGCAGTGAAGGCTGGTCACATGACTCGTCCCCACCAATGGCATCTGAAGAGAGGCAACAGCTTCTTCTGTTCAAGCCCGGACTTTTGAGAAGCATAGGTCCCCCGTGTACATTCCCTTTCTCCCTGGGGGATGGCAGCGCCATAAGGCTCTAGAGGACAGTAAAACTACACAGGGGAAGGATCGTGGGTCCCCGAACTGTAGCTTGAGGGAAGCCATTACTGACCAGAAGCATCTAACATAATATGGACTGTCACATGAGTGAAAATAAGCTTCACTTGTGTTTGAGGCATTGAAAGTTTTATCAGTTATTGCTTCCTGTCCATAGTGAACTAATAGACACGATCCCGAGCCCCCCAACACCGTTTCTCTTCCTGCCGCCTGCCGCGAATTCCTCCAGCGCATCTGTTCCCCACGCCCGTCTGTCTAATGGGCCCATGGTTTTGCTTCAGGTGATAGGTTTCTGACCAGCCGATGCATCAGCTTGGTCCGATCAGCTCTGGACATTGTGGGCTGTCCCACCCTGCTGGCCTCACCTGCGGGACGTTAATATAAGGGCCGCCGGGTAAGAGAATGAAGTGCAGCAGGGACAGTAGGAAACACTGCACTTCCACCCCTGTGATGAGCTTCCAGCCTAAAGCAGGCTTTCTGAAATCGGTTCTTCAGAGCTCGAAAGTGTACAAAAAGGAGTCAATGCTAGAGCTGCAACCTCCCGCCAGGGCTTCTACCTTTTCAAGGTGGATTCAGAGTTAAAGTGGCATGCACCCGAATTGTAAATGGAGCATTACTGCCAGCATCCTCAATTCTGCCCTTCTTAAAGAACGACTCTTCTTCCTCTAAAGAAGATAATCTTGGGGCGCCTGGGTGGCTCCCTCCGTTAAGCATTTGCCTTCCGCTCAGGTCATGATCCCAGTGTCTGGGGACTGAGCCGCTCATTGGCTCTGAGATCAGCAGGGAGTCTGCTTTTCCCTCTGCCCCTCACCCCTGCTCATGCTTATTCTCTCTCTCTCTCTCTCTCTCTGAAATAAATAAATATAATCTTAAAAAAAAGAAAGAAGCTCTTTGTTCTGTCCTTCAGGAGTTCCTAGTGAGGAAGGGGGCATCAGGAGCCAGGCTCCATATTGGGTGCTGGAGGTACAAAGCTGGGTGGCACAAACCATGGGTTCTGTTCAGAATTCCTTACATAAGACAGATACCCACAGGGTGAGTCTGCTCTACAACTGTGCAAAATGCTATGGAGTCACGTGGGGAGGGAGCACTCAGAGCCAACAGTCAAGACAGGTTATTCAGTTTATTTGATCTCACAACTGAGAGGACAGAGGGATGCAGGCTGATGAGTGTCTCTTTTAAACGTTCAGGGGTGGAGGGTTGTGAAGTGGGAACCAGACATGCTATATTTACAATGATAACTGGTATTTCAAGTTTGGTTTTGTTTGTTTTTGTTTTTACAAAAAATGTTATGAATAGTGCGTTCCACCCAATAAGAGAGTATCTTTCAAATTGATAACTGTATTTCTTCCATAAATGGCTTCTTCTATTAGAATCCTTGACTTCCTGATTAAATATGCAAATTAATTTTTATGTACTTAAAAAAATATAATCTTTACTTTGTTTAATATACAAAACAGTATCTTTGAAGGGGAAGTAAAAAAATGAAATTTATTATGATCAAAATGAGAACCAAAGCTGTAAGTTTATATCACTTTCTAAACACTTTCAGACTTATCTTAGGACGATTTTCTCATTTTATTCTATTAGTTCTTAGAGCTTCCCTAAGACCCAGTAATTGCACTAGTAGGTATTTGCCCCAAAGATACAGATGTGGTGAAAAGAAGGGCCACATGCACCCCAGTGTTCATAGCAGCAATGTCCACAATAGCCAAACTGTGGAAGGAGCCGTGATGTCCTTCAACAGATGAATGGATAAAGAAGAGGTGGTTTATATATACAATGGAATATTATTCAGCCATCGGAAGGGATGAATACCCACCATTTGCATCGACATGGATGGAGCTGGAGGGGATTATGCTAAGTGAAATAAGTCAAGCAGAGAAAGACAGTTATCATATGGTTTCACTCAGATGTGGAGCCATACGGGAAGTGTAGAGGACCATACGGGAAGGGAGGGAAAACTGAATGGGAAGAAATCAGAGAGGAAGACAAACCATGAGAGACTCTGGAGTCTGGAAACCAAACTAAGGGTTACAGAAGGGAAGGAGGTGGAAGGATGGGGTAACCTGGTGATGGGTATTAAGGAGGGCATGTGTGGTGATGAGCACTGGGTGTTATATGCAACTAATGAATCATTGAACACTGCATCAAAAACTAATGATGTGCTATATGCTGCCTAATTGAACATAATAATACAAAAATTAAAAAATTTTAAAAAAAATTATGTATTTTTAACGTGAGTACAGTCCTAAGACAACTTCAGTTGAAGTATCTCTGCTGAAATGCAAGGAACATGCTGGGCCTTTCTCTAATATGAATAAGTTGGAACTCACAGATCAAGGAACCCTAACCCCCATCCCTGAGCTTATTTAAGGGACCCAAAAGGGTGCTGGTCCTGGCACCATTGAAAGGGTTTTGACTTGTCACTATTGTGGCTCCTGGTGCCACTTCCTTATGTCACGTGTCAGCAATTGCTTGGGATCGTGATATATTATAATTCATTCATTCCTAGATCCCAGTATACTGCAGGTAGAATCAACTATTTTGAGATTCAACCACATAATAGAATGAACTGACATAACTAACTTTATCTAGAGGATGAGAGTGAAAATTGCGGATAGTCACACAATGACAGGGAACGGTTTTTATGCAGCTTGCCTAATGTATGTAACACACTTCCTGGAGAGAGGTAGAAATGTTGGGACAGCTTGGGTAGTGGCGTCATCGTTCATCAACGGGGTTTTGGAGTTCTTGACTGAATGCCTCTGTGTTTATTAAGACTCTTCTGACCACAACTAGAACACAAAATGAGCTGAGAAATGTATCGATGTAGGAGCATAGACCAATGAGACCAGGAGTATTCTCCATTTGTGCTGATCGTGACGGCACCGCTTGACAACTCAGCAGAGCATCATGAAAGGGATGATTTTGTGCCACAACCAAAAAGGAATTTCTAAGTCTGTATTTTTCACCAGAATATAAGTGCCCAAAGATGACTGGTTTGTAGACCAGGATGATGTGATTTTTTTCCAACCTTTTTTGGCTCAGTCACTTTTTTTTTGTTTCTATCAGGCATTTGTTTTTCTCAGCTGTATATGAATTAAATCTTCTATAGGTTCATCCATGGAACCTCCCCATTTATTTTGTGCTTCAGTACTTGAACCATTTCTGTGATATTTTCATAGTTAGGCATACAATGGTGTCTCAGAAAATGTGAAGGCCGTGGGAAAATTGATATGGTCTCGTGCAAGTAGACAATAGAGGAGAGCTATAACACAGGAGGTGACCTATTGTCTAAATTCATGCTATGCTGAGCCCTCTTTTTAAATGGTGTTTTGCTTAATCCTTACAGTAATAATGTCAACTAGAGAACAATGGGAACATAAAGAAGAGAGGAATATTAGAAGGAGCAAAATAGTGTGGTGTTGGAGAGCTCAGGCTCAGGAATCAGGAATCAGTCCTTGCTAGCACCATAATCATGCTTTTGGACAATATTATCAACCTCTTCTCTGAGCACCAGTTGACTCCTTAGTAAAATATGAAAAGTGTTTTTTGTTTGAAGAAATAGATAAGCTGCTGCATGTTACATGCTACTGATGAACCCTGGTGGATAAGAGTGGTCAACTTATCTTAGCGTCTGTCTTATTGTTCAGGGGCTCTACTATTGTTTTCTGCATCACAATCTCCCACAACCCAGGCCTCAAGACAAGGAGGTTTATTTCTTTTCCATCCTTTATTCTATGCTTATTTGTCTTACATATTTTGATTCGATTTTATACCGGTACCCCTTTGGGTGAAGCATCTTAAAATCTATTTTTTTTTAATTTTAATTTTAATTAATTAATTTATATTTAAAGATTTTATTTATTTATTTGACAGAGAGAGAGCGAAAGAGCACACGCAGGGGGAGCAGCAGAGGGAGAGGGAGAGAAGCAGGGAGCCCGATTCGGGCCTCAATCCCTGGACCCTGGGATCATGACCTGAGCTGAAGGCAGATTCTTAACCAACTGAGCCACCCAGGTGCCCTTAAAATCTAATAATACTGCTTTTTTAAAAGAAAAGCTTCCAGTTCTTATTAAAATGGTGGCAATTCTATTGCAGGATATAGTAAGGAAAATGTAATACTGTACAACTTCATTGTAACACATCGTCTTGTGTAATAAGGCATTGTCCTCTAACACTGACAAATTATGTCCTGATACATGATTGTTACATCATAGTAAATGCCACATAACATGGTTGCTCCATATGAAAGGTGCCACCCTTAGCCTCCAGTATTGGGGTTATAAAAATTCAGGTATGCTGAATTTTTTCAGTCAATATTTATATTCTTCCAGCAAATCGTTTCCAAATTTGTACATTCTGGTCTTAACGTTTTGACGACCGGCTTGTCATCACATGTATGTAATAATAGATACACACGCACCTTACGCTAGCACAGTTACACGAATGCATGAATACACAACTTAAAAAAAAAAATGAGCCCATCACATCCATGCTCACCAAACTTTAGGGAAGTTCTTATAACTAAGCCAAGCCTCCAGATCAAAAAGTCAATAAATAAATGAAAACGCCATGGACACATACAACAACCTGGGTTGCATTGCCTATCCTAGCAACAAAGATCCTAGCAAGAGCTAAGAAGACAATAAATAGAAATGCAAATTTAAAAAGGAAAAGGGTAAAAAAAAAAAAAAAAAAAAAAAAAGGAAGAAGAAGAACCATTAGGAGAACAGGCAGACTTGGGAGAAAGGGGCTGTCGCTTAACTGGGAAGCTGCTGCGGGGTCACATCGTCCACTCGTCTGTGTGTGTGCTCCGTGATTCTCATTCAGTTTGGCAAGATTCTCAAACAAAGTCCAGTGTCCTAAAAATATTTGGAACTATTACAAAGCATAAATTATAAATGTGTCAGGAAAATGGAAAAAGGTGCCTTGGGCCTACTTAAAGCACAAAATGATCTCAGCCATTATTCAACAATGATATGAACATCTTTTATTTCATTTCTCCTTAACAGTTCCTTCTGTTTGCTATCATTTCCTGCTCAGCACCATGTCAATAATTACTAAATTAGTGGGACGCCTGTACAATTTCAGCTCAAGTGTTATTACTGACAAGTCAAACAATGGGGCTGATAGAAAAGATGGGACTCCATCTCCTTATTTAAATGGACCGTGTTCAGAAGGAAAGATTGAAACCCCCTTTTTCTTCAAAAGAGGGAGGGAGGGAATGGTTTACATTTTGTGCAGCTCAAGGACACAGAGTCAGAGGAAATGCCTTTTTAATGTAAACCTCTTTTCATTTCCAGGGGACAAAAATGAAGGTTATTGAAAAGAATCATGCTTGGTGGAAGAAGTAATTACATTTTTTTTTCAAATCTCAGAGGAATAATGCTTTTATATTTCCTGAGATGACCCAATTTGCACTGCGATATGCTCCTTTAAATGTAAGTGTGCGGATGTCCTCGCCCTGCATTGTTGTTCCCCGCCCCCTTCCCCCCGTAAAGATGCCCCTGTTGTACCTCTGATTAATTTGAGTCCTGATCTCCCAGTGTGCAAAATCGACTGTACCAATTTCCCCCCCTTACAATGATGAGTTAAAAATGCAAGACTCCTCAGCTGGTTGTCCCCTACCTCTCTCCCACCAAAACAAAACAAAACAAAATCCCAAAACCCCAGTCAGCTAGTCAAGTAACTGCAGGTGCAAACCATCTTCTCAAACTGTACAAGGCAGGGCCGCCACCCTTGGAACAGGGAGGGAAGTTGTCTGACACATTATTGTCTGGAAGAGGAATCTGAACTTCTGGGGTCAGCAGCCAGTGGCTGGCGGGATGTGCAAGCAAGACCTCCTTACGATAGCTCATTCATCTCCAACCTTATGTATGTATGTGTATATCTCAAGGACCCTGCTATCTATAGCTAGATAGGACCCACCCAACATTCCCAGAATATCTTTTCTTTGTAATTGGAAGTAGTGTTTCTTCAACTTTCTCGAATATTTGTTAAAATGTGTGTACCAAACAATATCATTGCTAATGAAGACTCCAAAATAGCATCTCCACACCTTTGGAACATTTTGATGATTTCAGTTAAAATGTTTCACACGCTTTCTGGAAATTGATTTGCTTTTGATACAGATCGGACCTCCGTGGGCATAAAACTAAGCTTATTTTTGAAATGTCAAGCAAACCTTCTATGACCTCTGGCTTGTAGTGAGGTAAACATTTATTTACAAAACACATATAATGCCTGTTCTGATTTATTCACCAACAAACTCCTGATCTCTGGGAAAGTGATCATTCATGTTGACGTTGAACATATTGAAAAGCCCTAATCTGAACTCTTTTCACCTCTGAAAGAAGTAGATGGTCATCTTGATCATGTTAATGAGGTTACTACCATTCTTAAAGTAAGTTTTAGCTCTTTATTTCTCTTCACTCATCTTCTCACACCAGCCAGAAAGATTAAGATGTGGATAATATGGGGTGATTTGTTTTGAGAACTGACAAGGAAGTGGGGTTCTTAACACCTGCAACAACTCAGGGAGGACAACACAAGAAGCACTAGGGTTCATCAGAAACTCAACAAATCTCGTGCAGTGTGAGATTCAGAAAAAGAGAAATGGCTTACATCTCACAAACATGAACTGCCAACACCTTATATAAACTCTCATAAAGTTGGTGTTTAGTTGTTCTTAAGCACCATTTGATTAACTATGCTCAGTAACAAAATGGACTTGGGAAATTTTAATAATGAGTCTTAAGGTAAGAATAAACCCACAATATTGCTATTTTTCCAATGTCAGAAATTTATTGGTGATCTCAGAGAGTTGGCTACTGATTGAGGGGGTTAAGAAAAGGGAAGAAAATAACAACAACAACAACAAAAAGAAAATGAAAAGTTGACTAAATTCCCTGATTTTTTTCACCTCTACTGACTCTCTTGAATGGTTCAGTATGTTTTGCTGAACAGGATATGTGGAAACATTTTTTTGAACTATCAGCTATTTGAGCTAGGTTTTTCCCATTAAGATTGGTTTCTTCATTTGTTTAATATTAATATTTTTGAAAGAGTTAAGTGTTTTTCCTATTAGGATTGGTTTCCTCATTTGTTTAATATTAATATTTTTGAGAGAAGTTTCTGAATTTTGAGGTGCTGCCTAGTAATTTGTGTAGACTTGTAGATGGCGCTTTAGTAGAAATATCACAGATAGATGAATATAATAGGTATTCCTTTATTGCGTTAATAGGGATTAGTGGTATTGTAAATGTGAATGAGCAGATCCTACAAAGCAATACTTTTCAGTGGTAGAAGTAGGGAGCAGTGGTTAAATTCTGGATATCGTTGCATATAGGTCCAAAAGAATTGGCTGATGTCTGAGAGAAAGGCCTCAAGGAAGACTTCTGCCTGAGCAATTGGATGGATGGAGTTGACATTGACCAATATCAGTTCTCCATATTAGATGTCATAATGGAAGTTGCAGGTAGGGTGGGGATATTACAAGCCTGGGACCCAGGAAGGAGATCCGAGCAAAAGCTAGAACAATGCAAGTCATTGTTATACACAAAGTATTTGAAACCTTGACATTGAATGAGACAATCAAAGCAGTGAGAATGGATAGAGAAGAGTGTAAGAGTAAGATGAAGTCTGAGACTCCATGACTGGATCCAGCAATGTGGGGAGTCATCAGTAACTTAGCTGAGAGCAGTTCTGCTGGAGAAGTGGAAGGGTAAGAGGGATTAAAAGAGGAGGAAAAGAGAATAATTTGAAGGCACTACGTATAGACAATGCTTTAAGTTTCTATTGTCAAAAGGAGCAAGGAAATGAAGCTAATAGCTGAAGGAGGAAGTGAGGATGTGTGTGTGTGTGTGTGTGTTTATGTGTAATCTTTCAAATGAGTGAAATAACAGATTGAATATGATGGGAAAATCCAATAGAAAGCAAAAAGTTCGTGTATGACAGAGGGGAGAATTGTAGGGATGATGTCTCTGAGTCGGTGAGAAAGGTTGGTATCTAATACGCAAGTGCAAGGATTGGCTTAGCTGAGAGGGAGGTGGTAGAAAAAGCAAAGTGTTTGGGGACTAATGGTGGCAGGTGGTAGATGTGATAGTGGAAAGACTGTGAAATTCTCTTGATTGCTTCAGTCTTCCCAGTGAAACACAAACCAAGGTAATCAATTGAGAGCCAAGAGAGAGGGAGAAAATGTACTGGGGAGAAAAAGGAGAGAAGGTGTACAATCGCATTTAGGATAGCGGAACTGTAAGTGTGCATGCAGCGTGGACTGTGGGTCGGCAGAGCCCGTGATGAAGTAAACACAACCATGAGAACAACTAGTCTTACAGTTTTATAGCAAATTCATGTTGTCTCACCAGCCAAGCCCATAATCCATATCAGCAAATACGGTTTTGGGCTTACTTTGTGTAGGAGTATAGTCCTTTGATGGCACGGCAGTGATGCCAGACAAAACATTATTGAGGTGTTAGCTAGATTGCGGAGCTTGCATGGGAAACTAAATCAGCACACTGCTTCCTTCATTGAGAATGTTTTGCTGTGAAAAAAAAAATGTGATCTGAAATAAACAATGACTTAGTGACATTGTAAAAATTGTGAGTTACACAATCATTAAATTTAAATGTACTCATTATTATGTGATGATATGGTAGCTGATTATGAGCAACTGTATTGTGTGCTGAGGTATGATGGTTATGGAGAGAAAAAATGATGTGTTGCGAGAGCTTGAACTATAGAATAAATGCTTAGAATTTCTGCAAGAGAAATAACCAGTTTGGTCCCAACTTTGTAAAGATGTGAAACAAACAACCAGATTTGCTTATTTCTCCCATGTCTTTGATATTATAAATTAATCATAATAATTTCATGTGGGTGGGAGGTAAGATCAAATAGAAAAAGCAAAAGTTAGGAAATTGTAAGAACAGAGTTTTACAGATTGTTTTATTGTGTTTCATAATTAACAATGATTTTGGCAAAGACGGATGGTCTTGTTGCTACACACCTATGCAAGGTTATGAGAGAACAACTTTCAAGTTGGTAGAAGGTTTTAAATTTTTCACTTTCCATCAAAAGTGACTGATATTTTGAAATTCACAGATCTAGAATTCACCTTTTTTTCCATCAATATATCATTTAAATTTATCTATGACATGCCAGGATAAATTATTAGAAATTGTTACTGGCGAAGAATTTGAAAATTACCTTTGAAAATACAACATTGTTTGCTTTGTTTTGAATAAGAGAAAAAATGAATATTCTGAGCTTGCTGAAATTGCTTGAAAATCAAAAATCTCTTCTTCTGTTCCCATCAACACACCTATGAGTCCTGAGAATTTTTCATACTCTTATGAGTATTGTTAAAACAAAACTCTTAAATGTTATTTATACATTATCCCCTGCAGGTAGGGTTGCTATCAATGTAACCTAGATGAGATGAATTAACAAGAAAGGAGCAAGCTCATTTTTCACATTAACTACTTCAGATATTTACATACATCGGTATTGGTTCAAAGCATACTTACATATAGGGACTTGCAACTTCCTTTATTATTTTATTTCTGACTGCAGAACAACAGAAAGTTATGAGTGTAATAAAGATTTTCTCTCTATATTTTCCATACTTATATATTTTTTTCAATGGCCAAATGGTACAGTTTTTGAAGTTTCTCACTTCCCCTGCTATTTCATTCTGATTATATTAACCAAAATGTAGTTTTATATCCACTCAATCTAAACACTGGGTTTATATTTTGTAGGTTCTTGTTTTTTTCATTTCTTTTAAATTATGTTTTAAAAAAATATTAATCTGGAATAAATTGGATAAAAACTAGTGCTTTACTACAAATAGTTTGAGAAGCACTATCTGGCCATGGAGAATTACATAAGATTCTCAAGTCAAGGAGACACGTGGTTTGAAATATACTTTGATAGGATAGGACAGGACAGATTGATGGAAGGGCTAATTGTCTGAAAAACCATACAGTAGAAACTAAATGAATTAGACGTAAAGGCCAGCTAGCTTAGAGTTGCAAAATGCAAATATTGCCAAAGGAATATTTCGAGTGTTATTATGATACTATGGGAGAGGAATCTAAGATTTTGGACACTGAGAAGTTTCCAAAGCAATGGGAGAAGGAGTCATGGTTTATCATGATGTTTTGAAATTTGCCAGCTGAATCGTATATAGTGGCAACGAATGACAAGAGGAATAGATTGGTGAAAGGAGAAAAAGACTTAGTTGTTCAATATTCATTCAATAAATATTATAGTACCCATGGAGTACCAACACACTGTTCTAGGCACTAATAGGATACAAGTGAATCAAAAAGTCAAAGTCCTTGGGGGAGCCTGGGTGGCTCAGTCGGTTAAGTGTCTGCCTTTGTCTCAGGTCATGATCCCAGGGTCCTGGGATCAAACCCCACATTGAGCTCCTTGCTCAGCAGGGAGCCTGCTTCTCCTTCTCCCCCTCCCCTTTCTTGTGCTTTCTCTCTCTCTGTCAAATAAATAAATAAAATCTTAAAAAAAAAGTCCAAGTGCTTTCCTTCGTCAAACTTATATATTCTAGTTGGGGAAATATAGACAATAGGAAGAAATTAAATTGCTAAATATACACAAGCTAGTGATAAGTGCAAAGTATAAAAGAAAGCACAGTGAGAGAGATGGCAGTGATTAGGTGAAAATGGAGTGGTTAGTAGTGTTTTTATAGGATGCTCAGGGTAGGCCCCACTAATATTTCTCTTGGGCAGAGGCATGAAGCTACTTGAGGGTAAAGTACAGAATACCCAAGGCAGAAGGGGGTTTGATATGTTTGAGAAGTAGCAAGGAACCTAGCTTCAGGGCAGTGAGCAAGAGTGGAGCATGGGGTGACATTGGTAGGAGATGGATTCAGAGAAGAGGCAGCACCCAAAGTCCACCAGGACCTTGAAGGACAATATAAAGATTTTGGTCTTTGGTCTATGCGAGAGGGAGAATATTGGAAAAGTATCAAGAAAACAAATGACATGAGTTTGATGATGTTTTGAGAGGATCACTATAACGCTGAACAGCTTACAACTGGGAGTAGGGCAAGGTTGAAAGAAGGCAGATCAATTGTGAATTATTGCAGTAATCCAAGCTAGAAATTGAGCTTGGTCCTGATAGCAGCAATGGTGATAATACGAAGTGGTTAGATTCTACATTTTTTCGAAGCTACAGATGTTGGATAATGAGCATTGAGGGAAAAGTGCAGGTTGGAAATATAAACTTCAAAGTGAAAAAAAAAAAGATGGTGTTTAAAGAAAATGAAGATTGAGGGGAGAGGATGTATAAAGACTGATTCTGGGGCACGTCAACATTTAGAAGTTGGGGAGAAGAGAAAGATTTAGCAAAAGAAGTAGAGAGGGAGTCACCAGTGACAGTGAATAATAAAGTCAGCAGCATGGAGATTATCGCTCATCTTGATAACAGGTGCTTCCCTAGATTTCTGGAGAAGAAAGCCTGAAAGGAATGTAAATAAAATAGGAGATTATGACACGAAAGCAGTGATCAGAAGCAGGTCTATCAAGGAGTTTCGCTCTAAAGCAGGGTTTGGCAATCTATGGCCCATGACCTGTTTTTATAAATAAAGTTTTATTGGAAGATGCCTATACTCATTCCTTTATAGATTGTCTATGGCTTCTTTTGTGCTACTATGACAGACTTGAGCAGTTGCAACAGAGACTATCTGGCCAGCAAAGACTAAAATATTTGCCACTTGTCCCTTATAGAAAAATTTGCTATCTGCTCTAAACTGGGAAGAGAAATGGGGTGGTATCTTGAGGGAGATGTGGCAGCAAGAAAGACTTACTGTTAAGATGGAAGAAATTACAGAATATTTGCAGGCTAATTGGAATTATCTGGGAGGAATGAATAACGAAACTGCTAGGGAGTGAAGGGACACTCACGAGAGCCATACTTTTGGAATTGGCCTTGAAATGGAATAGAATCCAGAGGAAATCAGAGGGATGGTTCATCCAGTAAGGGAAGGCAGATGAGCAAAATATACATATACCTACATGTATATGTATATGTATATGTATATGTGTGAGTAGGTGGTAAATGTGGGTCATAGTTATGGAAATTCTGATTGTTTTCATTTCCTCATTGATATAGGAAACAAAATCATTGGTTGACAGTGAGGGAGAGGGGTGGAAAGATTGGGCTGGAGGTTTGTGGGAACAAGAGTATAGATGAAATAGTCATGAGGCAAGTTGGAAGATCACTGCATCAGGAAAATCTAGTAGCTGGGCAGCGCCAAGAGCTCACAAAAGCTGATGAATGCCAAATGCAACTACTCGTCATGGTTTGTGATTCTTCCAGTCATGGGGAACAGCTCTAGAGTACCTCAGAGTTGGATATAATGTGGTATGAGATTTTCCTGGTGAATATGATAAAGGGAAGAGGAGCATGGAATTAAGTATATATTCGGAAGTGATTGTGTTAGACCAATGATCCCCAAACTTAAATGTACATAAGAATCACCTGGAGAGCTTGTAAAAACACAGTATTCTGGCACCCTCCATGGAGATTCTGAATCAATAGATGATGATAAGGCCCATGATTTTCATTTTTCCTAAACTCACAGGTGATATTAATGCTGCCAGTCAAAGGACCACACTTTGAGAACCACTGTTTTGGACTGCACAGTCTAGGCGAGATAAGTAAGGAAGGGAGGAATGAGGTGGGATGTACAGTAGAAGGTGGCAAGTTTGATGAATTTGTAAGAGCCTCTGGATTTAGAAGAAGTGAGAAGGAAGAATCAGAGGCATTGGAGAGAGATTACAGAGATGGTATAAAATGTTGCTATTAACAAGTTCTAGGGTATAACCTCTTGAGTGGGAGACTGAGATATATGATGTAAAACAAAATCCTTGGAGGTGAACTGCTCAAGGAACTGTGAGGCTAAGATATGTTGACATAGTATATAGATACTGACATTACCAAGAATTTTGACAGTAGTAGTAGTAGAGTGTGTGAGAAAGTGACAGTGAACTAGGTAAGTACAGAGAGTCTACCTATGCCTCCTACAGTCAAAGGGTAAGAGGGAGACAGTAGTGAAAGTGGAAAACATAGGAAAGGGTCAATGGGATGGAAAAAAATATTCTCAAGGGCCCATCAGGCTTCAGTCAGAATAGGAAAGTGAAGGAAACATTCACATATGTGTAGATCAGAAGAGTTTTGCTAATGATGGATAATATATTCCAAAAGTCTCAGAGGAAGGGTTTGAATGTTAAGGGGAGGTAGATGCTTGAATCAGGTGAGATTATGTCTATTCTCTCCATGAATTAGAGTTTGGCATTCATGGGTCACCTAGGAGTTTTGGCTTCTTAACGAATAACACAGCAGAAGTAGAAGGCATGATAGGTGTTCATGGTAAATTGTCCCATGTTGGGAAGAAAGACATGAGGTCTATCCAATTCTATCAGGGTTCTTGAGTGCCTCTAATCCTTCCTTTTCACTTGTAATAACCCACAGATTCCTACAATACATCAATCGTACCACCTTTCCCTGTCCATTGTACTACATTTTTAGTACCAGGCATTGTTCTGGAGACAGGGAACAAGGCCAGAAACCAAATGGATGTGTTCTCGTCACATAGAACTTGCATAGAGTGATGGAGGATGAAAAATAAGTAAGGAAATAAGTATATAATCTCATCAATAAAATAATTTCAAAGAATGATAAATCCTATGATGAAAATTATATATAGTCATGACTTAGAAATTTTGGTGGGTTTTGTTCAGATCAACAGAGTACATTGAATATCTCAATAAAGCTAGTCAAAGGAATTTTTTTGTTTCTCAGGGCATATAAAAGCTATGTCTATACTACATTATATTCTACTGAGCATGCAATAGCATTACATCTAGCAAAACAATGTACATACCTTAATTTAAAAATGCCTTCTTGCTAAAAAGTGCTAACCATCATCTGAACTTTCAGTGAATAGTAATCTTTTTGCTGGTGGAGGGTCCTGCCTCGATGTTGATGGCTGCTGACTGATCAGGGTGCTGGTTGCTGAAGGGTGGGGTGGCTGTGGCAACTTCTTAAAAGAAGAAAACAATGAAGTGTGCTGCATCGATTGACTATTCCTTTCAGAAACCATTTCTCTGTAGCACATAATGCTATTTGATAGCATTTTCCTCATAGTAGAACTTCTTTCAAAATTGGAGTCAATCTCAAATTTTGCTGCTGCTTTACCAAGTTCATGTAATATTGAAAACCCTTTGTTGTTATTTCAATAATCTCCACAGTATCTTTGATTCCATCTCAAGAATCCACTTTTCTTTGCTCAAACATAAGAAGCAACAACTCCTCCATTTAAGTTTGACCATGAGATTGCAGCAATTCAGTCCCATCTTCAGGCTCCACTTCTAATTCTAGTTCTCTTGCTGTTTCCACCACATCTGCAGTTACTTACTCCACTGAGATCTTGAACCCCTCAAAGTCATCTATGAGGGTTAGAATCAACTACTTTCAAACTCCTGTCCATGTTGATATTTTGACCTCTTCCCATGAATCACAGAGGTTCTTCTTCTTCTTCTTTTTTTTTTTTAATGGCATGTAGGATGGTGCATTCTTTCCAGAAGGTTTTCAATTCGTTTGGCCCAGATGCATCAGAGGAATCACTATCTATGGCAGCTATAGCGTTTCAAAATGTATTTCTCAAATAATAAGACCTGAAAGTCTAAATTACTCCTTGATCCATGGCTGCAGAATGGATGTTGTGTCAGCAGGCACTCATCACAGGTGACCATACAAAATATAATCATAACGAAGAAGTTTGAAAGATTGCATGAATTACCAAAATGTGACAGAGACATGAGTGAGCAAATGCTGTTGAAAAAATGGTCCCTCTAGATTTCCTGGACACTGGGTTGCCACAAACCTTTGATTTGCAAAAAAAGGAATATTGGAAGTGCAATAAGGCAGAGTTCAATAAAATGAAGTATCTATAGAGTCAATTGAAATATTAGCTGAAGAATATTTTTGATAGAATGGTTAAAAGAGTTCTCACTGGAGAGTTGATATGTAACTCGACACTGAGATACAAAGAGAGAAAAGAGTGGGAGAAGGTGGCAGATTATTCCTGACAGAGGAAATATTGAAAGGACAGGCTGTGGGATGGGGCAAGCTTGGTTTGTTGCAGACCAGAAAGAAGTCCAGTGAGCTAGAATGTCATGCACAGGGGGAATCAGATATATGAGGTCAGAGAAGTCAGGGCCAGATCAGGCCAAGTTTAGAATGTGTTCCATGTATGATGGGAAGCATTGGAGGATTGTAAGCAGAAGAGTGGCATATATTTATTTGTGCTTTAAATGAACTTTCTGGGTATTATGAAGAATTAACTGCGGGGGCAGAAGACAAAATAAAGGTGGGTTTTGTTTTCAGATGTATTGAAGTTCGAGCAGATTGAGATTTCCAGTGATGTGTAGCAGATGTTTCAAATGTGGAGGTCAGTCATGTTAAAACCAGTTTGGAGCATGATATACCAACAGCTATGAGTCACTTTGTCATTTCACATCTAGATCGTAAGACCATGACTCACCAATGTCGCAATTTCTCCTCTCTAGTATAGATTCCTTTTGTAATTAGATTTTATATCTGTCTGTTCTGTTGCTGATAAGAGCATCTTTCATTGCTGCCTTAGAGACAGTGTTTGTGTTGGCAGAAAACAGTCATTTCTGTTGTTGATTTTTATGTCCATTATATGGAATTTCAGCAACTCGTAACATCCCTAATAGAGAAAAAAAAAATCATGGCCAATTTTTCATAGGTAAATAACTTAATCTGTTTGTTGCCTCTAGGTCAGATAATTTAATTTAACAAGTAAGAGAGAATGCACTACTTATATTGGAGATACAAACTTTTAAATTAGTTTCCAGCACTCTATTCAGAATAATGGACGCTCACAGAGCACAAGAGGACCCCGCAGTAGAGTGAACAAGGGCCAACCTTCAATTCACATCCACAGTTTTCATGTTTTAGTTTGGTTCTGACTTAAATGTCAAAGAAGACAAAGAATTTAGTTGTGAGCAATGACTTCACTAGTTTTTAGAATGATAAACTAAGAAGGCTCCCGAGGACTCTGAGGATCAGAAAAGTTAGATGGTTATTTACCTCTCTCACTTTATTAATTGAATTTCTTGCACAATTTAATGATCCTCTCCATGTTTTGGTATTATCTTATATAAAATAGAGAAAATAAAATTGTCTTTAAAATGTTACTGAAAAATTAAATATATTTTAGAGTAAATGCTTTATTAACAGAGCACCCTAGGAATATAACATAATTGTTTTTCAAGTACTACTGCTTATGACTCTAAAAAGAACTCCAAATTTTATATTTTGGGTTTGCCTCTAAGAAAACACAGACCCTTTATTCAAGAAAGTATAGCTATCATTCATACTGAGACCATGGAATATGTTCATTTGTGTATTCTTCTAAAAAGGATTCTATAGTATAATAAATAGTGTCTTTCACAAGATCATCAAAGCAAGCAAAGAGCAACCTTTATAAGGCTGATCTTTGTCAAGTTCTTTAATGTTAGAAAATGTCTTGAGAAGAAAAACCTTTAACAGAAATCAAATCAATGTCATGGCACAGCCTATGAATAAAACCTTATCACAGCCCTTTGGACTCTTAGTCAGGGCATCTTGGGCAAAACGCATTACTAGACTAATGATACTTTGGAGGAATACACCATGCATTTGAAAAGTGTTTCTTATAAACTTTAAAAGAATATATGAGAAAGAATAGTTTTCATGCATTATAATATTTGTGGTATGTCTCAAGTCCTAGGATTTCCTTCTGATAAAAATAAATAAATAAATAAATAAATTCAATAACTTTGGTCCCAAGGTATCCTTTTTTGACTCCTCCCATCACCCAGTCCATATTATCCATGGACAAGCTGAATGAGTTATTCATAACGTAACAGCTCTTTGAATTGATATTGCCAAGATAAAAAAAAAAAAAAATGTTCTTCTCATAAAGACACATATAAAATACATAGAAATATGTATATAGGGGAGCCTGGGTAGCTCAGTTGGTTAAGCCTCTGACTCTTGGTTTCGGCCGATGTCCTGATCTCATGGGTCATCCTGGGATGGAGCCCTGCATGGGGCTCTGTGCTCAGCAGGGAGTCTGCTTGAAGATTCTGTCCCTCTGTCCCTTCCTCCACTCGTGCATGCTCTCTCTCTCTAAAATAAATAAATAAATCTTTAAAATTTTATTTTATTTATTTATTTTAGAGAGAGGGAGCAAGAGTGAAAGAGTACACACACAAGTCGGGGGAGGGGTCGGGGGGGGAGAGGGAGAGAATTCCAAGCAGACTCTGCACTGAGTGTGGAGCCCAATGCAGGGCTCAATTACACAACCCTGAGATCACAACCTGAGCCAAAACCAAGGGCCAGATGCTTAACCAACTGAGCCACCTAGGTGCCCCTAAAAGTATATATATTTTTAAGAGGAGGATGCCTTTTCCAGAATTAAGGTATATAAAACAATGAGTGTCAATGAACCAACACTCTTCATTTTTATTTTCTTTGAGAACCAGGTGACCTGGTACTGATTTGGGGGGACCATCATTTTTTCACTTCTAAGTCTTACAGACTTTTTCCCAAGCCTCACATCAGAATTCTAAGAAGGAAAATGCAGATTTTCCAAACATTCAGTCAGAGGGGATTTCTGTTGGGTTTATTTTGGAGTGAGAAAAAGGCAGTTCATTGATATTTGCCAAGGCTTCAAGTGTCTTGTTTTATAGATCATTATTGAGGGCCTACTATGAATCAGACCCTGTACTAGGCATTAGAGATTTAAAAAAAAGAACAAACTGAGTGACTAATTTATGAATTGTTTGAGGGCAGTGCTCGGTAGTGGACACACACACATGTGAACATATTCAATTTACTTTCTGAGAGCTCAGGTAAATGGTTCAGGAGTAAGTTTCATTTTTTGTACTCTGTAATCTGCAGATTGAGTTATTATAGTAATAAAAATAATAATAAACATTTATTAAGTGGTAACAACGGCTAAATATCTGCTCTGTTATTTCTAATACCCAGAATAATTCTAAGGGGCAGGTGTTATTACACAATTTTACAGTTTCGAAAACTTAGATTTAGTAACTAGCTCAAGGTTGTATGAATATTAAATTTGTGAGTCAGCACTTACACCCAAATCTATCTTCAAAGGCTATTTATTTTCTTGGCTAGTTCTATAAATATCATACCATCTATCACTATGAAATATCTTTTAGGAGTTGGGTAGTTTGGGTGGATCTTGCATGCTGCAGAAATTAATACAAGGCAATTAATGAAGAAAAATATTTTCCTTCATATGTTCAACTTAGTTTTCATTTTATTTCCAAAAAACATCTTATTTTACTTTCCACACTAGAAACAGAACTATTGTACTGTTCCTAATATATCAAACAAGAAGGTAAGGACTAACGGGATGAGATGCCTTGCTTAAGATCATACAACTGAGGTGCCTGGGTGTCTCAGTTGGAAGGGCACACAGCTTTTGATCTCCAGGCCATGACTTTGAGCCTCACATTAGGTGTAGAGATTACTAAAAAAAATTAAAACAAAACCAAAAAATAACATAAGATCTTATAACTAGAATTTTATACACCCAGGAATGATATTTGCTTTTTTTTTCATTCCTTCTATTGAACATGTAATGTTGGATTATGTTATCCTCTATTTGGTTAGGGTGGAAACACATATCCCAGGATTACTTTCCCTGTATGGTTCTGAGCTAAAGTAGACCAAAGGAGGAGCTTGCTGAGCTCTAGAAGGCAGAAGTGAAGCAGAGGTTATTACAATCAGATATGGTGATAAAGAAACAAAGGTTAGTTGTTGGGACTCATGCAGCTCATCTTAACTACTGGCTTTGAAGTTCAGTAGCAACCCTCGGCCTATCACCAGATGTTTTACGGGAGATCCACAAAGACAGTAACTACACAGAGGCAATAGCTTCCCTATAACCTTTTTGGGATCTCCTCCGATGTGGTTCCATGTTTGGCATTTCATATTTCCCTTCAAACTCCAATTTTTCACCCATACCAGCATTTCAGGCAAACTGATTTTTGACCCTCTGACCTCTAACTATCCCTTTCGGACATTCTTTTTCCCATTCCTCCCTCATCTGTGTAAGTTCAGTTCCTATAATCAATCCCAATTCCTCTAACACTCACAGTGGCTTTACTGCCCTGAGCGAACTCTGAGTGGTAGAGTTACTGTTCCTAGAAGTGATTCTACAGTTACTGAACCTTAAAGATTAAATTAGTTCTCTCTTTGACTAGATGCAAAAGGATTTAAGACTTTGATGTCACCAATTAATGAGACGGGAGTGGTTCATGGCATGCAGTGGCCAAACATTACTTAGATTATTATCTACCACCCTCTGGAGTCAAGTGCCCCTAGACAACAAGGCTTTGGGCAAGTAGCTGAAACAAAGAATGTTTTAATAAAAATAATGAGCGTAATGACACTTGGACTTGTTGGCTACAAAGGAGAACCTGAGTAAAGAAAATGATAAGTTCAAGGTTTTAGAGTCTCAGCTTATGATCTGGATAAGGAACCTGAAAGCTTTTATGACTACCCTAAAATAAACCCTTGTCTCTGATAGTCACAAGGTCAAGATTTCTGGAAAAAAACAAACAAACAAACAAGCAAAACCAACCAACAATAAAGCTAGTCCTGAAGGGGACCAAATAACAATAAAAATTGAATTCACAAATTCAGTCTTTTAAGATTAGGACCGTTATTGGGAAGAATGGGGGGCGGTGCTCAAAATAAGAATGGAGACATATGGGCAAATACTAATGAAGCTGAATGCCTGCAACTTAAAATTCTGCTAAGCCTCTTTTCCAGTTGAGGTAGCCATTCTTCCTCTATCCAAAGAAATAACCCTTACCTTTCCTAAATAACCTGTCATAGTCATTGTCTTTCAGGGTACTGCTGATCCTCTTCAGGTTTTACCCCACTGTCTCTCATTGATTGTAGATCAATAACCACCCAAACCATGCAGACCTCAGGGGTATAAAGTCCAGACACCAACAGATTTATAAGATGTTGTCAATTTATACTGAAAGAAACCTGGGAATAAATTATGGTATTGGGCCATAAAAGTGTTGGATTAGGCTGGAAGGAAAAAAAATGTTGAATTAGAGAAAATTTATTAGTAGAGATATACTAAGTAGAGATTCTGGATTCTGGTAGCTGGAAAGGAGGCTGGCAATGACTGTTACCAGTTTTCACAATTATTTGATTGAAACCTGAACTAAATAGTGGCCTACACTAAATGAAGCAAAGAATTCAGAACTTCCTTTGTGTACAGAAGCATAAGGTTCCTGAAGGCTTAGGATGATAGGAGTGTTTTAAGGTATGCTTTTATATGATTTCCTCACTTATCATCACTTATCACTAACTGTATTGCTATGTTGCCCTGGGAGGGTCCAGAGGACACCACCTTTGCCATTCTTTCAATGTATTGAGAGATACATTGGTAAGGGGAGCATTGTCACCCCTGAAGAGTTCTGTGGTGGCTCTTCTCCTTGGGCCATGATTATGAGTGAGAAATGCTATCATAGAACTAGGTCCTTGTAGATGGGTTCTTGAGGGACAAAGGGCCAAGTGGGGGCAGTTAACTACCAGAGACAAGATGGGAGTGGTAACTCGAATAGGCAATAGAGTCAGAACAGTGATCAGAATGGTTTGACCCTCAGACATCCTTGGTTTGGGCTCATTAATTGTGGTATCTCTGGAAGTAAAATAAATGAGAAGTCTTCAAAAGTCTCACTTCTTTGTGTGAAAAGCAAAGCTTTGGGTTTGTTAACAGAGGTATGACTCAAATCACCCCATGTAGAGAGTCACAGTTGCTCACTTAGTGTCCTTTAAATGGATAAGAAGTCCATCCCCAATGGGGAAGAAACCAGCAACTCTGCCAACAATATATACTATAATATTCTGCCTTGTGTCCCCTCAAGGGCCCTGTGGTCACTGAACAGATTAACTAGACATAACGAAAGAAATTATTCAGACCTTTCAGAGATTACTGGATACTACTTCTGACTGACATTAATTCTGGAGTCCCCGACACCACAGTTGTCAACCAGTCATAGTCAGGACTTATAGCAGCCAGGAAATTAATTAATGGAATTTTGATTCAGGTTGATTTCACAATGAGCTAAATTGACCCTTCCATCTGGCCTGTGGTTATATTCTCAGTTCCAGAATGAATAGTAGGAATAGATATATGTAATAACTCTCAGAATCTTTACATGATTTCTATGATCTTTATAACGAGGACTATTATGAAAGTCCCCAGTATTGCTCCTACCCACCCAAATAGTAATTTAAGAACTGTAGTGCATTTATAGAAGAATTTTAGAAATTAGTGCCACTATCAAGGACTTGAAGAATGTAAAGGTGATTTCTATCATAATCCCTTTCGACTTGCCCATTTGGTCTGTGAACAAATCTTGGAGAATGATGGGTTATCATGTGCTTAATCTAGTGGCGATTCAAATTTCAGCTACTGTTCTACTAGCATCTAGCATCTAGTAGACAATTACTGATCTGTGGAATGTCTTTTCTTTATACATGTTAAAAGAGACTGTCAGAACAGCTTGCTTTCATCTGGCAGGACCAGCAATACACTGTTACTGTCTGCTTCAATTCTCCAGCCCTCTATAGAGTTGTCCAAGAGTCAACAAGGAAAGGGCCAAACGGTCAATATTTTACATTTCTAGGGAGTATATAGTCTATATTCTACATTGCTATTTGTGTTTCTTAAAAATCTTTTAAAAATGTAAAAATCATTTCTAGCTCATGGTTCATGTAAAAACAGGGCAGGGGCAGATTTAACCCATGAGTCATAGTTTGTTGACCCCTCATCTAATAATCCAAAAGGACCTTGATTATATCTCCATCGCACAGGACCTCATACTGACCCACCTTGTTGATAATATTATGCTGATTGGACCTGGTGAGCAGGAAGTTGCAATTACCCTATTAACCTTAGTAAAGCACAAGTGTATTAGAAGGTGGGAGATAAATCCCACAAAAATTTATTCCTGCTTCTATGGTGATTTATAGGGATCTATTGGTCTTAGCATATTAACATAACCTTTCCAAGGTAAAGGAAAACTGCTGCATTTGGGTCCTCTTTCCTGTAAGAGTTTCCTTGCATTTTGGAGGTAATATGTACCTCATTTTGGCATGCTAATACAACACATTTATCAGTTAACACATAAGATTGCCATTTTGAGTGGGGCCCAAAGTTACAGATAATTCTCTGATCTCAAGGTGCTCTGGATCTTGGATCATGTGACCAGAGCAAATCCTATGGTGCTTTGAAGAGTCATTGGCAAAAGGCATGTTGTGTAGAGCCTTTGATGGGCTTTCATAGGTGAATCACAATGTAGTTCATTAAGATTTTGAAGCAAAACTTTTTCATATCTATTTATTTTCCTTTTGAAAAAACAGCTCCTGGTTTGCTACTAGGTACTAGTAGAAACAAAACACTTGATTAAGGACCACAGTGTGCTTCCAAGACATGTGACCTGACCTACTGCTCATTAACTGGGTATTTTCTGATCCACACAACCATAAAATTGGCCATGCACAGAAATACTCCATCATCAAACAGAAGTGATATATATGACTCAACTTGAGTATGTCCTGAGGCTTCTATTCCTGGTATATTTACTTCTCTCTCTCCCCCTCCTATGGCAATATGAGGAGTTCCTCATGACTGAGGGGAGAAAAATAAGGCCTGATTACAGAGAGTTCTGTACAAAATGCTGGAACCACCTGAAAATCGAAAACTGCAGCACTATAACCCTATAGGCTCTGAAGGGCAGTGGTAAAGGGACAATTTTTCAGTGGCAACATTGAGCAGTACACCTCTTAGCTCATTTTCTGTGCAAGAAAAAATGACTAGAGACACAGATCCGTACTTATTCACTGCAAGTGGCTAAAGGTGTGGCTATATGGTCAGGGAGTGAAAAGGAACCGATGGCAAAACAGGTGACAAGGAGGCCTGGGAAGAGCTGGGCATCATATATGAAGATATTTGTGTTTCCCGTGAATGCTCATGAAAAGCCACCCACTGCAGAAGAGCTTTCAATAAATTGATGGTCTAACCAAAATGACAACATAGGAGACCCCAGCCTCTGTCCCCCAATAAAGATCAGCAATTAGCCAATAATCCATGAACAAAAACAATGGTGAGGGTGCTCTAGAGTCCACGTAAGTAACCCCATAGAACAGAAAACCTGATAATAACTGCCCAACAATAGAAGAGGACAGCTTTCTTTTACCTGCATCCTCCCATCCCCCAAGCTGGCTTTGCAGCAAGAGGAAACATCCCAGCTGGAAAGAGTTCTCATCCCTGGGAAAAGAAGAACAGGGTGAGCAATCATTTTCTCCAGCCTTTTGGGGCACTGCATGGAGGTCCCACTTTGATTTCACCCCACCAGGAGCAGCAAGATTGAGGGCTATAAATGAGCTAAAAACAAGGAAGAAAAGGAAGGACTATCAATAGCAGACATACAATGGGAGTGATTGCAGCTCACAGTGACCTGCTCTGCAGACAAAACCAGCAGATTTCACCACTGAAGAAAGTAATGGGCAGCACAGTTATAGTGGATCCCCTGCAGATTTCACCAGCTTCTGCCCCAGAGGTATAAAGCATTTTCTGACACCAGCTCCCTCCTTCCTCTGCCTGTCACCCATGCCAGAGCCTGCCAATCAAATAGCAATCAGCCCAGGCTCTGTGACTATACAAGTGAAGGACGTCAGCCTAGACACCCACCACCGTGCACATACTCTGGGATGGCTCCTCCAGCTTTGCATTTTCACCCCACTGGCCTGATGCTTGCTGCCAGCCTCCGCTGCAGTACCTACACATTGGGGAAGACTGACGCCATGGGGGAGCATGCCAGCAATCAGGACCCCCACAGCTGCCAGTGAGCTTATATTTGGCCCTGGCCCTTGCTGTCTATCCTGGTCTCCAACACTGTGTCTTTGCATCTGGCTCCTGCCACTACACAGGCAGCTGCAGCAGGCTCCTGTAGATGAGTGTGGATATAGGTGAGTGTACAGTCAGATTCAGAATACTCTAATACTTTAATATGGTGGCATATTAACTAGTTAACTTTAGTATAAAAGTTAAAGGACAAAAGTATTAGCCACAGCTACAATAATTTGTTAAAGGATACATGAGATAAAAAGATGTAAATTGTGACATCACAAACATAAAAGGGGCTAAAAGTGTAAATTCTTTCATATTCAATTGAGGATAAATTGTTATCAGCATATAAGAGACTGTTATAAGATGTTTTGTGTAAGCTCATGGTAAGCACAAAGAAAAAACCTACAGTAGATTCACAAAAGATAAAGAGAAGGGAATCAAAGTGTACCACTATAGTAAAGCATCAGTTCTCAAAAGAAGGCAGCAAGAAAGGAAGAAAGGAACAAGGGAACTACAAAATAATAAGATCATAAGAACAATTAATAAAATGGCATTATTTGTATTATTAATAATTATTAATAACATGTCAATAATTACTTTAAATGTAAGTGGATTGAATTCTTCAGGGAAGGGTTGTAGACTGAATAGACATATAAAAAAACAAGACCCAACTATACGCTGCTTATAACAGACTAACTTTAGCTTTAAGTACTCCCTTAAACTCAAAGTGAAGAGATGGAAAAAGATATTCCATACAAGTGGAAACCAAAAGAGGGTAGAGTTGGCTATACCAATACCAGACAAAACAGACTTTAAGCCAAAAGTGATAACAAGAGACATGGAAGGCCATTATATAATAATAAAGCAGCCATCCATCAAGAAGATACAATAATCATAAATACATATGCACCCAAATCAGAAGACCTATAGAGACCTATAGATATTAAGCAAATATAACAGATCTGAAGAGAGAAATAGACAACAATACATAAATAGTAGGGGATTTTATATCTGATTTTCAACAATGGATAGATTATCCAGACAGAAAAATCACCAAAAAACATTATCCTTGAATCTCACTTTAGATCAAATGGACCAAAGAGATAGATACAGAACATTCTATCTAATAACAGCAGAATACACATTCTTCTCAAGCACATATGCAACATTCTCCAGGATAGATCATATAATAGGTCACTAAAGAAGTCTTAGGAAATCCAAGAAGATTTAGATGATACCAAGTATCTTTTCTGACACCATGGTATGAACTAGAAATACGTAACAGGAGGAAAGCTGGAAAATTTACAAATTAAACATCACATTCCTGAACAACCAATAGATCAAAGATGACTAAAAAGGAGATTTAAAAAAAAAAATCTTGAAACAAACAAAAATGGAAACAACCATATTATAACCAATGGGATGCTACAAAAGCAGTTCTTAGAGGGAAGTTTATAGAGATGAATGCCTATATTAATAAAAAACAAAGATCTCAAATAAACAACCTAACTTTATACCTCTAGGAACTAGAAAATGAAGAACAAACTAAGGCCAAAGTTAGCAGAAAGAAGGAATTAAAAATTCGAGAGCAGAAATAAATGAAATAGAGACCAGAAAAACAATAAAAATGATTAACAAAGTTAAGAGTTGGTTTTTAAAAATATAAATAAAATTGACTAAATTTAGCCAGACTAAGAAAAAGAAAGAAGATGCAAATAAAAACAGAAATGAAAGAGGAAACATTACAACTGACACTACAGAAATGCAAATAATCGTAAGAGATCACTATGAATAATTATACACCAATAAACTGGATAATCTAGATGAAGTGCATAAATTTCTAGAAATATACAACTTACTAAACTGAATTAGGAAGAAAAAGAAAATTTGAACAGAACAATAGTGAGTAAAGAGGTTGAATCAGTAACCAAAACCTCCCAACACAGAAAAATTCAGGACCAGATGATTTCACTGGTGAATTCTACCAACATTTAAAAAATTGACACCAATCCTTCTCAAAATCTTCCAAAAAATTGAAGAAGAGGGAATATTATCAAACTCACTTTACAAGGCCAGCATTACCCTGATACCAAAGCCAGGTAAGGATACTACAAGAGAAGAAAATTATAGACCAACAGCCTTGATGAATATAGATGCAAAAATTCTCAACAAAATATTAGCAAACTGAATTTAACAGTATATTAAAAGAATGATACTTCATGATCAAATGGGATTTATCCATGGGCTGCAAAGATGGATCAACATCCACAAATCAATACATATGATATACTATATTAATAGATTGAAAGACAAAAATCATATGATCATCTCAGAAGATGCAGAAAAAAAAGCATTTGACAAAATACAATATCTTTTCATGATAAAAATGATGAACAACTTAGGAATATGAGGAACATACTTAAACATAATAAAAGCCCTATATGACAAGTCCATGGCTAACATCATACTCAGTGATGAAAATTTGAAAGCTTTTCATTTAAGATCAGGAATAAGGCCAAGACCCCATTCATACCACTCTTCTTCAATAGTCCTGGAAGTTCTAGCTAGAGGAATTAGGCAAGAAAAAAATATGTCATCTAAATTAGAAGGGGAAACATAAAATTGTCATTATTTGCTGATGATATGATCTCATATATAAAAAATCCTAAAGACTCCACCAAAGTGATAAACTAGAATTGATAAACTAATTCAGTAAAGTTGTATGGTACAAAATCAACACAGAGATATCATTCATGCACTAACAAAGAAACATCTGAAAAAGAAATAAAACAATCTCATTCACAATAGCATCAAAAAAAACCAAAACAAAATACTTAGGAATAAATTTAACCAAGGGTGAAAGATCTGTACCCTAAATATTATAAGACTGTCACAAAAGAAATCAAAGAAGACACAAACAAATGCAAATATATTCTGTGTTCAGGGATTAAAAAAATTAGTATTGTTAAAATGTCCCCATGACCCCAAATCATCATTTAATGTAATCCCCATCAAACTCCAATGGCATCTTTCACAGAGATAGAAAAACAATCTTAACATTTGTGTGGAACTGGAAAAGACCCTAAAGAGTCAAAGCAATCCTGAGAACAAAGACCAAAGCTTGAGGCATCACACTATCTGATTTCAAACCATACCACAAAACCTAAAGTAATCAAGATAGTATGGTACTGGCATAAAAACAGACATATAGGCCGGTGGAACAGAATCAAGAGCCCAGAAATAAACCCAATAAATCCCTGCATATATAGTCAACTACTATTTGTCAAGGAAGCCAAGAATACTCAACAGGGGAAGGATAGTCTGTTCAATAAGTGGTGTTTGGAGCTGGATAATCACATGCAGAAGAATGAAATTGTCACCCTATCCTAGACCATTCACAAAAATTAACTCAAGATGGATTAGCCTTATACATAAGAACAGAAACTGGGAAACTCCTAGAAGAAAACTTAAGGAAAAATCTCCTTGATATAAGTTTTGGCAATGATTTTTTGGATATGACACCAAAAGCATAATCAACAGAAGCAAAAATAAATAAATGAGACTACATAAAACTACAAAAGCTTCTGTACAGCAAAAAAAACAAAAACAAAAACAAAAAAACAGTCTACAAAATGAAAGGTGACCTATGGAATGGGAGAAAATATCTGCATGTCATATACCTAAAAAGGAGTTAATATCCAAAATATATAAAGAACTCATACAACTCAACTTTTTTCCCAAAGTAGACATACCAATGGCCAACGAGTACATGAAAAAAGGTGCTTGATTTCACTAATCATTAGGAAAGTGCAAATCAAAATCACAATGAGCTATCACCTCACACCTCTTAGAATGGCCATCATCAAAAAGACAGGAAATAACAAGTGTTGGTGAGGATATGGAGAAAAAAGAACTCTTATGCACTGTTGGTGGGAATGTAAAATGGCAGAATCATTATGGAAAACAGTATGGAGATTCCTTAAAAACTCAAAATAGAACTACAGTATGATCCAGCAATCCCATTTCTGGGTATATACCCAAAGGAAATGAAAACAGGATCTCACTAAAGAAATATCTGCACTTCCAAGTTCATTTCAGCTTTATTCACAATTAGCCAAGATATGGAAACAACCTAACTGTCTGCCAATGGATGAATGGATAAAGATGTGGTGTGTGTGTGTGTATAAATATATAGATTTAGATGACATTTACCTTTGTCAATAGTATTCAGTCATGAGAAAGAAGGAAATCCTGCCATTTGCAATAGCGTGGATGAAACTCAAAAACATTATTCTAAGTAAAATAAGTTAGACATAAGAAAGACAAATATTATATGATATCACTTATATGTGGAATCTAAAAGGCTGAACTCAGTACAGAGTAGTGTTTACCAGGAGCTGGGATTAGGGGAAATGGGGACATATTGGTCAAAGGGTACATACTTCCAGTTTTAAGATGAATAAGTTCTGGGGATCTACAATACAGCATGGTGATTTCAGTTAATAATACTTTAATATATATATATGTGTGTGTGAATATATATATATATATATATATATATGAAAGTCACTAGGAAAGGAGATCTTAAATGCTCTCATCACAAAAAAATGGTAATTATGTGACATGATGGCAGTGTTAATCATCTTGCAGTACATAAGTGTATCAAACAACACATTGTATACCTTAAATTTATACAATGTTATACGTCAATTGTATTTCCATAAAGCTGGAGTAAAAGAAAAAACACAAAAAAGTAAACATTAAACAAATAAATAAACAGATGGCCTGTTCTGTACATGTCATTCAGCCTTCCTTCTCTGTCTTTGCCACATGGTCTCATGACTATTGCTGTGGTAATGGTGGTTTTACGTGGGTTCATCTACATGGGTTTCCACTCACCAAATTCAAGATATCAGTAGTTACTGCTGAGTGCTCAACTGGCCCACAGAGAGTGAAAATAAGCACTTATTTATTCCTCTACTTCCTGACTGAACCTAAGACATCTTTTGCACAGCACCTTCTTCAAATGTTAACGACTGGATATAATTGATCTGCATCTTGTAACCCTTCAAAGGTTTGGAAAATTGATTTACCTTAAATAATCATAAGTATTTTGAACTCATTAAAATTGAAGTGATTTTTTTAGTAGAAAGAGTGATGGAATCTAATCCTTATCCAAGACTTTATATAACCATAGCAAATAGTTTTCCTACACAGCAATACAAATAGTGCTCCATCAAATATCTAGAAGTGTTCCATCAAAACCCCATGGTTTTGGCTAATATTCTACAGAGAACAGAAAATAAGCAAGGCTAGCTGATTTAAAGCTCTCTAGTGTCTAGAGACTGTCTTGCAAACCCTCAGGTATAATATTTATTCCCCTTGCCCATCATGATTTACTCTATAATTTATAATCACACTTGAACTGTCAGTTCTAAATCAAAGAGCATTTTTGAGATGGTAACACAATCCTGTAGAGGACTACTAAATCTCTCCCTTAAGCACATTTGAACTTTCCAATACTCCTTGGGGAAGACTCAAGATGCAGCACCATGGTATGCAAGCTACTTATGTGAAAACATTATGATTTTTGCTAATTGGACCATTAAAATATAGGTTTCGATAAAATTTGAACTATTCTTTGAATAGGCTCAAGTTTGATAACCAGAATTGAATGCTTTTTCACACCATACTCTGTAGAGCTAAACACATCAGCGTATTCAGCCAGGCAATAAATTTGTGTTGGCTGGTCAGAGATGATTGATTTGTCAGGTCAAGCCAAATCTGCTATGAACTATCTAAATACCAACTAACTAGACAGAGGATGAAATTAAAAAATATTATTGACATTTCTGGACAAAGTCAGTGGCATTGAAGAGGTAAAAGGAAATTAGAATTCTGTTTCTCTGATGAAGCCAATAGGATGCCATGTTAGATGGGTGTGGAATACCAGGGAGAGGAAGGAACTGGGGATGACATCACTGCTTCCGTCATTCTCCGTGAACCCGTAGCACCTCTGCTGTGCTTCCATGGCAAACTTTCTTTCTGGTCAGATTGACTTGCCTGATCAGAATCGAAGCTAGTGTAATTTGTGGAAGAAGAAGGAAAGGAGTCAAACATCTATAAACCTGTGCTTATTCTTTTCAACATCAGTTGCTTTTGAAACGTAGGACAGCCATGCTCAGGGTTGAAAAGCAAAGGTGCTGACAACCGTATCTAAATTGAAAATAATTGGATGCTTGTGTGTCAAAGCCCTGAGGCAGATAAAGCCAAATATCTGAACATCAATGGTAAGGCAGTGGGTCAGAAGATAACCCGTATCTCCTGTGTCCCTCTATATTTCTACCTTCTAAAGGCTCGTTTTGGATTCATGGTGTTCCTTCATAACCCAATGAAGCCAAAGCCTTTTATTATAGTATGTTAATAGCACCGGACAATTCAGCTAAGACCCCTGGAATTGAAAGGAGTCATCTTTAAAGGCTTGAGAGAATGTGAGAATCTAAAATAACCCTTGGCAAATCCCTCACTAAAAAGAAAATATTTGAAAATATTCCTAAGCCAAGTATCTGAGTATAAAGAACTTTTCTAAGTTAACAAGAAGGTGAAGATAATAATTGGAAAAGCACAAATCAGTCACTTTGATGTGGTAATTAGATTACAAATTTGTGCATGTAATTCTCACAGAAGAAGAATTAAAAAAAAAAAAAGACTCTGCTAAAGCTCACTCAAGGTTTATCCCCAAAAGATACTGAAATAAGAGACACACATCATTTCTTGACATGGAATTTAGTTATTTTTAAATTAACATTCTATATATTTTGACTGCAGTTGAGTATTCAGACTTAAGAAATCCCTCAAGGGATGAATATATTTTATATTAAGAGTTTTCAATTTCATTCCAGCCTTTTGATGACACTAGTCTAATATGAAACATTACAGATCCTGGGCACTAAAAAATGATTCTACACTCCACCTTGGAAATAACCAACTTCTAATTGAGTTCTGGGAGGCAGTGTTATAGCATCTAGAGCGTGGTCTGTCATCAGTGACCTTGGTCAAAATCTAGCTTGTTCACATCCTAGTTTTGTGAATTCAGGAAAGGATATTTAACCTTTTTGAGTGTCAGTCTCCTGCTTCCTAAAATGGGGATCACAATAGCTGTTATATGATTTGCTGTGGTTATCAATCCCAATAACCTATTTAAAGCAATAGTAAATGCTCAATATGCATTCATGTAGTTTTCTCTCCTACCATTCTTCTCTTTTTTCCATCATAAAAGAATTAAGATTAGATTCAACGGCAAGTGACTGAAAACCCAAAATAACAGTAGCTTGAAGACAGAAGTTTATTTTCCTCTTCTGAAAATGTAGGCAAACCAGAGCTATCACAATGGTTCTGTGATCACCAGCTCATGGTTCAGTAGAGCTCTCCAATTTATCACAGAAATATCAGAGGGGAAAAGGGTGGGAGGTGACTGCATGTCTTCACCTTGGGGTAACTTCTTAGAATTCAGACTCAGTACACCTGCTGCTGGGTGAACTGGGGAGACCCCGAGCCCTGAGGTCTCAGCCCAGCTTGTCTCAAAGATGTTGCAGAAGGCTATTGGATTCCTCACGAGAAAGAATTCAAGGACAGATGCGGCACAATGGGCAAGCCATAGGAGTGAGAAAGTTTATTAAAGTGAAATACACGCCAGAGATATGAGAGTGGGTGAGCTCAAGAAAGAGTGCTGTGTCCTAGGGGTTCAGGTTTCTACCTGTTATGGATAGTTGTTTACAAGGGGGTGGAATATTCATTACTTGGCGAGGGGACTTTTTGGAAGCAGGATTTCACGTGTTGCCCGCCCTCCCTTCCTTCCTTCCTTCCTTCTTTCTTTTTCTTAAATATTTTATTTATTTATTTGAAGGATAGAGAGAGAGAGTGGGGGAGGGAGAAGGACAAGCAGACTCCATTCAGAATGCAGAGCCCGAAAAAGGGCTCGATCTTATGACCCTGAGATCATGACCTGAGCCGAAACCAAGAGTTGGTGCTTAACTGACTGCACCACCTAGGTACCCCATCATGCCTTTTATTTCTTATTTGGTCAGGGGTTTCCAGGATATTCTGTCAGCCATCTTGGGCCTGTCTGGTTTGACCTGGTTTCTTGTGGCTTTGTGTTGGAGTGCTGCTGGGACATGCCTCTGACTTCGCTGATAGCTGGCCATGACTTCCTCTTTGCTTAGCCTTCAGAGCCCCTATTAGAACCTCACTAACTGCCTCTAACACACCTATTTTAATCCCATTGGACAGGTCATTTAGTGACAAGGCTGCAGTGATGGCTAATTTTAGGGGTCAACTTGATGTGGTCATGAGGTGTCCAGGTATTTGATTAAACATTATTTCTGGTGTGTTTTGACGGTGTTTTGCAATTATATTAGCATTTGAATGGGTAGATTGAGTAAAGCAGATTGCCCTCCCAGTGTGGGTGGGCCTCATTCAACCCACTGAGGGCCTGAATACCACAGAATTCTAGAGGAAGGAAGAATTTCTATCTCTGTCTGACTGCCAAGCTGGGATATAGGTGTTCTTCTGCCCTTAGACTGGGACTTAGGCCATTAGCTCCCCAGTTCTCAGGCCTTCGGACTCAAGCTCTAACTCCACCACCAGCTGGGTCTAGCAGATTGCTCCGTAATTGCATGAGCCAAATCCTTATACTAAACCTCTTTATATACGTATCTATCCCCTCTTTATACATAAATATGTCGAAAGCTGGGAAATGTAGTCTTTAAACATGTGGTCATATGCGCAGTTAGAAACAGGTATTTTTTTTTTTTTTTAAGTTTTATTTTGATCGCTATCGGAGAATGGAGAGTAGAAAAGATGGAAAACCCTAAGCCGCTAATATACTTCTATTCCATCTCTGCTACCACAACCTGATTGGAGTCAAATACTTCAGTGGAATTATAACAAATGGTCATTGCAAATAAAAGTATAGCTTTATCTCTATAAAACCAAATTGCTCTTTGATCAATGGACTGATTTAACTGAAAGATTGAATCATCTGTTGATTTGTCATTGTATAGGATGAGTCCAAATGGAATTATATAACTTTATTAATAATCCACATAGTACATGGCTTTATTTATGTCTGTATTAGCCCCAACAGCAGAGAAATTTAGAAAATAGTGAAGAAAAATCAGTATAATTTCACAGCTAGAGACATCAACTTTGTAGTAATAATAAAAAGCTTTATTTTTAGGAGAATGAGTTGAGATGTTAAATTGAAAAATTACTTTCTCACATATTTCCTCCAAATAAAAAAGAAAAAAAAAAGTAAGATGTGTCTTTGCACTAAGAATCCAATTAACAGATGAAAACCACCAGCTAAATCAGTTTTCTGCTTTCATACGGGGAGAATTGGCTGGATAATCAATTTAATTGTACATAAATGGGCCTGTAGGGAAGTAAAAATAAATTTGGCAGGAATATATTTTACTCCAGGGTTTGGGAATGTGAGTTAGAGGAACAATGTCGGTTTGAAGTGAAATTGCACGTACTTATGTCTATGGATGTAACAGGTTTCCATTTAGCTGGAACCTGAAATTTCATCTTCTTTGGTCATGCGATACCTGGCCTTTTACTCTCTGACTTGGGCCTGATCAGGCCTGGAGACAGGAGGGGGTTCTAGGTCAGATCTTCCCCCAAGGAATTTGGCCTTCAAGACTTCGCTGTGAAATGATGAGAGAGTGAATGATTTCCATAAAGCTCTTTCTAGCTCTAGGATTCTCTGCCCCTATGACTTCATGACTTGAATTTTCTGACAATTTACTCAGTGCTTGGCATAGGATAGAAGCATTTTGTCCAAGGTGACACGAAGTTGCCGTGGCATCTCTGCTTGGTGCGATCCTTCTAACATTGGAAAATCTCTGCCTGTTGCTAGTGCAGTGTTACTTTGAATTTGCATGATTTCCCACTGCTGCCATTTAAATGATAACAGCAGGTTCAAGTGATTTGCAAACTGTCAGAAAAGTGACCTCAGACACCCCCATCGTTTTCAGTGACTGTAGTATACCCTTAGGCTAAAGCCCCAGCAGAATTTTAAATAAAGCAGGATAAATCCAAGCTAACTTCCCCAATCTGACACTTCCAACAGTCAAGTCAGCATTCGCCTCATTGCAGTCCCTGTTCTATTAGAAACACCACATTACCTGCAGAGGGTCACCCAAGCACTGTCATGTTCGAAGGAGAAAAATATATTATAACATCTACTTTAAATTTCCATTATTAATATCCTATTGTAACAATCGGAAGAGTCCTTTCCTTCTCCTAGTCCCGAATGTATTGAGGATATATTTAATACACTTACAATAATTGATTATTTTCATAGTTTCTTTCTTTTTAAAATATGACTTTTCTACCAGAATTTTATCTCTTGAAGGGCAGGGGGCAAGCCTACCTTACTTGACATTGTTTTCCCTGGTGCCTAAAACAGTGTCTGGCCCATAATTGGTGCTCAATAAATATAAGCTGAATGTATGAATTAATCAATAAATAAATCCAAATTCGAAGGGAAGGTCTTATGTGGCAAGTAAAGAAAGTAGCATGGTTGGGGGTTAATAATTAACCTATTTAATAAGTACCACTGCCTATATGTTATATAAATATGTGAGATATATACAAATATATAAATATGTGAGAAAGTAATTTTTCAATTTAACATGACATAGCCATGACCTTCTTACCAAGTTGGGCAAATTTCCGCCCACCATTAAATTCTCTTGTTTAATTTGGTTTCAGGACACATCATTTTTCTCTCTGTGGTAATAAACTTTTTACTGTGCTATATAGATTTTCTAGATGTATGTAAATGTACCCAAGATGGCTCATTTTATTATCAATTTCCCCAACTGCTGGCTCTCTAATCATTAACTAATCGTCTCTGTACTCTATTTACAACTTAGCCACCTTCTTGCTAATTTTTGCTGACACAATGGAGGCTCCTAAGAACTGGACTAACCTCTGGCTGTTCACTCAAGAGCCACAGGTGGGAAGAAGATCGATTGAGTTGGCCTTTGTGTTCAAGAAAACCTCATCAGCGTTCTGAGTGATTTGTGTAATGAGGCATCATTAATTGACAATGGGCAGGTGGATGAAGAAGTTCCTCTACTATGACCATGATTTTCCTAAAAATGGACCAGAGCTTAGAAAAACAGAAGCATGTGTGAGAGTGGAATGAATGATGGACTAAAGATTAATTTGGGGGCTAAGGTAAGAAACTGAGGCAGCTTCCTCACATTTCTGGTCATGTGTGAAGTTTATATAAGATGGAAATACACATTTAGGGGTGCCTGGGTGGCTCAGTCGGTTAAGTGTCTGATTGATTCTTGGTTTCAGCTCAGGTCATGATCTCAGGGTCCTGAGATCGAGCCCCACGTCAGGATGTGCACTTAGCACAGAGTCTACTTGTCCCTCTCTTTCTCATAAATAAATAGAATCTTTTAAAAAAATGGAAATGCACATTTTAAGGAACAACCTAGTTCCTTAGTTAATTAAGGTAGTTAGGACAGGCCGCACTGAAGCTCCAAGAAGTCACAGAAACTAACCGAGCTGGAAAACAAGCATGACAGGCGGAGGGAACAGAAACGTGAGGAGCTGATCTGGGAGTGGGCTAGGGGCATTGGAGGAAGCTAGCGGGAGCAGTGCTGCTGGGGTGGAGGGGGCCAAGGGAGAGCGCCGAAAAGGGGATGAGCTCAGCAAGGTGGGCATGGCCAGGGGGGAAGGACTAGAGCAGGTCAGAATCTTTTGGGGATCTTAACAACTTTGGCTTTTGGTGGTAGAGAGGGGACAAATCATGACACAGAATTTCAATCTAGTTGATACATTGATCTAGGAAGAGCAGGAATAACTCCCGGGCTATGTTGGGAGTAGAGGACATACATACATATGCATATTTTTTTAATTATTAAAAAAGTCAGTGAATTAGATGTGCATTTCATATTTACTAATATTCACTACGTTGGAATTCTTGGGATTCCTCGACTTGTTTTCTGGGAGGTTGGTGTGGAAAGGTTTTGGTTGGTTTTCAAGGGAGCTCATTGTCTTTCTCAAGGGAACATGTCAAGGAAAAGGTTAGGGGGAGGAACCCACCTGGAAAGATACACTAAAAGGGAGCAGAATTGGGATCTGGTGTGAAAACACCATGGATTAGTGGGGGCCATCGGAAAATGAGTACCCCATTTTAGCAGAGCTGATACTGTTTACTGTTGCCAAAAACAAATATATCATCTGGCATCGAATAGCCAAACAAGAAATAAACTTGGTGTACAAATGAATCTAACAAAATTTCTAAGTCTTTAGCTGCCTGGCCTACTGAGGGACTGAGGTGGAATAGTAACATAATCACACTCCCTGGGACGCCACAAAGCTGTTTCTCATTTTGCAGACTCAAAATATAGAGAAGAATCAGGAAGTATAAAAAACACATGATTTTTGCTACCCAGCAAAAAACCTTTACTAATGTCTTTCATGATTTCTTCCAGATTTTTTTTTTTTAAATAGTTGATCCTATGGTCTTCTTTGGAACTGAGGTCATAAGTGCCTTGAACATAATATGTGTTCAGGGACCATTAGTTCAATGCATATGTTGTGTCATATTTTATGTCTTGATCCCCCAGCATGCTCTCGTCAGGTCATTGAAGACCTTCTATAAACTTCACTTTAATTAACTACATGTACTTTTTCTATTATATGGGAGGCAGTACTGGGTATTGGTAAGAACACAGAGCCTGCAATAATATGAGTCTGATTTGAATCCTGAATCAACCACATAGTTCCTGGGTGTCTTGGGAAAGTTCCATTATTTCTCTGAGGTCCGTTTCTTCCTCTGGAAAATGGGGGAAGTGACATCTACCGCATAGGGTTTTTAGGAACGTTGAAATCATATAAGTAAACTGTGTGGCACATTCCCAGAGGCCTAACAATGATTTGATAAATAAGTGATAGCTATTATTACTACATTAACCTACGGTAATACTTATTGCCTACTATTTTTTTTCTGGTTTTTCACTATGAAAATAATTCTACATGAACATCTTTGTAGTAAAATTTGTTCTCATGTATAAATATTTTTATGAGGGGTGCCTGGGTGGCTCAGTCATTAAGCATCTGCCTTCAGCTCAGGTTGTGATCCCAGGGTCCTGGGATCAAGCCCCACATCGGGCTCCCTGCTCAGTGGGAAGCCTGCTTCTCCCTCTCCCACTCCCCCTGCTTGTGATCTCTCTCTCGCTGTCTTTCTCTCTGTCAAAAAAATAAATAAAATCTTTAAAAATATATATATATTTTTATGAGGAATAATCTTTAAAAATGGAATTAGTGGATGACAGAATATATGCATTTAAGAAATTATAATACATCAGGGGCATCTGGGTGGCTTAGTCAGTTAAGCCTCTGCCTTCGGCTCAGTTCATGATCCCAGGGTCCTGGGTTGGAGCCCTGGGTCTGGCTCCTTGTTCAATGGGGAGTCTGCTTCTCTCTCTCTCTCTCTGCTTCCCAGTTATGCTCTTTCTCTCTTAAATAAATAAATAAAATCTTTAAAAATAAAAAAGAAAGTAATTGTAATACATCAAAGCAAATTACTTTTTAAAAAGGTGTACCTGTTTAATTGTATCCCATCATCCTTAAACATTTGCTAATAGGCAAAACAAACAACAAATAAATTATCTGATTGTTGCTTTATTTTTTTTCCTTCATTAATGATAACAAGCAATTTCTGTTTTTAGCCATTTTTGTGGGTTGTCTTTTCATGTTCTTGGCTTTTTATTTTATGGTGGGAGGGTGGGGAGAGCAGTCATTTTTTTTTTCTTTCTATTGATTTGTATGAGCTTTTTATACGAAAATGGAATTTGAGATTATTGTTGAACAGAACATTTCAAAACATGAAGTTTAGATTTAAGGCATTTTATGGCAGATAATTTTACTTTCTACTATATTAAATGAGGGTGAATTACTTTTTCTTCTCTCTTTAGAGACTTTGCTTGTTAAGGAGTTTTAAAGGTTAGCCCTCAACACTGTCTGTTAAATTATATTTATTATATCTTACATTGGTGCAATTAATATAGATATAAAATTATACACCAGGTCTAGTGTCACTTATAATTGTGCTACTAATACAGCAGATCAGGGACTATAACATATCAACATTGTGACAGAAAAAAAAAAATAATAGGGAAAAAGAATTAAAATCACACACAGGTTGGCCATGTGAGGGCTGTGCCAGAGATTTCTCCTTAATAATACCGCCATGTTCTTGGAACTCTTTGTGTGTGTGTGTGTGTGTGTGTGTGTGTGTGTGTATTCTGCACTATTCATCTGGTTCAAAGATCTTTTTTTAAAAAAATAGTAAAACTGCAACAAAATCTCCATGAAATCAAATTTTATGACACTATGGGATTTAGCAGGTTTTGATTGTATTTGAGGAAACAATGAAAAGTGTAGACTCGATATGTAGATTTAGTTCTCTCCCTGCCCCAGTCTATTTCCTTTCCTAAGTGAACGGCACTAGTATTATAACTTATGATTCCCGAGTGTCTGATTAATTCTCAGTAGTAGGAGTGAACAAGCAATTTGTGACTGCCCTCCCAAAAGGCAAAATCCCCTGTGTCATCAGAATTTCCAGCCCCGCCCCCCCTACTGTGAACAGAGAAAAGAGTCTGCTCACTATCTTTGTGGTTTCAGAAGAGGGCTGGGTTTGGGCTCCAGGACCTCCCTGCCTCTTCAGTGGTGCCCAGATGTGGGAGAAGCGTGTCAGTCCCCAAGGCTGCTGCTTCTCCCAACTTGGATCCAGATAACCCACAAGAGATAATTTGCTTCTGTTGTCCACGTTTGAATCGTTGCTTTCACCTTAGCCAAGTTATTCAGTATCCTAACTCAGAAAACAGAGAATAAGAGTAACTACCCTCGAATGGTTTTGTGAAGAGTGAATAAGATAATGTATGCTAAGCGCAGAGAAGAGTGACCAGTTCTTGTAAGATTTCAGTCAATGCCATTGTCATATCATTATAATTGTGACTGTTATTGTTATCTTAACTGTGATTTTGTGTTAAATGTGACTTCATCTTTTCTCACTGACTCATTATCCCCAGTGATTCAAAGATTGGGATTTAGTTCATCTGGACAATCAATCAATAGGAAAAAAACTAGTAAATTTGCAAAATAGTTCTGACCTGTGCTCTCTTTTTGGAGTCCCAATACTATACATTACTATATACAATCCTTTAGGAATTTAGCATTATTTGCATTTATTAATGCTGAGCTAAGTGTCTGAACTGGAATGACAGTTTAGTTTCTATGGGATAAAAAGTGTCTTATTACCAGAACAATGCTTGTAACATCTCCAAGACTGAATAGCCGCTAAAAATGTTGTGAAGAGTTAAATCACCCCTTTGGGGGTAAACATTTGAAATAACTGGAATTCAGATTCATAATCTGACTATTGTCCAGTCAAGAGTAGGTATGCTTCATTAAAAGAGAGCGGATCTACCAAATAATGAAGTATTTTGAAGTCCAAGGTTAACAAAATTACCAAAGAGAATGACAAATTGATTGCTGTCATGTCATTGCTGATCCCTGTAAATGGAAATCGAATCTATGTCTTAGCAACATTTTTCAGAACAAAGTCCTCATTGGGGTTTGACATTTTGACAAAGAATTATTATTAATTTTTCCTATTAGTTAGTTTTTATTATGAATTTACTCTTCAGAGCCCAAATCAGTGTCTGGTCCTAATACACAACACTTGCATAGTAATATTTTCTTTCCCAACCTTGTTGTTTCTAATTTTGCCAGAAATATAATTTATCTCTCCCCCAACAATTCATTTTTTAATAGTCTGATAACCCTCAGTCACCGTCATGATAATTTAGTTTTAAAATGTTTATGGTGCGGTATCTTGACCAAAACACTGACAAGGAACTTCTTCTGTAGTCCCCTTTGTTGCTAGGCTGAGATGACACGTACTTGGTTCTTTCTCTGGGTTACCATGGAAATAATTTATTATTGTTGTCAAAGATGGACGGTCCACGTACATTTTAAATAAGGGTAATGTGGAAACTTTTCATATAAAAAGACTAGTTCTGTCATTGTCTCTGAGTACCCAGCTCTAAGAAATCCCTGTGACAATGCAGTTCAATTATGGGCACTATTAGCATAACGTTTTCATAAATATTTTCAAGAATATTTTAAAAAATAATCCATCTTTTTGAAACTTTCTGGTTTTCTATTACTCATCTCAACAAGCTAATACTGCAAAAAAACTGGATTGCACATATTCATATCTTATTTTCATTATACACTATAAATTAGACCAAAGCTAAACACACACACACATATGCATACGCATTTAAATTAGGTAAACAGTCGATTTCTCTTTAAAATAGTATCTTCTTAGTAAACAGTAAAACAGTATTAGCCAGGATACAACCAGTTTCCTTCTAAATGGACTAACAAAGACCTCTATTAAGTATTGTGTACGTTCTCCGCCAGAGTTTGTATGCATGTATGTTCATCTGGGATCACAAATTTTCTAGGTGCGTTTGATAACTGTAATTTTTTTATATGACCTTTTTGGGGTTTGTTAAACTGACTCATTCTTGTACTTAAATGTGTCATAATTGTTTTTCAGATATGCAGAATCCCAATAAATTGACAAGTGTGGCAAACTTAAAACACATGGCAGGGATGAATTTCTTGGCACTGCGATTTTCCTGATGAAATTGTGGAAACCGAAGGTTGCACAGGTACCTCCCAGGAAAATTTTATGCTCACTTAAAATTTGTTTTAAGTGGAAATCAAGAGTTGGCCGCTTAACTGACTTGAGAAAGTTGTTCTCCTCTGTAGTAAAAAGTAGACAAAGAGATTTCCTTAAAATTGCTACTTAATGATATTCCAGCACCTTCCCTACAATATGGCTACCGTAGTTGTTATAAATTGAATTTAAAAACATTACTTTCTTGGAAAGCTGGTAACACAGTAAGTGGGGTGACCAATTCAACATGGTTTGCTAGGACTATCCTGTTTTTAAAACAGGATTCCATATTCTAGGAACCCCTCAATTCTGGTAAACTAAAGTGGCTGGTCATCCACCATAGCATCGTTGGAAGTTTTATTCTCTATCAGTCAATCAATCAATCTACCATTCTGTCTGTCTATCTAATCTTTACTGTGTGTAGGTATGATTGACTTAAAACTTGCTTTTTTTTTTTTTTTTTTTTAATAATGGCATGTGTGACAACACCACAATTTATACTGCGCTTCAGTCAAGACTGTTTGTTTGGAAAGAGACCCCATTAAAAAGAAACCATGAATTTAGCTTTCCTCTTTTTAGAGGATATGCAGACTGTGCAGGCAGTCGGGGCGGTCAGCATAAAGAAGAAATGCACAGTACAGGGTACATGTGGCCGGAAGCCAGCCTCCTATCTTTCTGCCCCTGGAACCCTGTAGGTGGAGCCCTGTGCTAATTCCTAGGGTCTCTCCACACAGATTGACTTTCTTTGGGTTGATGATGATTGATTATGGTGGTTTCTTCATTACTTTAAACCTAATCAGTGCTTGGAGTAATTTGAGTAATGATTGCTCATTATTGGCAATTGTGAAGTTTGAGTCTTTCTTTGTTTTGCTTCACAAGGCAGCCAGTCGGGAAATATGGGGAGGCATCCTGGTTCACACACATTTTCAAAGAGAGTGGGAATAAATGATTCACAAAGCTCAGTGATAGACAGGAAGTCATGGAGGTTTTGCAAAAGTTATATTACATATTTTCTTGGCAGGGAACAGTGACAGTTCCCACTAGATCAAATGTGATAATCAAAGAGACAGTTCTTACTGGATTTGAAAGGCATTCAGCCTTTTACTGAAATTCCCAGGTTCAATAAATCATGCTATTTCATATAATGTTGTTATACCACTCTGTCTTATAAATGAAGATCTATGATTCTCCAACCAATTTGCTATTGTTAAAAAAAAGATAATTAATGATACTAGCATATAAACTAATGCTGTTTTACATTACAACTTATTAGAAGGTGCATTTTTAAGGGGCTTTTCCCACTCTCCTCAGTTAAATCAAGTTTAAAAGTAAGTTTGCTTGTATTGGTTGATTGATTTACAGCCTTAAAATTGGCTACACCAGAGGGAGACATTTTAGGCTAGTCAGCAAATAAATAATTAGCAAAGTCATTAGATACCTAAGAATATTACATATGGTGGAATTTATTAAATTACATCCCAATACTGCTTAAAGACCTAGGAATTCACAAAAGAACACAATTTTAAGAGACTGCATTTACAATCTAAAAGTGCAGATAACATTGCCTGTTTAGGGTGTGTGTGTGTATGTTAAGGCTAATCTTTTGACAGTCCTAAAGGCCTTTATAATTTACATGACCCGACATAAAGCTATTATCCATTATAAACATTTTCAGTTCAATTCTTGTATTTAAAGAATTTTTGTATTGGGGATGCCTGGGTGGCTCAGTCGGTTAAACATCTGCCTTCGGCTCAGGTCATGATCCCAGGGTCCTGGGATAAAGCCCCACATTGGGCTCTCTGCTCAACGGGGAGCCTGCTACTCCCTCTGCCTGCCATTCCTCCTGCTTGTGCTCTCTCTCGTTCTTTCTCTCTCTCTTTCTCTGGCAAATAAATAAAATCTTTAAAAAAAATAATTTTTTTATGTCCAAAATCTACATTAAGAAGTTTCAAAAATTCATTTAAAGATATAAAAGCATATATATACATAATTTTATTTAACAAGGACACTTAACATGAGATATTCCCTCTTAACAAATTTTTTTTTTTTTTTTAAAGATTTTATTTATTTATTTGAGAGAGAGCGAGTACATGAGAGGGGGGAGGGTCAGAGGGAGAAGCAGACTCCCTGCCGAGCAGGGAGCCCGATGCGGGACTCGATCCAGGGACTCCAGGATCATGACCTGAGCCGAAGGCAGTCGCTTAACCAACTGAGCCACCCAGGCGCCCACAAATTTTTAAGTGTACAATACATTATTGTTGATCATAGTTACAATGTTGTATGGCAGATCTCTAGAGTTTATTCAGTTTGCTTAGCTGAAATTTTAGAAAAAAATTACTTAACTACCCATTACATAGGATACTCATAAAGATGTCAATTAAGTTTAACTTGATCTCAATTAAAAATGCCAAAAATTTTTCTAATGATAGATTTGTTGTAAATTTTATGTTAAAGATAAACAGGCCAAAAAAAAGGGAGACATGCCTTTCTAGGCATCAAAATATATTATAAACCCCTTATAAATAAAAAACTATGGAATTGCTATATTGATAGAAAAACCAAAGAATAGAAAATCAAGACAGAACTAATTGTGTATGGAAATTATTGCACAACAAAAGGTGGCATCAGACTTAGAGAAAAAACAGACTTTTTTACAAGATGTCTTGGAATATCTGGAGAACTTTTCAAACTCGATTTATTTCTCAGAATTATGCCAGAATAAATTACATGTGAGTAATGCACTAGAGGAAATTATGGATAAATTACTTTATAACATGGGGGGGAATTTTTATTACTATGACTTTTAAAATGATATATTTATTTATTTTAGAGGGAGAGAAAGAAAGGGGGTGGGAGGGGCAGAGGGAGAGAGCGAGAGAGAATCTCATGAAGACTCCCCACTGAGCATGGAGCTGACAACACAGGGCTTGATCTCATGACTCTGAGATCACGACCTGAGCGGAAATCAAGAGTTGGCTGCTTAACTGACTGAGGTACCCAGGTGCCCCATTACTATGATTTTAGATCGCAAAGGAATGAAGAAAAGGTATTGATAAATTCAATTATTTAATATGTATATATGCATATATACACACACAAATGTGTCTGTTATGTGTATTAAATATCATATACAGTATATGTTAGAATATATTATATAATATATCATAACATATAATAGATATTATATACTTAAAGCATATCGATAATACATATTATATATTATATATATGCACTGTAAAACATGCCATAAGCAAAATAAAAAGATGACAAACGGGGAAAATCAGCAATTTATTTCTCAGAGTTCATCTCCCTATTATATAAATAACTTATAAAATATGGAGAGAAAATGGCTAATTATTCATAAAAATGGACACGAAATATGAACAGAAAGGTTACAGAATAAGAAATTCAAGTAGCCTTTACCATATGAAAAGAATTGTAAATTAAATCTAAATTGATGTATCAGTTTTCACCCATATTCAGGCAAAAATCCAGAAGTTTTACAACATGCTTTGCTGGAGAGGCTCTGGGTAAATAGTCACTCTCATACTTTGAGGGTAGGAACATGAAATATATAGCCCAAAGTGAAAATGCTAAACCAAAGCATTAAATTCAATTAAAAAACAAAACAAAACAAAACCTTCCCTAATTCATTAGGTGAATGTGCATCTCAGGAAATACTTGTTTAAGCAGGCAGCTACCTTAATTGCAATCAGTGTCTTACAATCTTAAATGTCAGTACACTCTAGGTAATGTGTTACGTGGTTTTTCTGAATTTCCTTGAGCAGTATCTCTGGACATTTTTTAACCAGAGAACTAACTGAAAAAGTTAAACTTACTTTCAAAAAATGAAGCTGAATATTTGTCATATAATTATTTGTTATTTGTATTTCCTTCAATAAAAATGACTTTCAACTTGGGACAGTTAGTCCATCTAAAACTTGTCTATGATTAGGGTTTGAATATATAAGACAAGGCCAACAAACTAGAGTGAGGGAGGTCTGAGGTAAGCCAACTTTATAAGTAAAGGCCATGCACTCCCCAGGGAGAAAAATCAGTGGTATTAAAAGACACTGTTGATGAGCATAACCCTGACACAGCCTAGCTTCCACTCTCAAGTGCACACAAACACACGTACACACACACACACACATTCACCTAAGTTACACTACAAAACCAAAGACTGTTACATTAATAGAGAAGATGAAGAGCTCTTCCCAGGAGAAAGTGGACATAACTCGAGAAAAAAGGAGAGAGAGAGAGATTTTTAGGGGCACCAGAGATCAAGGTCAGGTCAACATCACTGAGGGCAGCTTAAATAGAACATCTTTGTTGGTAGTACTGAAGCATCAAGTGGTTTAAGAGAAGGATGCATGGAAAAGAAGACCAGGGAACAGCAGTGCTGAAAACAGATGCCTGGGAATATCAGAGGTTAAGGGAGGGTCAGCACTTCCAGGGAATGGCATGAGCAGTTCATGGCAGTGAAGGCAAAGGGCATCAGCTAGAGCAAAAAACAGTGGAAGCACAGGTGGTGATACACATATCCTCCTCCTCTTCCTTGGAGACTCTTAGAAAGAGTAGTGAAGAGATAAGGTCCTGTCACTTGGTGGGTGAGAGCTACTGTTCCAATGGATGCAGGGACCAGTGGGCTTGGTGTACCTCTATCTCTTACTATTTAAAATATGCATAAATTAATTTATCCACTTCTTAGGTTTCATTTGTTTTATCAATCAATATATATTGCACAGGGATTACTTACTAAGTGATGTTCTAAGTCCTGGTAATGACATAATGATCGATATATAGATCAATGGGACACAACGGAGATTAGAAACAAGCTCACGTATATGAGCAATTGTTTTTTAGGCAAGGTGCCAAGGTAATTTAGTGGGGGAGAGAATAGTCTTTTTTAACAAATGGTGCTAGAACAACTGGATAGCCATTAGGAAAAACAATTAATCTTGACCCTTTCCTCACACCATATTAAAAAATGAACTCCAAAAGGATCATTGACCTAAATGCAAATGCTAAAACAATAAAACCTCTAGAAGAAAACTTAAGGTAAATGATTTATAGGGCACAAAAGACATAAACTACAAAAGAAAAAAAATGATAATTAAGTTCTTTCAAATTAAAATTATCTACTTTTTGGGGCACCTGGGTGGTGTAGTCAGTTAAGGGTCCGACTGGTTTTGGCTCAGGTCATGATCTCAGGGTTGTGAGATCGAGCCCTGAATTAGGCTCTGCACTTAGCATGGAGTCTGCTTGGGATTCTCTCTCTCCTCTCTCTGTCCCTTCCCCCACTCTATCTCTCTCTCTCTCTCAAATAAATAAATAAATCTTAAAAAATGTTCTGCTTTTTGAAATATAGTATTAAAGAAAGGAAAATTTAAGCTACAGACTGGAAGAAAATATTCACAATTCATATAAGTTAGAATAACATGTACTCAGAATATATACTTCTGCAACTAAAAAACAAGAAAACAGACAATCCAAAACAAATGCAGAATATACTGAACAGACAGTTCATAAAAGAAGACATAAATTGCTAATAAAGACATAGAAAGATGCTCAGCAAAGTTAGTCGTCAAGGTAGCACTCAGTAAAACCAGAGTGAGATATCACTATGTGTATGCGCAAATGGCTAATATTAAAGGGACTGACAGTGTCAAGTGTTGGTGAGGATATGGAGCAACTGGAACACCTATGCATTTCCCATGGGTATGTAAAATGCTAAAACCACTTTTGGAAAAACAGGTTGACAACTTGTAAATAAATTTAAACATAAACATATCACATGGTCCACCACTCTTAACTATTTATTCAAGAGAAATAAAATAAATGTCCACACAAAGACTTGCCCATCAATATTCACAACAGCATTTGTTCATAAACCTCAAAAAACTGAAAACAACCCACATGTCCATCAACACATGAAACAATATATATCCATAAAATGGAATAATATTCAGTAATAAAAAGTAACAAATGACTAAATGCATGGAACATCATGGGAGAATCTCAAATACAGGTGCTGAGCAAAAGAAACTAGATGCAAAAGATGCAAAATCATACTGTATGATTCCAATTATGTGATACTTTGTTAAAAAGAAAATCTAATCCATAGAAACAGATGTTAGACCAGGGTTACCCAGGGCTTGTGGTTTTGGGGAAAAGGACTACAAAAGAGCCCAAGAGAACTTTTTAGAGTAGTGGAAATATTATATATCTTGATTAAGTGGTAGCTACATAAGAATATACATTCATTAACTCATTGAACTCTATTTAAAATGGATGCATTTCCCTGTGTGTAAGTTATCCTTCAAAAATGTTTATTAAAAGGAACACATTTTTACACTTTAGCAAATGCTGGTAATATTCATGAGTTATGTTCTGCCTCCCAATGACAATGACCCGAACTAACTAGTTACATTATATATACACAGGTAAAATAATTTTGGTCAAAATATATTGAACACATTTTAGCATTTTGATACTTTTTAAGTCATTGGCCTCTCTTGTTAAACTCAAATGTATGTAGTCCATGGATTACAGATCAAAGAACTACATTTTCCCATTGGTTGGAGACTTATCTATTGTCCTAGTTTTTAAAAAAATTAAGTTAAAACTATGGGTTTTAGAAACTGTTCATAAATTGAATGTTCAAAATAGAAAACAATGTGATCTAAGTGAAGTGATGGGTTTCAAAGGAATTTTTATAATTCATTTATACTTTTCTGAAAATAATTTAAGCAATTACAGATCAAAATAAGTCACACATTTTTACATAGTAACCTATGAAAATAAACTTATAATGAAATTTTGCGTGTATTTTATATTGAAACTATATCTGTTATCTAATGTCCAACAATAAATGAATGGTTGCATGAATTCTTTAATGAACTTATTTTAGCTTTTTACAAATCATAACTATAACAACCGTGTCACCACAACAAATGTTTGTAGTATGACATTAAGTCAGTATAATAATAATTGTATGAATTTATGTGTACATTAATAAGGACTGAGAGAATGCACAAAAGTAATACCAGTATTTCTACTGTTTGGTGAATCATAGGTGCTTTTTTTTTTTTTTTAAAGATTTTATTTATTTATTTGACAGAAAGAGACACAGAGAGAGAGGGAACACAAGCAGGGGGAGTGGGAGAGGGAGAAGCAGGCTTCCCACGGAGCAGGGAGCCCGATGTGGGACTCGATCCCAGGACCCTGGGATCATGACCTGAGCCGAAGGCAGACACTTAACGACTGAGCCACCCAGGCGCCCCCATAGGTGCTTTTTATATATACTATTTCCAAACCCAATTTAGTATTTGCCATAGACTGAATATTTGTGTTTGCCTAAATTTATATATTGAAACCTAATCCCTGATATGATGGTATGAGGAGGTAGGGCCTTTGAGAAATGATTAGGTCATGAGGGTGGAGCCCTTCTAAAAAAGACTCACAGAGGGGCACCTGTATGGCTCAGTCAATTCTGGCTTAGGTCATGATCTCAGAGTCATGGGAATGAGCCCCATGTGAGGCTCTGAGCTCATGGTGGAGTCTGCTTGTCCTTCTCCTGCTTCTCCCCTTACTTGCACACTCATGAGATTTCTCTCTTTCTCTCTACCTCTAAAATAAATAAATAAAATATTAAAAAAAAAAAAAAAGACAGAGAGGTCCTTCTTCCATTTTTCCATGGAAAGACACAAAGAGAAGATGACCATCTGTGAACCAGAAGCAGCCTCTTCCCAGACACTGAATGTGCCAGAACCTTGATCTTGGACTTATCGGCCTCCCAAATTGGGAAATAAATTTCTGCTTTTTTTTTTTTTTTAAAGATTTTATCTATTTATTTGACAGAGACACAGCGAGAGAGGGAACACAAGCAGGGGGAGCAGGAAAGGAGCAAGGAGCCCCACGCGGGGCTCGATCCCAGGACCCTGAGATCATGACCTGAGCCGAAGGCAGATGTTTAATGACTGAGCCACCCAGGCGCCCCAAAATTTCTGCTGTTTATAAGCCACCTGGTCTCTGGTAATTTTGTTAGAGCAGCCCAAATGGATTAAGACAGTGTTATATAATTTTTATTCAATAAATGACATTGAATGTGAACTTTCTGGTATATAGTAGCACCCAAGAAATGTTGGTTTCTTTTAACTTCCAAAATTTTGGAAATGTGAACTCAAGTCTGATAGTAATGAATACTGGGTTTAATTCCTCGGGAGCAGTTTAATGGCTCTACAGTCTAGGGTATGTTATCTCAACTCTCTGATCTTCAGTTTCCCAAGCCATGGATTGAGGCTAAATATAGCACGCTACAGAATGCTATGGCAAAGATTAGATGAAATAAGGTACTTAGTAGGGTGCATAGCACACAGTGCTCGATAAATGCTACCTAGGAGCAATAATAATAATAGCAATGGTAATAATAAGAGTTGGGAAAGAGTATTTATTTATTTATTTATTTATTTATTTATTTATGCAAGAGAGCATGTGCTTATGCAGAGGGGAGAGGCAGAGGGAGAAGGAGAGAGAGAATCTTAAGTAGGCTTTACCTCTAGTGTGGAGGCCATGCAGGGCTTGATCTCACCACCCTGAGACCATGACCTGAGTCGAAATCAAGAGTCTGAGGCTTAACCCACTGAGCCACCTGGGCACTCCGGAAAAAAGTTTTTAAATGTTCTAGCACCATGTGCTTGGAATTAAATAGGGATTAGGGATATTATAATCATAATTTCCCTCAAAGTTTAACATTTAATTGTTGTTTAGGAAGAATCGTCTGGTGGTTTCAGTGCAGGCATACTTTATTAGAAATAGCATAATAAGAGGTCTAAATGTTGAATTAAATTCAATAACATGTCCCCGTATCATTTGATTGGGAAAGTTATTATAGGCATCTCTGATAAAATACTCCGTGTAATATGTCATTCAATGTCATGGTTTTTATTTGCATTACACACAATTCTGGGCAATTGTATAGGTATAATTTGCATTTTAGGGCAGAGTATTTTGACATTTTTAGACCATAAGGATGTAAATTTCCAAATGTTAAGTAGCTGTGATTTTCAAAATTTATTTTTATGTTCCCAACTTAGATTCTCTTTGTTGAAATGAGGTCTCTCCTCCCAGCCAATGATCAATATGTTCCCATCTGCCTCTTTGTTCTTTAAAACTTTTGTCTGATCTTAACCAAATTTGGTAACAGTGTAGAATAACAGAACCCTAAAAGAAGAAATAATATAAGAGCTCCTATAATATCACCTTCACATTTTACAGATGAGGAAAATGAGCCCCGGAAATGTTTCATGATAGTTCCCGACTAGGGGCGCCTGGGCGGCTCAGTCGGTTAAGCATCTGCCTTCAGCTCAGGTCATGATCTCAGGGGCCTGAGATCGAGCCCCCCATCGGGCTCGCTGCTCAGTGGGGCTCGCTTTTCCCTCTTCCTCTGCCTGTCGCTCCCCCCTGCTTGTGCTCTCTCTCTCGCTATCTCTCTCTGTGTCAAATAAATAAATAAAATCTTAAAAAAAAATAGTTCCCAACCATACCAGTAGTTTTGGCTCATGACATCTGGCCCAGCATTCTTCCCATCACACCAGACATGTACTCTGGAAAGGCAACATAAACTCACTGTGATGGAGCTCTTGACAATGAACCCAGAAAGATAAGATTCAGCCCAAGTTTCCCAGTAGAATTATATTTTGTGATTTGTAATGAATCTTAATGAAATTTTGTAGGACTTATGGACTAAAATGCATTGTATTAAAAAGTGGCTACCTATTATGTTCAGGAAAAAAAAAATCTTTATACCTAAGATTAGTGGATGTACTTGGGGTGTTACTCAAAGTGATTTTATAAATTTTTATGACACCTGAACAGTGCAAATGCACTTGCATATTCACTGAGTCAGCATATTTCAACCTCCAGCACAGCCCTGGCCAGGCAGTTTCATCATCCCCATTTGTGCTTCAAGAAACTAATGCTCCTAAGGTCTAATTTCAGAGTCCCCAAGCTCTCAATTTTTGTGGAAGGCACGGGCTAAGAAGAAACTCTTTAAAACTATAGGAATGAGTCATGGCTCTCATCACCATCTCTATCAGTTTATTATGATTATTCCTGGAGGTGAAGAGGTAATGCTGCCCTAAGTATAAGATTCCTCCTGCCAATGAGCATTAATTATTGATAGTAATGAAAATAATAATACAAGTGCTATAGTTTCTATCAGAATATTTTATTGAAGAGTACCAACAAAGATGTATAAAATTTTTAAAATATTGTAATTAAAAATAATATTCATCTAAGTCTTACTGGTTCGGGGATGGATAATATGTAATACAGTGTGCCAACAGACTTCAAACATCTCCTGTAATCCTCCAAACCTCAGTTTATAGATTAGGAAACTGATAAACAGTGTTCCCTAAACCACCTAGCTAACACCTGGGGAAGAGGAGGTTCTAGCTCCAGTCAGCAGAATTCCAAAGTTTAGATGGCTCCTAAAGCCTGTCACTGTCTTCAACAGAACCTGCTAGAGAACATTTCTAGTTGTTCAGGAATGATTAATTTTTCATGGGTCTTGATTCTGGGTATGAAAGGTGAAAGGTGAAGGATTATAAATTAGAGTCAAAGCAAAAAGATGGTTCTAATCCTTTTTTTTAAGCCACATTAAAAAAAATTCCTTGTTGAACACAGTGGACAACTTTACCATTTACAAAGGAGAGGGATGGACTCCATTTCCTAGCTCTACCACTAGTTTTCAATGCGAAGGTGAGCAGGAATTTGTGTGGATATCCTCTGTTCTGGTTCAGAAGCAATTTATTGTTACATGTGAATAGAACATTCATTATGTTAATGTATTTCCTAGTAAAAATGAATTTCCAATTAAATAATTTCCTAATAAAAAAAAAAGACAACTAAAATTTAAAAAGCAACTAATTGCAACAACTGTGACTCTTGGTCTCACGGAGCACTACCACTTAAGGAACGTTCTGGTAAGAGAAGATACTTCTTATGTATGCATAAAGTAAAATTCATATAGATTTTTTCCCCTCCCACCTTTAAAAAACAAACAAAGAACCCAAAAACCTGTTCTAAGCATTACCCAAAGTCATCACTCTAAAGTCATCCTAAAAGCAGAAAGTCCTTTGAACTTGGGTAACCATATTGGTTTAACGGGTGGTGTTGGGAGTCAGGGCAAAGGGGGGTGTTTCTGCGTGAGGCTTCAGGAATTCCTGAGGAAGCAGAAGGATCAGAGAGAAAATTGGGTCCTGGCCACTTGATCTAAGCCCTGAATCAAGCTCTACGTTCCTTTCCCATTTTCTTTCTCCTTAGGCAGGGGCAGGGAACACTTATGTCAATGTCAGTTAGTGATGGCTTTTTTGATATTTGGAGGAAATGAATTCTAACAAACAGAAATGTGCACAGGAGACACACTGCAAGGTAATGATATACAAGCCTGATCCCCAAAGTTACCGACAGAGAGGATTTTTCTCTTTGGCCTTAGCTGTTCAATTTCTTAATATGCAGAAATATTTATTATCATTATAATTATTTGATTTAATATTACTAATAATCAATATAATTACTATGATATAATTATTCAGGGAGAAGCAGACTCCCTGCTGAGCAGGGAGCCAGATATGGGACTGATCCCAGGATCATGACCTGAGCTGAAGGCAGACGCTTAACGGACCAAGCTACCCAGGTGTCCTTTCTTTTCTGTCATAACCTCAAGAACTTTGTTTCTGAAGCCCCTCTTGAAGGCCCCAGGATTACCTGAGGGGCATTTCCCCAGGTTTCAGGTCTAATCTACACAAGCCTGGGTTGTATAGATAATGCCACTAGGAAAAAGGCAAACCTTGGATCTAAATTAGTTAGTTTAAATTGATCTTCTTTTCCCTTCATTTTATTTTAAAGATTTATTTATTTATTTTAGAGAGAAAGAGAGAGCATGAGCAGGAGGGGCAGAGGGAGAGGAGAGAGAATCCCAAGCAGACTTTGGGCTGAGCACAGAGCCTGATGTGGGGCTTGATCCCAGGATGCCAAGATCATGACCTGAGCCAAAACCAAGAGCCTGACACTCAACTGACGGCACCACCCAGGTGCCCCATCTTCTTTTTCCTTTAAACTAGCATTTCCTCTCCCCCCCATAACTATTCCCCTTTTTTCTTTTCCTCCATGAAATATGGAAAATATTAAACAAGCCACGATTAATAGTTATACATATATAACAACTTTGAAAATTAATTAATTAATGCTAAATAAATACATGTGCTGAATACAACACGACATAGTCCCGATATTTCCACTATTGCTTGCATAACCAGGAATTTGAGTATTTTCTCCATCCTTCCCTTCTATCCTAGCCCCACAAGTAAACAATCAAATAAATAATCTGCACAGAACTCATCAAGTTTTGATTCCTGCTATAAATAAATTAAACCTTCAAACTGTTTGACATTTGTCTATCTCCAATCTTGATAAGGATAAACTGAGGGAAACAAGCTTTTTACTGCAGGATTTGACTACAGTGATTCAAACCATTTCTAGAACTATCTTTATCTGCTTTAGCTGAAATTAACTATTAGTGCTTGCTGTGAAGTCAAGGCAATCAGCCTCTGAGAATGACACAATATTACACAGTGTGTCAGAAAATTCTACACTAGAACTCGTGTGCAGTGATATCAAATGGCAACAAAACTCTGCCATGTTCAAAAATTGTTCAGATTAGTAAAACTGTTATCCGGTCTTCCTTTTGATTCCTAGTTGATTGACGTGGAGATCAGGTTTAAGCCTTGAAGCACTCAGAAACCACAAGGCATGCAGGCTGCCTCCCCGAGGGAATTGAGGCATTTTTGCAAACTATTTCCAAATGGTGCACCTCAGTTAACCCTGCTTAAAATGCAACCTATTTTAGCAGGTGGAAGCGGTTTAGCACTGCATACCTTCTCTGTCAAGTGTCAGAAAAATGATTTGGAATCACAAGTGCCACAAAGCACAGTAAACGTCACCAGTTAGGGATTAAAATTTCACATTTAGCAGATGTTTGAGTGTTTGCCCAACAAGGGCCCAAGACTTTACCTGAGATCATCACTCTGGTGAAATGAAATTAGTGCCCGCTCCCCAACCCCTCCCCAACTTGGAGTGAGTGTTCAGGTTCTGTGGATTTCTACCTCTGTTTTAAAGGTATTGCTTACCCCAAATTTGCCAGATCATGAGATTTACCTGGAACAGCTGTTAATAAAAGTCATCTCCCCGGACTATCCATGCAAGGCTCTCCAAGAGATGTGCCAGGGAATCAGTATCTTTTCCAGGGGACCCAGAAGACACATTTAGGAAAATTGGCCCCAGAAAATCAAAACATACATTGTCAAAGGATTCCTAACTAGAAGATAGAGAATGACTAGAGTCTCATCCAATCCTAGCAAAAAAGGGCTTTAAATTGCAGCATGAGAAATGAAGGTTGAGGTGAGAAAGAGCACCATTAACATTATTTTTGAAAATTGAACACATGGCATCTTATTATTTTATTCATTTGTTTGTTTAAATTTTATTTTATTATGTTAGTCACCATACAATACGTTATTAGTTTTTGTTGTTATTTTATTTTTTATTTATTTTTTAAGATTTTATTTATTTATTTGAGAGAGAGAGAGCACAAGCAGGAGTGAGGGGCAGAGGAAGAGGGAGAAGCAGACTCCCCGCTGAGCAGGGAGCCTGATGCAGGGCTAGACCTCAGGACCCTGAAATCATGACCTGAGCTGAAGTCAGTTGCTTAACCAACTGAGCCACCCAGGTGCCCCATAGGGCATCCTTTTAAGTGGGTAAGATAATCATTCTAATGTAAATATTTTGCATATTAGGTTTTAGATCTTGAAACTCTAAGCTCATCAAATACAATGATAGAACTATCATTGGACTAGTTCAACAAGTTCCACACCTTACCATTGCCTTCAAAAGCTGGCAGAAACCAGAATAAGGACCACACGTTTGTAAAAAAGTAAGAAAAATTATATCACATGTACAGAAAAAAGAAAATAAACCAACAAGTGGAAGAATTTACACTTAATAAAAAAAAAAAGAACTTACACTTAAGAGAATAGAGTTTCAGGAAAGTAGGGAGCAGGGGAAATAGAATAGAAATGTATCAAGACATGTGAAATACATGTCTCTAAAATCACAACAATGTATATCAAAAATGACAACGTGAACATTAAATAAACACAACAATTAATCTCAGGGTTAATTTGTAGTTACAAGACAGAGCTGAACTAATTCTCTTTACTTTTTTTTTCTCTCCAAGTTTTTATTTAAATTTCGGTTATTAACATACAGTGTAATATTAGTTTCAGATGTAGAATTTAGTGATTCATCACTTACATATATTACCTGGTGCTCACAAGGGCCCTCCTTAATCCCCATCACCTATTTCACTCACCACCCCCCCACCTCCCTTCTGGAAACCATCCGTTTATTCTCTATAGTTAAGAGTCTGTTTCTTGGTTTGCCTCTCCCCTCCCCCCCCCAGTTCATTTGTTTTGTTTCTTAAATTCCACATGTAAGCGAAATCATATGGTATTTGTCTGTCTCTGACTGACTTATTTTGCTTAGCATTATACTCTCTAGCTCCATCCATGTCATTGCAAATGGCAAGATTTCATTCTTTTTTATGGATTAATAATATTCCATTGTATGTTTATATATATATGTATATATATAAAATCAGTCAATGGACATTTGGGCTCTTTCCATAATTTGGCTATTGTTGATAATGTTGCTATAAACATCAGGATGCCTGTATCCCTTTGGATCTCTCTAAAAGCAGCAAACAAGGGGTGCCTGGATGGCTCATCTAGTTAAGCGCCAGACTCTTGATTTTGGCTCAGGTCGTGACCTCAAGGTTGTGAGCTCGAGTTCCATGTTGGGTCTGTGCTCAGCAAAGAGTCTGCTTGTCCCTCTCCCTCTGCTCCTCCTCTCTCTCTCCCAAATATATAAATAAAATATTTTTTAAAAAGCAGCAAACAGAAGTTGAAAAGATGAGAAATGCAAAAGACAACTTAAGAGCTATGGGGGATAGTTCTAGTATTTCTGACATCCATCTAATAGGAATTGCAGCAAGAGAATCTAGGGAGAAAGAAAGTAAGGAGATGGTAAAATAATGATAGAAAAATTGATCCAGAACAGACATAATACATGAATCTCCAGTTTGAAAATAGGCACTGAGTGCCAAGTCAAATGAATAAGTAATTTCTCTTCCAAACTAAAACATCTATGTACCTAAACATATTAGGTGAAACTTGAGAGTGCTAATCAAAAAGAGAAAAAAAAGCTAAAAGTTTCAAAGAGTCAAACACACAAACATAAAACAAAGTATCTTAAAGTGAATGAGAATTTTCTTGACATCAGACTTAAATTGGCATCACTAAATACAGTCAAAGAATTGATAAATCTCTTCAAAGTCCTTGGGGACTATAATTTGGTAGCATATTATTCTATATCCTGCCAGATTATTTCTCAAATATGAGTAAAAGTAAAATAAGACAATATCACGATATGAGTGTCCAGGATAATACATCCATAGACTCTCTTTGAATGGAATATTAGAAGACATAATCAGTAAGAACTTAAATGGGGCCTAAAAGAATAGATGATATATAGAAAGCAATGGATATCAGAGAAATCTAAGTGCAAGTAAATGTTGATTTTTGGAGAGGAAGTAATAATCTGGAACTAAAAAGAGAATATCAATAGGATAGGTGAGTAGAAATGCTAATTCAGCAGACAAAATTGGGCCAAGAGTCTTGATTGATTCAGGAAGAAGATTTTGCTAGACTAACTCTAAAAAAGTCATGCAAAATATATCTGTTTCTTAAATTTCTGGGTAGTAACTAAAAATAGAAATAAAATAATTTAAAATCAGTCCTTATAAAATGAGAGAATGGGCTAAATTCACCTATTTGAAAGCAGGGTTTAAGATTGGGTAATGAAACAAAATGCAGCTACACACCAAACAGTTCTTTATCTAAACAAAGCAATGGGGGTGGGAGGAGGGATATATACCAAGTGAACAAACAGCATAGGAGTAGTGATATTTACTTCATAAAAAATTAGAATTCAAGGTTTTGAAAGGGAAAAGGAATAATATTTTGAAATGATGGAAAGAAAAATGTGCCAAGAAAAATTAGGTATTGATCAACAAAAAGGAGAAAGAAGGGAATGTAAAGCCCATTTGTTACAAGACATTCAATTCTAAGTAATAATTGGATTAATAACAATATGTAAAACATAATTTAGAATTGCTTCAGAAACAAATGTGAACACTACCTGACTCAATCCTTTGGAAGGAGGCCAAAGTGGTACTCAGAGGAAAAGTTATAGTCTTAAAATTAGGTGAATACCATACAGCAATGGAAATGCATGTTTGAAAATTACTCATATGGATGAATCTCACAAACAAAATGTTGAGCAGAAAAAGCCAGACACAATAAGTGTGCTATGATTCCATTTATGTAAAGAATTAACACAACAGGGGCACCTGGGTGGCTCAGTCGTTAAGCGTCTGCCTTCAGTTCAGGTCATGATCCCGGGGTCCTGGGATGGAGCCCCACATTGGGCTCCCTATTCAGCCAGAAGCCTGCTTCTCCCTCTCCCACTCCCCCTGCTTGTGTTCCCTCTCTCACTGTCTCTGTCTGTCAAATAAATAAAACTTTAAAAAAAATTTAAAAAAGAGAATTAACACACCAAAACCATCACAAGTAATCTAAGCTGTTGGAAGTCAGAACACTGGTTCTGCTTTGGGCTGTGTGTGTTGGAAGAAGGAATGGAGTGCGGGCGCTCCAGTAACATTCTATTCTCCATCCGTGAGTTGGTTTCACAGGCATGTTCAAGCTGTGCTCTTAAGATATGCATGCTCCTCTTTATATATAGATATCACCAAAAATTACTTTCAACTCATGAGGCTGGGAAAAATACAACACAAAAGTATCAACTGATGTTACGATTTAGGAGAATGGAAGGCAAAAACTATTATAATTACAAACTATTACTATTACAATTAAAGGAAAAAGTGTCCATTAGCATTTTCCCAGCCATTCCATTTCTTGATATCTAATCTAAAATGCACTTAAGGCTGCGCATAAAAACTAAGGTTGCCAGATAAAATACAGGGTGCTCATTAACTGTCAATTTCAGATAAACAATCATTTCTTAGCATAAGTATATTCCTTGCTATATTTTGATTTGATAAATCTGGTAACCATAAGGATGGTTCCTATGGGCATTCATAGCAGCATTATTAGGAATAATAAAAAGAATAGATACTGTTCTAAATGTTTGTCAGTAACAGGATAATTACACGGCATAGATGGTGCATCCATACCAAGAAATACTATGAGGCAATTAAAAAGATTGAGGTTGTACTATAGGTACAACCTATTTGCACAAACAAAATCTCCAAGTTTTTTTTTAAAGTTTTATTTATTTAAGTAATCTCTACACCAAACACGGAGCTTGAACTCACAACCTTGAGATCAAGAGTCACATACTCTTTTGATTGAGCCAGCCGGGTACTCCCCAAGATATTTTTAAAGAAAAAAACCAGTTAAAGATAAAACTCAGCCATAGAACAATATTATATATTTTTCACGAGCCCAGATTTATTGTGTGCATACACACAGGAAAGGACCCGAAGGATACCCATGCTCCATTAGTGTGAGCGGTTGCTTCTCTTGAGGGAACAGTGGTGACTGGTGGCTGGGGGAACGTGGTTGTGGGGATTATGTAAAGGGCACATGGGCTATATTTGTAATTGTTTATTTATTTTTGCAAAGAGATCATATTCACATATTATTTGTGGAGAAATGAATCACATATTGTGATTAACAGAAATACAAATAAGCTCAAGCCATGGGATTAATAAAAAAATTATTTTTTAATGGGAAGCCAGGTGATAATATGTGAGTTCGTAATAACAAAATGGTTCTTCAAATAATGCATGGCTTTAAATAAAGTAGCACTGACTCCTAGAGAATAAAGCTATGACACACCAAGCTATGACAGTACCATATCCCTGCCCAGAGTGTTCTTATTTGCAGCTCACATTTTGGGGTGAGAAAACAAAGATACAGCTAATCAAAGAAATGTGCTACTTTGAATGTGACCCAGGAAAGTCATCAGAGAGAGTTCCGTCTACTAAATTACCTTGTGTCTTTTCCACCTTTTGGGGTAGCTATAACTGTTAGAAGATCAGAAGGCTGATGAGAATGAATTATCACCACTCCAAAGTAAAACATCAAATGGGAAGAAGATTTATGCGGTAGTTCAACTATAGAAAACAAGATAAATGCAAATTATTTATTGATAAACTATCTTGGTTCAGCGCCAATGTTGTAAATAAGCAGGGAAAAGAAGTCTGGCGATTTGAAGGAGCGAACTCGGTTCATAGAACCATCATTTCCACGTCGAGTCTATACAGGATTCAGTCTAATTTTTTTCTTTCAGGAACATTTTATTGATGGTTCACAACGAAGTGCTAAGAACTGTCTCTGTGCTGTAGTTTCAGCAGCGAACAAGTCAGGGATAAACATGTTCCTCATCTTCTTGAAAGGACTACTGATGATGTCTCAAGTAAATATTAATCATATTAATAATGATTTTTTGAAAAGCCTCACCACCTGTCAGGCTGATCTGCTCCTACAAAGGGAAAAAAAACGCACCCCATATTGAAAATACTACTCATGCTTGAGTTGCCAGAGTGAGAGAGGAGAGCCAGGACAGTGGAGGGGTTAAGCAGAAAGATCTTTTTAATCCAAACCACTGTTCATATGGGCACAGCTCAGTGCTACGCTACGCTAATAAAGCAGTGGTCTTAATACCACAAGATTAGATCCCGTCTGAAACAAATACCTGTCAATTTACTTCTCTTGCCTTACTACCCGGGAAAGTACTATCTGATTTGAAGGGTTTTTGTGAAATCTGAAGTGTTATAATGCTTATCAAATTACCTTGAAACATACAAAGGAGTATACAAAGATGTTGCCTTGTTTTGAATCTAGGAGCTTTCTTCCTAAGTCCTTTTCCTATTGAAATCTGCTACTCTAACCCAGCTATGGGTTGCACATGTAAATGCACCCATTAGAAAAAAGATTTATAAAAGGAAAGAGTTACTTAATTTTTTTTTTTTTAAAGATTTTATTTATTTATTTGACAGAGAGAGACATAGCGAGAGCAGGAACACAAGCAGGGGGAGTGGGAGAGGGAGAAGCAGGCTTCCCGCAGAGTGGGGAGTCTGATGTGGGGCTCGATCCCAGGACCCTGGGATCATGACCTGAGCCGAAGGCAGCCGCTTAACGACTGAGCCACCCAGGCGCCCAGAGTTACTTAATTTTTTTAACTTACTGGTTACAGCAAGCAAGAGCCCTCTTAAGATGTGGTATCTTTTTAACTCCAGCTGTGCATTTATATTGAAAAGGAATCTGCCCTGAGGATTGTGGTTGGGTACCCATACCATGTTTAATGTTTATTTATGGGGTCTTGGCAAATTCTCATAGAACCATTTTAATGCCAACTCAAAATTGTAGAACCAAACATTCTTTTACTTAGACGAGTTGAGTAATTCACTAGCATGAACAAGAAAATATCCTTTCCAAATTAAGTTTTCTTAGGACGAAGCATATACTTTAAAGCTCTAAAGTACTCAAGACTCAACCAATTTTATAAAGAACACTAGTACTTCCTTTCACAAAACACTACCAAACATATCACCTACCAATTTAGGGTCCTAAAATCCCATTTATAAGAATAAGTACCTAGACAAGAGCAATTACGAGGTGGCGGACGTATTCAAGAGGGTACATTTCCCGCTTTTAGCCACTTTTATCCTTCCTCTCTTTCCCCATGAATGCTTGTGAATTGGGAGTTAAAGCAGGTACGTGTTCCTTCTGGGTGACAGAGCAGGTGTTCCCCTGCTGAGCCGTGATACCATGGACACTCAAGCTTTGTAACAGCTAGTCCAGAATTGTAACTTTTTTTTTTTTTCTTGTTGCAAAATACTGGCACCCTTGAAAATTACTTTTCTACATAAAGCTCAGGCTTTATAAAGTCCGAACTGGAATGGAAGCCTGAGGATATGTTTGAAAACTTGGTATTTGCACAAGAAATGAAATAATTGAGTGTAAAAATGGGTTCTTCCTGAACTTACCCAGCACCTGCTACATAATGGGTGCTGAATATTTACCATGCAAACAAAGGCATTTAGTTCCTTGCTGGTGTATTTAATGGACTTTGAGTACCTACTAAGCACTGTGAAGTAGGTCTTTTTTTTTAAAGATTTTATTTTTTTTTAAATTTATTTATTTGAGAGAGAGACACAGCGAGAGAGGGAACACAAGCAGGGGGAGTGGGGGAGGGAGAAGCAGGCTTCCCGCGGAGCAGGGAGCCCGACGTGGGGCTCGATCCCAGGACCCTGGGATCATGACCTGAGCTGAAGGCAGACGCTTAACGACTGAGCCACCCAGGCGCCCCGTGTGAAGTAGGTCTTGAGGGATTTAAAGGTAAATGGAAATGATGAAGTCTGGAACAGTGCTCCTAATCAAGAGTATCATTAATAAAAATGTGGCACTGGAACGTAACACCACTGAATTCAATTTAATTATGACATGGAATGACCTTCAAGATGTATTTTGCTTCTCATGTCATATATTCCTACCCCAGGAAAGTGCTTTAAGGGTCGTAGGAGCTTTTCGGGTCTGTGTACAAGTGTGGCTTACGAAAAGAGGTATGATATTTATGTATCAGAAAGGCATGGCAGACCTCACGCAAATCAAATTCAGAAGATAACACTTGTCCTTCTAACATTGCACAGGCAAATCCTAATTTGTTTGAAACTTCAATTGGTATTTGTCTTGATGAGTATTTGACATACTATTACTTAAACTAATTTCCCTGCCAGGTCTTTGGGAGAATTCTTCTCAGTGCCAAACCGTCTGTTAAAATCTTGCTTTACAAGTCTGTGCATTCCAAGCTGGAGCATGCAAGCAGCTGCTTCCCATGGCCAAGGAGAAAGAGCCGCATTCTGTGTCCTGGCTGAAATTGCATGTTGTCTTCATGGACCCTGAAGCCCTCCCATCAGACCTGCCTATTTGTAATTTTTGTAAGTCCTACCAAATCTGTAGGATGTTAACAGCATCCTAATCACTGCCAGGTAAATTATGTCATTGGAGACCTCCAATGGCCCAGCCAAAGTAAGTAAAACAGATATTTTAATCTCCATTTCAGAGCTGAAAAATGCTGAGCCTCATGAACATTGACGGTCTTGCCCATTAAAGCTGATCTAAAACCCAAGCTATGATATTGGGTTCCAAATCCTGAACCATTCCATTAGACCACACTGCCTCTGACTTTAAATTTGAATTCGTTTGTATATAATACCTTGAGACCTAGCATGAATTTGAATCACTGTAATATGACACAATTTTCCAAATCTCATTTTATATTAGAGCAACCTTTACATAATACATATATTACATATATATAAATATAGATATAAATTTATATATAAAATTATATGACCGATTATGGTATTAGTGGTGATGATAATTGCGATGTTTCTGTTTGGTCTACTTCCTCTTCTCTTTTATCTGTTGGTGATTTTGAGAAAACAAAACCAAAAAGCATTCTAATAAGCCCGCGGGAATGGAGAGAAATTACCTTGAAATTATCACTCCTAAAATGGCCACGCTACTATGGGTGAGGCAGATCAAAATCAATTGACATTTTGAGATCCATTTTGATCTGGTTGCTAATTTGTTGCTCATGAATCACACTTTATCTGGCTTTTACTATCTCTTATTGAAAAGCACACGTGTATAAATTTCAACAATTTAAATTAAACCGTTAGAACCCCCTTGTTCCAGTTCTATAGTGTGGCACAACCCTGTGCTTTTAGTGTCTTATCTGCAAAGGGAAAAAACTGGATGGTCTCTAAGGTCTCTGTAATCTTTCCATGACTGTAGTGGTGACTTTTGTCTGATAGCCCTGCTCTACCATAGAGCAGCTACGGCAAACTATTTTATAGACTAGCACACTTAATATATATCAGCTCACACAATGCTAAATGTGAGCCATTCCGGGAATGTTGTTTAAGAGACAACATCTAACACCTACGTGATTGGAAAGAACATAGTCAGCTCTCTCATGTTCCCACAAATAACTTTCCAATAATTCTAACCTTCATATATGCCATACAGACATATAGATATTTATACAACCATTATCATCTGCTGCAATTTAGCTTGTGACAAGCTAAATAGCTGGTTGTTAACTAAGTAACCTCTGACTATTAAAAGTGGTATTGATTCAGGGTTAAAAATTGCCTTTCTGTTAAAACATTTATGATATATAGATTCAATGTATATGAATCCATTCTATTATTTATATACTTTGTGCTGCTCATAGGTTTTTTCTAAAAAAATTTTTTTAAATTTTGGTCATGATCTCTGAAGATCTATTCAGTTGACTTCCAGGCTTTCAGACTATCTAAAGAATGAATCATATTTACTATGGTTATTTTTCTACAGTATGCTACAATTGAGTCCTGTCCAGTGGGGGGAGGGGACACACTCTTTACGCTGTTACACAAAGAATCAATCTTGGAAAATAATACCATAAGCAGTATTTCATAGAAAATGGTATTATAATCTCAGCTCACCATCAACAAAAATATCTCAGCATAATACACTGATTTGGAGCACAACAAAATTCATACATAGTGAAGTAGGTAGATAGATAAATAAATATATAGTTACATAAATAGGTAGTACAGAGTCATATGGGTTTTCTTTTCCCTTTTGTTTTGTTTATTTTTGGATAAAAGGATGTAACTTATAATACAAGGTAAGAACGTATTACCTGTAAAAATGATCTCCAATGTAGTAACTAGAAAGAGTTGTGGTTAATATAGGAGAATGCAAACATTATTATAAGTCCTAAATAATGAAGTTATATATGAAAGGAATTAAATTAATTGCAGATAAGTAGATACATCAAGAAAATGCACTGCTTTATTTTGAAAAAAAACTGTACAAATATACCAAAATACATGCCAATATTAGATTTTATATTCAAGGCTTATTATACACATTTCCAGGTAAGTGTGACTTGCAATAATTAGTCAATGCTACCAACCAGGTCTTGAAATGTGGAAGATGGCTTCACCATGAATTAGCAAAGAATGATTTCAATAGTTCACGTATCTCTTTTGGGAGGGAGGTAAAATTGGAAGTTATCTGATGTGTATTTATACCACTAGGCTTCTCACTAATATTGTTAGCAATTCAGCATAGCATTTTTTTTTTTTTCTATTTCACCACATTTATAAGCCGTAGTGCATTTTGGTGCCAGGTGTGAGGGAATTCCAACTCTAAGATCCAAGTTGGATTTATTTTATTTTATTTTTTTCTGGCCAGGCCAACAAACTAAATAAACTTAATCATCCAGGAAGCCGATCTTTTGGATCCGTTTCCTTTAAGAGTGCAGTATATATGATAATGACTTCATTGTCATCAAATAGAATACGATTAATTTTATTTTTTAGTATGTTATCAGCAAGCAAACCACCGGTATTAGCTTGATACCATCTGGGAGTGACAGTTTCCTTATTACAAAATATGTAAAAATATGGATTCCCTTAAGGAATCTGTTGCATTGCATCTGCTCAGATTTTTGTTATATGCTAATGGTTTTAACCCAGCATATGAAGCATGCAAAAAAAAAATAACTGAAATTTTTCAGCTGAATTACTTGTTTCACATTTCAAGTATCTCCAAGATGGAGAAAGCTGCATATGCAGTATTAGCTACAGGGCACTGAGCAGAAACAAAGAAGGAAGGAGCAAGCATCTCTTCTTACCTGATGTTTACTCATCCCCATCTTTGTCTCCAGAGAGTGTCTGACTGCCCACATAATTAAGGCCACTTGATATGTGGGGGGAGTGGAGGGAGCTGTGCGATGCTAAATCCCAAATGAGCACTGGTTATAACAAAGAGATTGTGACTGATAAGACAATTATTATCCTTATAGCTCTGTGTTCATGATATATTAAACAATCACAGTGATTAAAACGAGCTATTATAATTATGAAACCATTCTCTGGGATAGGGTTTCTTTTATTTCAATCCCTGGCCTTTCTGAATTTTCTCACCTTTCCTTTACTTGGATGCGGGAAATTCATTTGAATGAATTCTGCCTATTGACTAAGGGAGGACTTGGGTTTGAGCCAAAAACATGTAGCAGATTTCAAATGCTGGCCTCTGAGTATCAACCATTTAGGGAAAAGACCCATTTGTGAAGGAGATCATAGTAACTCACGGAATTAGGCTTATGGAGGGATGAGGGGCAGAAGTTTCATGTTGGGGTGTTACTTCTGCTGTGTGATTGCAAAGAGCTATTGCTTGAGGCTAGCAGGATTTTCACACTTGGATAACAATTTGGTATGAATTTCTTTTCCTTGTATATATGTCCTCAGGCTCCAGAATGTGGAACATACTAGGCATTACTTTTTTTTTTTTGCTTCTTTTTATCCCAGATTATACCTCTGTATTAAGTTCAAAAATTATTATCAATGCTTTGTCATTTATATTTATTCATCACAATTAGTGTTTTTCTTTTTTGATAATAAGAATGGCCTCTTTGTAAGAAACGTAATGGAACCTCTATAGCCCATGGTAACTCTCCAATTTCTTGATAATGTTAGCACTGTTGGTTTCCCATATATTAAATATCCCCCCCCAAAAGGTGGAATATTGGCAAAACAGGTTGATACCACTAAACATGTTGATGATTCATTGAAAAAAGTATCATGGTGTACAGGAAATGCATCTTTTGCAATCCTTCTGCTCCCCATGAAATGTCTTTTGGGGATTGTGCTGGTGAAAAATTCTGAAGCATATTGAGGAAACAAATATCTCCAGCCTGAAAAGACTCCCATAAGGTCAACTGAGTCAGTCTTACACCTTAAAACAAAAACAAAAACAAAAACAAAATACACACACATACACAAACACAAAAAACCGAAAAACAAACAAAAAACCCCCACTAACATGAAACAAAACAAGTGCATTTTTTCTTTAGCTGCTGGTCACAGAACCTTTTTTTTTTTTTTTTTAATTCCTCATTTACCAAAGTTCCCTGCCTGCTGTTCTCAGTCTTGTTTGTGTGGATTATGTACATTGACCTGGTTTAATCAATACTTCTGTGCACACAGGTGTCATACCGAGAAATAATGCTTTATGATATAATTTATAGCATAGTCACTGCCAATATGTGTTTCTCAATAAGAGGGTGGCTCTAGTTTTTGCGCAGAGCAAAAATAGGGATGGTATTTAGTTATGATTGAAATAAAAACATTTACACACCTTCAGATAAAATAGTACTTAATCGCCCAGAAGTAGCTCAGGGAAAGAAAAAAATGGCTTCAAAAATGAGACAAAGACACCAAAAAGAGATACTTTGGCCATGTTTGAGTCAGCATACACAAAGAGGTGAGAGATTTCCTTTCTCCTGAATAGGCATACATTAAGCTCCTTATCTCCTAAGGAAGAATGGTAACCTGCAAACATTGCATGCATCACTATCTTGTAATGCATGCTCACTCTTAAATCTCTTTTGTCTCTAATATCACTCTGATTTATTGAGAACTTGGGCAACATCAGGCTGTGCGATGAATGCTTTAATTACAGTTTCTCATTCAATTCTTGCAACGAACCTTTGGGATGGTATTTTAATCCCATTCCGCTAAGCAAAACTGAGAGTTGGAGAGTTGAAAAAAAGCTCCTCAGTTGAGCTGGAATTTAAAACCAAGGATCGACATGACTAGAGCTCAAGCTCCTAACCATGTCAAGGCACAGGGGACCAATTGGGAGGTTTTGCTCACCACATGTGTTGTGGAGAATTGAGTATATTAGAATGTTTGCTACAAAGTGAGGACTGAATCAAAATCTGTTGGTGGGGGTGCTTGGGTGACTCAGTTCCTTAAGCGTCTGCTTTTGGCTCAGGTCATGATCTCCGGGTCATGGGATCGAGGCCGGAGTGGGCCTCCCTGCTCATCAGGGAGCCTGCTTCTCCCTCTCCCTCTGCCCCTCCTCGCAGCTCATGCTCTCTCTCTCTCTCAAATAAATAAATGAACTCTTAAAAAAAAATCTGTTGGTGAACATGAAAACTCTCATGGGGAGGAGTTTTCCTAGAAGTATTCATTTTTTACTAAACCTAAAGGAGTTACCCCTTAGGTACTTAAATCTTTTCTTAAACTGACCTCATACCAAATAATACTTTAAGGTTGATATCCTTTCATGGGAACATTCTGTTCTAGAATTCCCCTTGGATTTCCTTGAGCCCCATCTTCCACATTCATGCCAAGGAGCCAGGGAGAGTCAGTTTCATAAGGTGGCCTTACAGAAGTTAATATTCTGTTGACTTTAGATTTGAATGCTAATTGATGGGGGTCAGAAAGAAGAATTACACTTCATCTTCTTAAAAGCTAGGGATTTTTCTTGTTAGGGGTAGGCACCTGTGTGAAAATAGGGCCGAAGGGAGTTTGTAATGGATCATGATGAAGTCAGAGTTGGAGTATTTTTTCCAGTATATTCCTGATGAGGTATTCCGTAACAGATTTAAGTGGTACTTAATATTTCCCCACTGCATGCTGTCAGTAGACTTTAAATATAATCGACCTAGAGTGTGGCTTTGAACTTGGTGAGCCGGGAGAGCTCAGTAGAACTTTACTGATGAGCTTGCAAAAGGTAGTTTAAGTTCGTGAAAATATAATTAAAAACATAGCAGCATGTTGCTTGATAAAGTCCACCTTTTAAATAATTCAAGAGATGAAATCTTACTTTTTTCTCTACCTTTTGATGGTATGTTCCTATAGATACTAAAGCCATTTGTATTCAAAATTTATTACTGTCCTTGGAAATAAAATGTATTCATATGCTAACATAATTAAAAAAAAACAATAGTAGGAAGAATAGGCAGAATGAGTTAAGAAGACAGAATGTCTAAAAAATAATTTGTTTTGTGACTGTGTGTAGTGGACATTTGAAAGTTCAGAAAAGTATTGTCTTTGCTGGTCAGTCTCTGGTAAAAGCACATCATATTTTATTTGAAGAAACATCACAGCTCCTCAGTCTGGTGGTTCTGGGGGAACAGGGGTGTCTGTCTTACTCCACATCTGACCTGGCTCTTGGGGTTTGACTCTGGCTTGGCCACATGATGGTTAGTGATGGGGGCACTGTCTATCGTTGATCCAATGAAAGTTTCATTCAATGCCAATGACTGAAACATTTTGCAGAGTACCTGGTGTAGGTAGAACGTATTATTGTTATTATTATTACTATTATTTGTCGAAGGATTTGGGACTAACCCGAATCCTAACACTAAAGAGAAATAATCTGCTAAGTAGACATAATTCACTACCTCAAAGACCTAGGAAGGGCGGGGTGGGTTTGTGCATTTATGTGCATGGAATTTTCAACCAGAACTGCCTACCTCATCAGATGGAAGTGAGAGACTACAGTACACAGCAGTGTGCCCCACACTTTCTTCAGTGATGCCAAAGATTGTTCATTTCCTTTGGGTCTGTTTGTTTGTTTTATTGTTTATTTATTTACTTACTTATTTTTAAATGTTTGATTAGCTTGTATTTACTTTGGTCAAAGCCACGTGGATCTGTAGTCTGCACCAATATTCACGAATATTGACTGGAATGAAAAACCTCCTCAGTGGTGAGCGTTATTTGCACTTTTAATTTCGCAAGTTGCCAAAAATAGAGAAATCCAGATTTTTCTTTACATTTATCTCAAAAGCAAAGCAACTTGTGTGCTCTTTTGACGGGACTTGGTCTTGGTGTTCTTAATCTAGCTACTGTCTCCCTCAGCCCCTGGGGAACCTCCGCTGAGCACTTGGGTATGGAAGAAGACTCTAGTAGGGGAGAAATGAGAAGGCAAACCAGAAAAAGAGGGTGACTTCTCTCAGATGTCAGTGTAACAAATTGCCCTGAGGAAATGGAATGGCATTTTTGCTTCAGGGAAGTTAACTTTGATAAGGGGAAAAAACAGGTAAAGAAATCTGATGGATGTCACTTAGTAGATCAAAGACACTCATTAGAGAGTGTGAAGGAGTTTTATGAATCAAGACTGATTTCCGCAAGCTTTAATTTGCTTGAAGTTCCTAAAACTCCTAAATCAAGCCAGAAACAGCCATTTTTCTCACCTTCATGATAGATTTCTGGCTTTGATTTGCAGAAATCATTCTTGATTTTCTTAATCCTCAATTTTCACCAGACATGAGAGACTTAAAATCTTGCAAAGTTACTTCAGAATGATATTTCTTCCTTAGGTCTTATCTTTATTTATTGATTTTACAGTTTTGGAATTTCAACAGCAAAAAATTCTTCCTATTGACTGAAGTCTTTTGATATATACTCCTGGTGATGGGAAGAAATCATCCAATGCTTGTTTTAGAAATGTTGTTAGTTGCTTTTTAAAAGAAAAAGGGGAACAGTGCCCATCTCAAATGGTTACGAGAAACATGTAGGGGCATTAATATGCTATAAAATTCAGATTGCTAATATAACTGATATGGCATACAAAATAAGGTCTCAACCAAATACAGTAGACCTCTCTTATCTGTGGTTTTGCCTCCCATGGTTTCAGTTACCCGTGGTCAACTGTGGTCCAGAAGCAGATGCTTCTCCATCCGATGTATTCTCAGATCAATAGTAGTCTAATGCTACATGACAGTGCCTAGGCCATTCACCTCACTTCATCTCATTGCGTGGACATTATATCATCTCACGTCACCACAATAAGAAGAAGGGTGAGTACGGAACAATAAGATATTTTGAGAGTGAAAGAGAGACCACATTCGCATAACCTTTATTACAGTATATTGCTATAATCGTTCTATTTTATTATTGTTGTTGTTAAACTCTTACTGTGCCTAATTGATAAATTAAACTTTGTCATAGGTATGTATGTATTGGAAAAAAAACATAGAACACATAGGGATTCAGTGCTATGGTGGTTTCAGGCATTCAGTGGGAGTCTTGAAACGAATCCCTTACGGATAAGGGGGAGGCACGGTAGCAGAATGTTAACATTTAAACAGAGTTAGTAGAGCAAGCATTTGACTTTGCAGATCTAGAATCTTTATTAATTATTTTTATATAATTATTTAATTATTTGTTTTAAAAAAGTTAAAATTTAATCTAAAAGACATTATCTCCCTATTTCCCAGATTAACACAAATTAACAAATTTAAAAATCGTTTTTTCTTTTTTTTTTTTTTAAGTAGGCTCCACATCCAGCATGGAGCCCAATGTTTGGCTTGAACTCCTGACCCTGAAATCAAGATCTGAGCTGAAGTCAAGAGTCAGACACTGAACCGACTGAGCCACCCAGGTGCCCCCAAAGTAGTTCTGACCACAGCATACGAACCTATACTTATTGAGAAACTTATTTTTGTATTTCTGATACCAAGCACATTATACAAACTCAAAAATTAATCTGTTAAAGAAGTCAGCTAATAAGGACCTTAATGGTGTAGTCATATCAGGGAAACTGAGGCACACATGGCCTAGAAAATGTAGAGGGAGACAGGGCATGGTAGAAATAAATTTAGGAGGTCAGACTAGATCTTTGCCTGTTTCCACGATCATAGGCACATCATTAAAATCTTCAGGTAAACTCACCTGTTCACTATTTCTATTCCATCTCTGATCAGATTGGTTTTACTTTAAATTCACGATCAAAGGTCATTCGACACCGCATGGAAATTCTATAATTTCCTGGTAAGCTAATTCTCATTTTGACATGATTATTTCAAAACTTATTCTGTCTTCTCAAATCTCTACAGCCCTCCCCACTGCACCACACACTGCGTCCAAAGACACCACCACTACAGGATTGTAGTCCTACAATCACTCCTCCTTGCATATTGTCCATCATCTTTTTTTTTTTTAAAGATTTATTTATTTATTTGAGAGAGCAAGTATTAGAGAGAGAGAGAGAGTACACGGGAGGGGGTAGGGTTAGAGGGAGAAGCAGGCTCCTCGCTGAGCAGGGAGCCCGATGCGGGACTCAATCCAGGGACTCCAGGATCATGACCTGAGCCGAAGGCAGTCGCTTAACCAACTGAGCCACCCAGGTGCCCCATCATCTTTATAGGATGTGTTCCATCTTTTTCTCCTTACTTCTTCCTGTGATTTTCTGTGTACAGTTGAATAGCTGACAGTGGGCGCCTCTAGCTTTACTGTGATCAGCAGGGCAAGCGATGATGGGGGATAAGCTCTGATCACATGGACCCTGTGGGCTGGTTAAGGTTTTATGGCTTTATCCAGAGTTAAGGCAAGCCACTGGAGCGATTTTAGCAGGGCAGTGACCTGATCAGATTGCATTTTGGAAGGATTTTCATATGGTACCTCATTTAATCCTTGTAATAACACTGTATGGGGGTGGTGCTAATATTCTTCATTTCAGAGCTAAAAAAACCTGAGGCACGGTGATGTGAAGGAACATGCAGAGGCCCACAGCTAGCAAGGTGGGGATTCAGGATTGGAACCCAGGCTATTTGTTTCTAGATTCTGTCTTTTTGAATGTGTTGAAAACATCTAACTGTAGACATCAATGGTTCATAGATAATTGGGACTAAGGTTTACTAAGAGGTCTAATCTAAAACTTAGATTTAGGAGTCATCAATATATATATAGATGGTGGCTAAAAATTATGTTAACATGTGACGATATCTAGGTTGAGGGTACAGAGGGTAGGACAGAGCCATGAAGGATGTCACAGTTCAGTGATTGGAGAAGAGTGGTCAGAGTTAGGGAGGAAAATGGGAAAGGATGGGACCACAGCATCTAAAGGAAGATAATATTACACACTTTCATAATCTTGAGTGCTTCTGGGAGGTAAAATACAATGGGGCAAAAATGTCCATTGGATTTAACAACATGGAACTTAGTTGTGATCTTAGTAAGAGCCTTGAAGGAATGGATGGGGGTTGAAGTTAGATGAAAGTAAATTTCCTCATAGTTCTAAAAATTCTCTGATTTTGAATTTTAAGGATGGCCCCCACCTGAGGAAGATAATAGCCTTTGAATGAGGTATGATATCGAAGTGCCAGTTTAAAGCCACATTGCCAGAAGTGAACTGTTCGGCTAAATCTCGAAGTAGAAAATCCTATATTTCCAAATTAGCAAGAATAATAACATGTTCATTCTTCTCTCAGCGTTGCCCTTCATATGTTGCCTACCCTTACCTGGAAGGCACAGATGGGAAGTGGTAAGAGGAGCCTGCCTAGGCTAGGAAAGAACTGGGGTGAGATGTCTCAGACCCCTGAAGAAGATTTCTGCAAGCTCTATTTCCTTGCTCACGTAATCAACTCTTCAGAAGACAGTATCTGACAATCAATTACTACACATTTATCAAGCAAGGCACCATGATGCCACAGAGTGGAGCTTCTTTCCAAATAGGTATAATTTTGAACATTTGCATTTAGCCTAAACACTTTTTTCTCTTGAAGCAGCTTCAGGTTATTTCTAGTCAAGTCTGAAGTATTCCTCAAGTAGTCCTGGTCAAACTACTAAAAATATGAAGCAAAATAATAAGAAAAGTTGTATTTTAATTGGTTGTGATTTTTCTGCCATTTGGGAAAGAAACATCCTAATTTAATAGCACTTTTTAAAGTTATTTTGTACTTAATTGAGTTTTTCTTTTTTGGACAGATAATCTGATAAAATCAAATCATTATGTCTAAATAGGCTCCCCTTTAATGACAGTATTGAATAACACAAGATAAGAATAGAATCATATTTATAAAAATGGCTTTCATCCAAGAACTTCTTTACAAATGACATGTGTAATGATTTTCAAAATATATCGTACTTTTCAGGTTTTGTGTAGGACCAGGATCAATACAGTGATGGTTGTCTTCACAGGGGCATGTGATATTTGTTGATCATGTTTTTGCTTTTGTTTGTTATTTATTATTATTTGTTTTCTTGTTTTCTGTTTGTTTTGTGCATTAAATTGACTCCTTTCTAAACTAATCTAGCAAGTGAAATTTGAGGCGGTAAGATGATTTCAGGAAAAATGAGAGTACATATCACCTTTGCTAGATGTTCTACTTCAAAGATTTCACAAACCCTAGGGTTCCTGGACATAGGATCAAAAAAGTAACTGTTTATGGGTTCCTGGGTGGCTCAGTCAGTGAAGTGTCTGACTTTGGATCAAGTCATGATCTCAGGGTCCTGGGATCGAACCCTGCCTTAGGCTCTGTGCTTATCAAGGAGTTAACTTGTCCCTCTCCCTCTGCCCCTCCCCCCTTCTCTTTCTCTCTCTCCCTCTCTCAAATAAATAAATAAAATCGTTAAAAAAAAAAAAAAAAAAGAACTGTTTAGATTGTTTGGCAATGCATTTATTTTCAGTTCTTTTGAAACTTTCTTTCTTTTTTTTTTAACTTAGAATATAATCACCCATAAGCACCTGCTCCATTATTCTTGGGGAAGAAAATACATTGACTCCACATCAGCCTCCAAGTTCAGCCTGTCTCCCATGGGAATCATCCCCGGCGAACCTTCTCAGCATCAGTGATTACAATGATACTCTTACTGTGGGGACTTTTAAATAACAGGACAATCAGCACACGTTCCTTTTCATCTTTGCCTCCCATAATTTTCTTTGGCAGAGGTCTTGTCAAAAATGCTTGATTTTTTCTTCCCCAATTAGAACTCTTCAAAGCAGAGAAAATGTGACTTGGAGTCCAGGTCTCGTAGCAAATGCTTTAGGACCACAGCTGCTCTAGCTTTTGAAGTCCCCTCTGCCCACCTCTTGACGCTGAAACCCTCTTAATAGCACCATTAGCTATTTCTGCTTCCTTTTCTGACAGGAGTGAGGGAAAACCTTTCATGTAGGACTCTGCTACTCTGCTACCATGCTTGAAAGAGAAACATCATTTTTTATATCTGGTCCTGGTACATACATGTAGTTTCATCTCTTTGCTTAGTAAGCAGTAATGGCTACCACTAGCTTTTTCTTTATTCTACCTTAATTCATGGCAATTAGAGCTCTGTACAATTGATTTAAAAGACAGTCACTCAAAGTTGCATTGATTCAATGTGTCTGAGACCCAGATTAAGCTCCAGATATACCAAAGAACAAACTCTTTCTACGTCTAGTCAGAAAGCGCTAAGGAAAGAGATGAAAATGTGTTGAGGTCATTTCTTCCCACTGCTAGACCGGAGAATCATAAGATATCCTGGATATTTATCTAAAAAATTAAAAGAAGAAAAAGCATATAATAAAAGCAACGCTTTCCTTCAGCAGAAGATGATTTTAACACTTGTAACTTCAGTCGTGTGAGGGCCGTCAAACCATACATGAAGTCATTTTCCTCCAGCATTGGCAACTCCATACCCCTGGATGAATACCTTCTTCTCCAGAACAGAGTCAGTAGGCAAGTTCTGCTTCTTGGTGGAGCAGAAGTGGGTGAACAGGCTAATGATAGTTTGCCCCCACTGGAATGTGGATGTTGAACAAAAACTCTGTGTTAAGCAGGTGCCGTGGCACGTACTCAACACCAACATGTTCCATGAAGCCATTAAGTCTCCTACCCCTTCGCAGCATTTTCTGACTTGCACACTTGACTACACCTTTGATTTTGATTTTTCTAGAGGAAACCTGAATGCTAGTGTTTGGAACAAAAGCGAAGTGTTCTGCATAGTCAAGTGAATTGGGTGCACCTTTTGGCAGCCCTAGATTTCTGCAGGTTGTTTCTGGTGAAAATATGATTTGTAAGTAGGCTTTTCCATCACACTTTGCAGTTGCTCTTTGAGAACTAAGTCAAATGTGTATTTTGAGAGTTGTGTTACATGTGAACGGCTTGTGGCTGGCTTTTCAGAAAAAAGGTGCTATGGCAGTAGAATGTAAGAAAAAGACGTGAGTTGGGACTGACGCAGGGTGACCTGGGCTTCTACTGATGACCTACTTGTGGGGTATTTGACAGGATATATCCCATGCAACTTACTGTGGGCTACCCTTGTCAGATTCTGCCTTGTTCTAGGTAGTGTTTTCTCTGAGAGTTGTGAGAAAACTCAGTATCAATCTCTCGGACCTTGGTGCATCAATAGGAGTTAGGTTTAAGGAAAAATGTTCTTCCTATATATGAAAATTGGGAGTTTGGTGTTGTACTCTGAGGCACTGAGATGCTCTACTAGTGGTGGTGGGTAAACTGAGGCTTACCTCATATGACAGCTCAAATTGTTCTGGTACTTCTGGCAGAGTATGTGGAGGCTAGCTCTACTTTTTGAAGGTCTTGTCCTACCACTGGAAGAAGTTTGGGGAACAGAGATCCCCTACACCATCATGACTGCCTACCCGTCACCTGCACCCTGACTTGGTGGGGATGATGGAAAGGTGTAGAGAGCTCTGCTCCATGGAAAAACATCTGGGAAGTCTTGCTGTTAGCTGCAACATGGCACAGGAAAGAGCCAAATCAGAGGAGCCCAGGGGAGCCTATAATTGACAGTCTTCTAGGGAGTTCTCAGAAATGGCTGGGAAACAATGCCTCCATTGTGATAACTCTCTAGACTGAGTATGATCAATACTTAATAAACATGAAGACTTTCAGGTAAAACTTGCAGAACAAACCAGTTCCCTGAATCTCTCTGTCTGATGCCACAAACATAATAAAACAAGTAAGGAAAACGTTTGCCAGCAAGAACGAATTAAGGAAAAGTTTATGGCTCCTGTCATAAACTTCTAAAAGATATAGCCAAGAGGAATAAAAAAAAAAAAAAAAAAAAAACAACTTAGTAAAACCCTAATTACATCCCCCTTCCCAAGAAGTGACACTGAAAACAAACAAACAAACAAACAAAAAAGATAAGTCAACAAAATTCTGAGAGTTCTTATTAATATCCCACAATTAGGGAACAATCAAATTAAGAATGGGCATTTAACCCTAGGTCAAAGCAGGCAATGATTCTGGTTATGGTGGACAACCCACCTACTCCCATAAGATATTGATGGAGGCTGAAGGGATTCATTCTCTTTCCAGATCTGTGGAGAATTAGAGCATTGATCTGAATTCTGCAGCCGTACTTCCAAGTAACAGCCACACAGGGTGGAGTGAACTCTGTTAGAAGACATTAAACAGTCTCTTAGATCTGGGGTCAGCCATACTTTGGTCTGTGGGCCTGCCCCCTGATTTGCAAATGAAGTTTTATTAGACACAGCCATGCCCATTTGTTTATGTATTGTCTATGGCTGCTTTCATGCTAAAAGAGCAGAGTCATCATTGCAACAAAGACCATAGGTTCACAAAACTTAAAATATTTACTGCCTGGCTCTTTGCAGAGGTTTGCCCACCCTGTCTTAGATGGAAGGAGTGAGTTGAGATTTCCCAACAAAGAAAATCATTCTGAGATGAGATGGATAGTAGCAAGGAAATTTTACTAACTTAATTATTGAATATACTGAAAATCTAAATAGTGACATCTCTATTTTAAAGTATGAATCAGATGGGAAAAATGACATTGTTGTCCATGTAAACACAAAGAAGAAAAGAACCACAAAACTCACTTTGGAAGAACACATAACTGAAGAAAATATAGAAATAGTGCCTTATGTCACAAAAATTACTAAGGAGAATATGAATTAAGTAAACATTTCAGAGACAAGATGATAAACTAAAGCACTCACCATAGCTCATACCCTCCCCAATGTCTATCACCCAGACACCCCATCCCTCCCACCTCCCCCCACTCCAGCAACCCTCAGTTTGTTTCCTGAGATTAAGAATTCCTCATATCAGTGAGGTCATATGATACATGTCTTTCTCTGATTGACTTATTTCACTCAGCATAACACCCTCCAGTTCTATCCACGGCATTGCAAATGGCAAGATCTCATTCCTTTTGATGGCTGCATAATATTCCATTGTATATATATATATATATATATATATATATATATATATATATATATACCACATCTTCTTTATCCATTCATCTGTTGATGGACATCTTGGCTCTTTCCACAGTTTGGCTATTGTAGAAACCTCATCTTTATAGTACCACTAAATAAGTTTCAAAGAACCAGAGACAGAATAGATATGGTGGAAAATTAAATTGTTGGCATAGACAAAAGGCTTGAGATCATCATGATAATCACAGAAAAAGGGGGAAGGGATTTTAAAAAATAAAGAAAATCAAATAGTTATGGAAAACATACAAAGATGTTCTGATGACAAAGGTATTTACTATTCCTACAGTAGAGAACAAAATGCATAGTATGGAAATTTTCTTGATATAAAAGAAGAAATAACATTGTCAACTTACATGAGTATGCCATATTCCAGGAAAACTTGAAACAGAGGAAGAGGTGTCTTATTTAAATTCTGAAACTTCCATAATATAGAAGAAAAAGAAGGCATTTATAATGAGGGGAAAAAAAACTGAGCTAGTCTCAAAATTTTCCACAACTTTCAATGCCAGACAAGGGAATAATAACTAACCTCAATAATACGATCCTTAACCAAGGTGTCCTTCAACTATGAGGGTGACAGCCTAATTCGTGAAAAAATTGACAGACTGTAAGACCTCCTGGGACTTCCTAACCCCCAACACACACTCCTACAAACTTTAATGAAATGTAATCATTCAAAGGAAGAATGAACAAGCCCTCATACAAAGATGAGCACAACAGTAAATACCAGAGGAGAACAGAATGGTGTCTCCAGAGCATTGAGGAAAGGGAAATGTGGGTGACATTCTTTTTATACACGAGTTATCATGTTATCAGAGAAACATGACACATTTTCAAACATGTAAGATTTTAGGAGCTATCTTTTCTGGGAAACAAAGTAAAAATAAATAAATACTTAAGTAATGAAAATAACAACACCAGTATCTAGCCAGTCAAGAACCCACAGAGATAGAAAAAACTAACAAACTCAAAAATAGATGAGCCATAATAAAAATAACTAGTGATAGCATTTATGGCAATTATTGAAAAACATAGAACAGAGTTGTAGATATAATAACATCATCAGCCTTGAAGAGGTAAAAACAGATGTTGAAGCAGGGGGATTAGATATGGAAGAAAGTATGCGAACTTTTTAATTTTTCATGGTTTGGGATCAGTAGGTATTGACTAAAGTTGAAATCTTTTGCTTCAGAGAAACATAATGACTCCAGCGTATTTAATTTTTTTTTATGTTTTATTTATTTATTCATGAGAGTCAGAGAGAAAGAGAGAGAGAGAGAGAGGCAGAGGCAGAGGAAGAAGCAGGCTCCCCGCCTAGCAGGGAGCCCGATGCGGGACTCGATCCCAGGACCCTGGGATCACGACCTGAGCCGAAGGCAGACGCTTAACCATCTGAGCCACCCAGGCGCCCTGGCGTATTTAATTTTTAATGGTTATTTATTTCTATGATCCTTAATATCTTTTAGGAATTCATAGTTCTTGAGGTGATAAGACTTTATTGAAGGTTGAGTGATTCCAGCTGTTACATCACAATTTCTATTTACTTTACAAACTTCAATAAAATTAAATGCCCTCAAACTTAAAAATTGCAAAAATGCAATTTATGACAGTATTTATGTTTATCCATCCACACACATCCATCTATTTCCCTACCCATTTAGTCTCTCTCTCTCTCTCTTCATCCTTATCTCTCTGTTGGTTTATATTCATATTTATATTTAGAATCTATATTTATATTTAGGTGTATACTCATAAATTAAAATGTGTGGAGTAACCTCCCTAATGTCAACGATGGCTGTATTGATGTAGGCAGGTTTTTTAAAACTTTTGTTTTCGGGCGCCTTTGTGGCTCAGTTGGTTAAGCGACTGCCTTCGGCTCAGGTCATGATCCTGGAGTCCCTGGATCGAGTCCCGCATCGGGCTCCCTGCTCGGTGGGGAGTCTGCTTCTCCCTCTGACCCTAACCCCTCTCATGTGCTCTCTCTCATTCTCTCTCTCTCAAATAAATAAATAAATAAAATCTTTGAAAAAAAAAAATTAAAACTTTTGTTTTCTTTTTCTGTGTTTGGTTATATGTTTCCTTATTGCCTTTGTTATAATGATGAACAAGGGAAGTCATTATTCAAACAAAAATATGAATTATCTCATTATTCATAAGCCCTGAGAACATTTGGATTATATATGTGAAAATACAAAAATGCTGAAAGATCCATCATAACACTTACACAAGCAGAATTCTGAACTAAAGGAAGCAAAATAATTTTGAAACAAATGCAGTAGACTTATCTGGCTTAGGTAAAATTGTACAGCTGACAAAACCGACCTCTCCTGTTCGAATTCTTTCTTTAATATTATGACTCTGAACCTGGGAATAGTATAGATTTTTTGAAAATCTATTAGCGTAAGAATCCCACCTGGGGCATTCTGTGGTTTCCCACACATTCTCCAGGATAAAAATGTTTTTCTCTTGATCTGTCCTACCCTTATTTGCTAAGATATGTCTGCCAAGACATTACTGTCTAACCTATTATCCTATTATGTTACACCTTCTAGAAAACAGTTGTGTTACAACCCCATCCAAAGGAGTAAACAATGCTACATAGCAAATGAGGAAAATATTTATGGACATGAATATGTTCAAATCTTATATCCCTTTTGCCAACAAAAAGCAAAGGAGTTGGGCCAATATTATAATCTTCCCATTTTTCCATGAGACCCCCAAAATCTTTGAATTCCATGTTATTTACTTAGAAAGTCAAATGAGTAAAGGTCAGATGGCAAGCAGCTTAAAAAATATCCAATGACTTAAGATGTCTAAAGAAAATGAGGCTTATTAATAAAGCCCATTGTTTTGGTCTTTGAAAAACATGATTGACTTTTCTGATTAACTACAACCCTAGAAACTGGATTCACCTCTATTCTTTCTTGAATATTGCCACATTTCCTAATGATCATCCAAACAGATAATCATACATACCAGAGATGATAATGCGATCCTAAAGAGGCCCAAGGCTACGACAGTGATTAGAACATGGTTTGGAGCCCAGCTGTGTTTAGCTTTCCAAAAAAACATGTATTTCTTCTGAGGCCCTCTTCTCACTCCTTGGCCTTCCTCCTGACTCTTCAGTTGAAAACAGGAGCCAAATACAGGCCCCAGAGTGAGTTCTTCGGCTCCCCATGCCTGTCTTAATCTTTCTTGCATTCTATCAGCAAATCTGGACAACTGTGACAACAAGCTCCAGGCTTTTTTTTTTTTTTTTTTTTTTTGGTTTGTTTTTAACTGGACCATAAGCAGAGGCTTAAAACCACCCCAAAGCAATTATGTTTATGTAGAGGTAAAATATCAAAATACGGTCTGGGAAAGGAGACTCAAGTCTGTTTCATCAGAGATTTGGAAGGAATTGCCAAGTAGATTTTAAACCCATTCAGAGTAAAAATGACCTGCCTGGCGGTAAGCTCTGGCTGCAACCCCCTTCCCCCTTCTGCACTGTGGTTTGAAATCTCCAGGCTCCTGTGGTGTGGGCCTTCCGGAGCCATAGGACCCAAGACCCAGAAAGGCAGGCCATGGCTGCCGGATAGAATGATAATCGTCCCCTCCTCCTCCATTTTCCCTTCCCTTCATTGTGATCTCCAACCCTCCAAAAGCCACAAGTGTGTAAATGCATTCATCTTCCAGGAGCTATTTATTCTGTTTAATAGACACCTATTGCCCCCTCATCCTTTCTTTTTAGACTGTCTGGACAGGTACAAAGCAAATTAGTGCAAAATGCTTTCAGTTGTGTCAGGTGGAATCACAGTGATGAATGCTCCACTCTTGGGCTTTTGAACTTTCTGGATGCGTGTCCTGACAGCACTGTTTCCCTCAATTACAGCTTCCTCATGGGTTCTCTGAAGTCTGCGTGGAGAGCCAAAGCCAGTCCTCTAACTTTGGAAGGTTCTGTTCCAGTAAAGACATGTTGAGCTCACCGTGGAAGAAGAAACCAAAAGGATTCAGCATCGGAAGTTCTGTAAAGTTTCAAACGTATTTTTCCTACTGGAGCATTTCCAGGATTTGTTGATTCTAATAACGATCAGGAAGTGCTAATATAGTGCTAGGATGCGATCGTTAGCATGAAACTCATTAATGACCTTGTTTTAAAACAAGGAAACAATGCCTTTAATTTCCTTATACCAAATTTATATATTCAAGCCCTTCTTGATATTTAAGAAGGATCCTTAGCATGCAACAAAAAGACAAGATATGATATCATGCATTGGTCATTTTTTGTAGTTCTAGCCCAGCCTAGACATAAATTTAATTGGAATTGACACAATAATCTTCCAGGTCAGCTTCTAAATTCTCAATATTTGGAAACCATCTCTCAAATTTTTTAGAAAATCTCTCTCTCTCTCTCTCACCCTTTCTTTTTTCCTCTTTCTTTCTGTGAAAGGCAGATTACTTTTTCTCTATTATCATCTGGGATCTAAATTAAGTTATCTGATTTTACCACTGCAGTTATTGTAATTGGCCAGCAGTTTATTAAAACCCACGGGAAACAATCCCTTTTGTAAGTCAAAGTGCTGAAAATACAGCAGTAAGTTCTTGGTTACAACAATAATTGAGGATATTTGAAGAAAAGGCCCGTTGGTACTCCAAATAGTACTGTTTAAAAGACACCTAGTGGGTTTGCTTTACAACATAATGTCTCCGATACTGCAAACTCTCCTGACAAAGTGGGCTTTTAGAAGCCACTTGTTGCAAGACCTTCACTCCTGGCAAATCAGTCAAGGGCTAGAACCTAGGTAGACACACAACTTAAACTGTGCCAATCAAATCCTTGATAGTCTGGGAACATGAGGGTCAGCCAGCTGTCCCTGGCAGACAGAAGAAACAACCATGCAGGCCTGTGACTGAGCTTCCTGGATTTGCTCTGGCCCTGTGGTCTATCTAAAGGATGGTGGAACTTTTCCTCTGATTCTGTACAATACTTTCCTTACAAATCTGTTGATGACAAACCATCAAGATGACTTCCAACAAAATTAATTTTAACTTCTTTGAAAAGATTCAGATAGCTAAATAGGAGCACACTTCAAATGAGCAATCGGGTGCAAACGTCTAATCCTCTTTTACTCCCAGCAGACTCTGTAAGGTGTGGCAATCTGCTGGGCACCTGAGGGGATCCCTTTTTGATTTAAAAATGACCAGTGATATAGTAGGAGGGTGATTTCTTTGCTGTTGTTGTAGTTGTTATTGATTTCTGTCTATTTCTTTTTATTCTTCCAGTGACAGTTAAAAACAGATGAAAGAAAATGGAATGCTTTGGGAATATAGATAATTGATTCCTAATTCTGGTTGATTTAAATGATAAGAAAATACATTCAAATAAGAAAAAAAAAGCATTCATTCAGACATTTGCTGACAATTCAAAATGCAATGCTGGGAAAGATGAAATGTGCTGCAACGTATTGCTTTACAGTTTCTCAGTTTAATTGGTTGTTCCATTTTATAAGAAGTCCATGCTTAGAATGAAGTTACCCTGCAGCTTTTTCAAAGATTTTAGAATCTGCAACTATATGACTAGCTTCATTTCTATTCAAAAATCTTGCTGCCCATTCCAATGCACAGACTGTAATGACTTCTATGCCCTATGTATTCCTAAAGTTTAGGTGATTCATGTTTTTTGTTGATCTGCTTGCCACCTGAATGATAATTATATAGTCACCCAAGTCAATCTTGTATACAAAAGATTCAATGTTGTGCATCAGGGTAATATCCCTGGGAACCCATCTTATATTGTAAAAATAAATAAAGTAAAACACTAACACATACTTTAAAATTTTAATAAGTACGTAAGAGTCATGTCATTTAATAAGTCATACTTAATAAATCATTTAATAAAGTATTTAACAGTCATGCTTATGTGCCCCGAAAATTCTTTTGGGAGGACATTTTCAGCAGGAGCTGAACTTGCTGAAGAGGAGCAAGGAAGAAGTATTGGGAAGCTAACTTGAAGGTGCAAGTCTTCTTTTCCAGAAAAATTAACCTATAGCAAGTAGCTTGTCTTGCTTCAGAAAGTTCTAGTGACATTCAAAATTAGGGTGATCTCTTGCCTCTGTATGTAGAACACACAATTCCACGTGGAATGTGCATCCTTGTTCAATGATCTCTTGCTCTACTGACCCAATAAGCCCTTCACTGCTGAGCTCCTACAAGTGAGAGTCTATCAGTCGTATCCTTTATCCAGAATATAATCTGAAACAAATCAGTGTACCTCAAAAGTACCTGAGGACAAATAGGATATAGAGGAACATATATTAACACTAATAGGATCTGTTTTCCCTGACTATAAACAAATACAATGCTGTATTTATTTTTCCAATGTGCAGTGAAATCAGATTTTAGTAAAAGGGAAAACCGGTTGTCTTTTTCTTTTCAATTGATAGAATAAAATATTTTCAAATCTTTAGCTATTCGTATAAAGACAAATCTATAAAAGTAAATAGAATACAATAATTTTAAAAGTAAAGATAGTAGAGCAAAGGAAGCTGAGTTCTGAGGGCATGTTACAGGCTAAATCATTCTCATACATTCTTTTATTTTTTTTTCCAATCGTTCCTACTAATCTTTACAATATCTCAGTGTGTTAAGATTTATAATATCCATTTTATAAAATCTCAGAAACATTAAATAAATTGACTAAATGCAAATATCTGGTAAGTAGGAAAGCCAGAATTCGAACTCTGTTTGTTCTGATTCTAAAGCCCTTGGCTTTTATTATCCCATGTTGTTATTAAAGTCACATAATAAGAAGGGAAAATGAGATAGTTAAATGTGTGTTTTCTTGTACATAGCAAATCCAGTCATCTAATTTATTGGATGTGTATTGAGCATTGGTACTTAGTTTTCTCATTTGTGAAGTCCCTTTTGCCCCATGGCATAGAATACATTATGCATAATGCAAAATTATTAATATACAAAATTGCCTAACTTCATTATTCTCATTAGCTAGTAAGTATGTTTTTGTTAAAGCACTAACCTTTGTCTGAAATGAGAAAAATGAGAGTAACAAGTGATTAAGGAAAGGAAAAAATTTTCCCCTGCAGTTCATCATAAAAGATACAGTGTATTTTGACTCTACCAGGAACCATAACAAAATTCAGTGACTGTTTACAAAGTGAACACACTGGCATTTATCACATCTTAAATACAATTTGTCACTAAACCTTACATTTTCATAGAGTATAGGTGATATAAGCAGAGGAATGGCCCCCAAGGATTCAGATCCTGAATCATGAACCTAAGGGAATTTGCAGATGTGATTAAGGACATTGAGATGGGGTGATGGTCCTGGATTGCCTCTGTGGGACCAATGTCATCACAGAGGTTCTTTGAGGAGTCAGAAAAGATGTGACAATGAAAACAGAGAGTTTTCAAGAAGCATCTGGCTTTGGAGATGGAGGAATAGCCACTAAGCAAGGAACATAAGAAGCTTTCAGAAACTGGAAAAGGCAAGGGAATTCTTTTGAGCCTCCAGAAGGAAGGCAGCCTTACCAACACCTTGATTTTGACCTAATGAAACCCATTTCAGACAGTAAAATAAAAAATGTGTATTGCTTTAAATTGCTATGTTTATGGTAACTCATTACAACAACCGTATGAAGCTAAAAGAACAAGTGAATTGGTAAGGCACATTTTTTGCTCATAATTATTTCAGTTAAAATGTAAGGCTCTCAGTATGAATAAAGGCACAATTACTACAGTATGCTATTAAGTTATCTTGCAGGGCATTTGGGGAGGTGTATTCTGTGACTATGTATGCCAGTAACATGTTCAGGGATAAAAGTTCATTTGGAAAATGTATGAAATTCGAAATGTAAAAGAATAACATGAACAAGCATTTTTGTTAATGTTTTTTGTTTGATATCCCAAGTTTCTGCTGAATGCCTTCAAAATGCCTTTGGCTTAAGATAATATCTATCCCGGGGTGCCTGGGTGGCTCAGTCATTAAGCGTCTTCCTTCAGCTCAGGTCATGATCCCAGAGTCCTGGGATCGAGCCCCACATCAGGCTCCCTGCTCGGCAGGAAGCCTGCTTCTCCCTCTCCCACTCCCCCTGCTTGTGTTCCCTCTCTCACTGTCTCTGTCTGTCAAATAAATAAAACTTAAAAAAAAAAAAAAGATAATATCTATCCCATCACTTAAAAATCCCATGTTTTGTGTTTTACTTGGAGAATCTCTTATTCCTGGTTTCTGCCTCCTAATTTCATGTGTTGATGTTGTTCTTTATGATGACATGAGCATCTTTGTCAACATTTTTAATGTCAGTGTATCTAGCGCAATGCTTGGAACATGGTAAGGATGCAACAAATAGTTTTGGAACACATGCAAATTAAAACAGGAAACTGTCATTTTTCTCCCATTGAATGAAGCATGGTAATGGTTTAAAAGGTAAGAGGCAATGAAAGTCAGAATAATGCCATAAATCTGACACTTCTGTTCACCTCAGTTAAGCTTTCCATTAAGAGTAACAGAAACTCTGAAAAACAGGTTGACAATATGTACCAAGATCTTTAAAAATTTTATATCCTTTGTCTTGGCAATTCCATTAGAAGGAATCTACTCTAGGAATCATAATTAGATATTTACCAGAATAATTGTGATAGTGATGATTATTAATAATGTGAAATAGAGGTGGGGAATATTATGTTGTTTAAAATAATTTTAAAAACATTTCAACATCCTAGGAAATTGGATATGGAATTTGATCCAGAATGATACGGTTCTTTGCTTTCTCTTTGAAACCTTTGTCAAAATTCTAAAGTTTACACAATTAATCATATCCTTATGAATAGAAAAGTTGGTATGAAATTTACTGATCTTGTGTATTTCTAAAATAAAAAAATGAATTAAAATCCATTCATTTACTGAGAGCTGAAGCAAAGAAAATATTTTCATGTCAGAATTGCACAGATTGTCGACCAACATGAATCAAATCTAGTGAATAATTTCTATTTATTTACTGCACCTGTGTAATAACAACCAGCAACATGAAGTCGCGTCAGAGAGAGCTTTACTATGCTGAGCATCTATATGTAAATAAGATATATATTGGCATGGTACATCTGGGCCACTGGCTTGATTGTTTTTCACTGAATTGACCCAGATTTAAGTCAAGCACAAAATTTACCATATTTGCTTACAAAATATATCGCAAACTATTTGACTCAAGTGGCTAAACAAACAGGTATCACCACAGAAAACTGCTTTTCTTCAGTGATCAAATTATAGAAAGCAGTATTGCTTAGAATACTGGTGCCCAGAGCCTAGTCCCATAGTTGGCTCATTCTTGGTCTTAACAGATATTTGTTGAATAAATTTAAGGGATAATACTATATATCAAATACTTATCACATTTTTACTATTTCAACTTTGAAACAAGTGCCTCCAGTGCATAAAATTCCTTAGTCTCTGCTGCTATTATTTCATACTGTGTGATAAATTCACACCAATCAGCTATTACAGTAGTCCCCCGTTATCCTCTGGGGGGATACCTTCAAGACCCCCAGTGGATGCCCAAAACTATGGAAACATACCTATGAAAAAGTTTAATTTATAAATTAGGCACAGTAAGAGTTTAACAACAACTAATAATAAAATAAAAAATTATAATAATATACTGTAATAACCATTATGTAAATGTGGTCTCTCTCTCTCAAAATATCTTATTGTACTGTACTCACTTTTCTTCTTCTTGTAATGATGTGAGGTGATAAAATGTGCATGAAGGGAGGAGAATGACATAGGCACGATGACCTAGTGGTAGGTTACAACTCACCTGCTGACGACATGTCACAAGGAAGGTTCTCTGTTTCCCCACTGCTGTTGACCCCGGTAACTGAAACCACAGAAGGCAAAACCAAAAATAAGGGGGGGGACAACTGTACAATGGAATATAAATGAATGAAACCCAAAGTTGAAACTTTGCATATTGTTTGAGCCATATTTATGCACAGGTTTCCATTTTTTTTCAAAGATTCAACCTACCACACAGGGCGCCTGTGTTAAGCATGGCTCAGTCGGTTAAGCATCCGACTCTTTGGTTTTGCCTCAGGTCATGGTCTCAGGGTCCTGAGATCCAGCCAGGCTTTGTCGGGCTCTGCACTCAGTGGGGAGTCTGCTTGGGATTCTCTCTCTGACTTTTCCTCATCTCTCCCCCCACTCGTGCTCTCTCTCTTTAAAATAAAATAAAATAAAATAAAATAAAATAAAATAAAATAAATGAATGAAATATTTAAAAAGAAATATTCAGCCTACCACAAACTTCAAGGTGAAAATCAGGGAAGGATACTTTCCTCCTAATTCTCTTCAATACTGTTCAACAGTGCCTTTTAAGTTTTCAGTAAGCCCTGAGCACATTGTGCAATGGACCCTACACAGGTCTTTCAGAGTAGATTAAGTGCAGTGCTGTAAGCATTTTGAGGGCCATAGCCCCTGGAACATAAGGGAATCCATGGAAGGGGATCTGCCTTGGATTGTAAACACCACTGACTGTGGTAGATGTTATGGTTTTGCCTGAACACAAACCATTCCCCTTCTTCTGGAAATTGCACCTTGATTCTCTTTGGGAGGAGTATGTAATGCAGGGGCTTTGGAGTCACAGCACGTTTTTTGAATCTTGACTCTGGCATTTATTTGCTGTGTGACACCGGACAAGTTACTTAACATCTCTGTCCTTACAACTAATCATCTATAAAATGGATATAATAGTAGTTCCAATATTATGGGGATATTATAAGGATTAACTGAGCAGTTACTCTAATTGCAAAAGCAATGAGAACAATCTCTGACACATAATAAACACTATGTATTATTTGTTAAATTAGTAGACAACATCTGTCTCCTGCATTCCAATATCAGGGCTCTCACTCATTCCCTTGGCCAAGGAGTGACACTGAACCTAAGCCAAATCCAATCAGGCTCACTGTTAATAAGCATCAATGTCACAACTATCCTGGTATATAAATCTATTATTTTTTAGGGTAGATTGCTTGAAATGAGATTGCTGGCTAACAGATATAAAATATTTTTAAGATCTTGGTACATAATGGCAAACTTCTTTTCAGAGAGTTTTTGTTACTTTTATTTATTTTTATTTTTTTTAAACATTTATTTGTTTCAGAGAGAGAGTGTGTGTGCGAGAGTGGGGAAGGGGCAGAGGGAGAGGAAGACAAGCAGACTCCCACTGAGTGGGGAGTCCGAAGCAGGACTCAATCCCAGGATCCTGTGATCATGACCTGAGCCAAAATCCAGAGTCAGATGCTTAATGGACTGAGCCACCCAGGTGCCCCAGTTTCTGGTACTTTTACTTTACTGAAGTGCATTGAAAGGGATTTTTCTGTGGAGTCTGAGAGAAATTCTCCACAAGTTTCTGCTACTTGGATCCTCAGAGTTGCTCCTGTATTTTACATAGCAATAATTAGTATTTCTCTCATTACAATAAGGTAGAGCCATTTGTGTGTCCTTTATTTATTTTTTATCCTTTGACCATTTTTTTACTGGGTTGTGGATCTTTATCTTATCAATATCTGTAGTTGCTTATATGTTAGGAAAGTCATTCTGCACTCTAGAGATAAAATACAATTTCCCCATATTTCCTTAGGGTACTTCCTGTTTTATTTTTTACATTTAAACTACTGATCCATTTACAATTTATTCCGCATGATGATGCCTGCCCAGATGGAGATATCTGTAAAAGAATTCTTCTGTTTTTTTCTTCTAGTGTTTTTATGGTTTTACATTTTCTCTCCAGTCATTGATCTATTTAGGACACATTTTGGTGCACATGGTGATGCAGTAGGCCCACCCCCTTCAGTAATCCAGGAGGGATAAACTCCAGGATCCAGAGCTCTGATTGAAAAACATTTTTAATATCTTTTTTTTTTTTAAGATTTTATTTATTTATTTGAGAGAGAGAGAATGAGAGAGAGTGAGTACATGAGAGGGGGGAGGGTCAGAGGGAGAAGCAGACTCCCTGCCGAGCAGGGAGCCCGATGCGGGACTCGATCCAGGGACTCCAGAATCATGACCTGAGCCGAAGGCAGTCGCTTAACCAACTGAGCCACCCACGCGCTCACATTTTTAATATCTTTACTGAGGTGTAACATACCATAAACTTAGCTCATTGTAAATGTACGATTCAGCAATTTTAAAGTTGTTCAACCATCACTGTATATATATATATATATTTTTTAATTTTATTTTATTATGTTATGTTAATCACCATACATTCCATCAAAATCCTAGAGGAGAACACAGGCAGCAACCTCTTCGACCTCAGCCGCAGCAACTTCTTCCTAGAAATATCGTCAAAGGCAAGGGAAGCAAGGGCAAAAATGAACTATTGGGACTTCATCAAGATAAAAAGCTTTTGCCCAGCCAAGGAAACAGTCAACAAAACCAAAAGACAACCGACAGAATGGGAGAAGATATTTGCAAATGACACATCAGATAAAGGGCTAGTATCCAAAATCTATAAAGAACTTATCAAACTCAACACCCAAAGAACAAATAATTCAATCAAGAAATGGGCAGAAGACATGGACAGACATTTTTCCAAAGAAGACATCCAAATGGCCAACAGACACGTGAAAAAGTGCTCAACATCGCTCGGCATCAGGGAAATCCAGATCAAAACCTCAATGAGATACCACCTCACATCAGCCATCACTGTATATTTTTAAATTTTTTCCTTGTTTAGTGACATTATTTTCTTTTTAATTATCATAAAGTTTATTAAATTTGGGCATACAGTTTCATCTATATAAACACAAATATAGGGTTGCATAACCATCACTGAATTATGGTGCCTGGGTGGCTCAGACGGTTAAGTGTCTGCCTTTGGCTCAGTTCATGATCCCAGGGTCTTGGGATCGAGCCCTGCATTGGTCTCCCTGCTGAGCAGGGAGTCTGCTTCTCCCTCTCCCTCTCCCTCTGCCTGTTGCTCTGCCTGCTTGTGTACGTGCCCTTTCTCTGTCAAATAAATAAATAAAATCTTAAAAAAGTCAAGAATCAGAATAGTTCTATCACCCTAAAACATAAAAGGGGAGGGTAAACCAACTTTGATTATGGTAACTTTCCTGTATTCCCCTTGAACTAGTAAAATACTGATTCTGAGTAGCCTGTGAGAAGTTAACTACACATATTGTAATATATACAGCAACTAAGTAATAAACACAATCGTTAAATTATAATTGAACACTAAAAAGTGTTCAAATAATCCTCCAAAAGGGAGCAGTTCTATGACCAGAATGTTTGTGTCCCTCAAATTCATATGTTGAAAACCTAATGCCTACGGTGGTGGTGTTAGGAGAGGGATCCCATGGAAAGTGATTAGACTAGGAGTGTGGAGCTCTCATGAAAGGGGTTAGTACCCTGAAAGAAGGGACCTCAGAGAGCTCTCTCATCCTTTTCTCCAGGTGAGGACAAAGCCAGAAGTCAACAATCTGAAACCTAGAAGAACACCCTCATCTGAACCAGATGGTGTTGGCACCTTGATCTTGGGTTTCCAGCCTCCAGAACTGTGAGAAATAAATTTTTATTGTGTGTAAGGCACCCAGTCTGTGGTATTTTGTTATTGTAGCTTAAAGGGAAAGGGAAAGAGAAAACAAAGGCAGAGGAAATAAACAAAAAATAAATAAGAAAACATACTTAATTCTAAACATATTGATAATCACATTCAAAGATCTAAACGCACCACTTCAAACACAGAGATTAGGGGCACCTGGTGGCTTAATCAGTTAAGCATTGGACTCGATTTTGACTCAGGTTGTGATCTCAGGGTCTTTTTTTTTTTAAGATTTTATTTATTTATTTGAGAGATATTGAGAGAGGGCATGAGCAGGGAGAAGAAGCAGAGGCAGAGAGAGAAGCAGGCTCCCCGCTGAGCAGGGAGCCTGACATGGGACTCGATCCCAGGACTCTGGGATCATGACATGAGCTGAAGGCAGCCACTTAACCGACTGAGCCACCCAGGCACCCGTGATCTCAGGGTCTTGAGATCAAGCCCCACATAAGGCTCCACTCTCAGCAGGGAATCTGCTTGAGATTCTATCTCCTTTTCCCTCTCCCTCTCCCCCCACTTGAATGCATGCTCTCTCTCTCTCTAAATTAAGTAAATAAATCTTTATAAGACAAAAACAAACAAAAAACACTGAGATTATTAGGGTGGGGAAAATAACATGAACGAACTAATGTTGTCTACAGGAAACTCACTTCTAAAATTATTATATAGGTTGATTAAAAGTAAAAGGGTGGAAATATATGTACCTTGTCAACACTAATCAAAAGAAAACTGAAGTAACTTTATCAATATCAGGAAAAGTAGACTTCACAGTGTAAAAAAAAAAGAAATTGCAACGGATAAAAAAGGATATTACATATTGGTAAAATGGCTAATTTACTACAAAGATACAGCAATTCTGAATGTCTATGAACCTTTCAACTCAGCTTTAAAATACATGAAGCAGAGAGCCTGGGTGGCTCAGTCAGTTAAGCGTCTGTCTTCAGCTCAGGTTATGATCCCGGGTCCTGGGATCAAGTCCTGTGTCAGGCTCCAGCTCACTGGGGAGTCTGCTTCTCCCTCTCCCTCTCCTATGCCCCTTCCCCCCTGCTCTTGCTCTCTCTCTCTCTCAAATAAATAAATAAAATCTTTAAAAATAAAATAAAATACATGAAGCAAATTCTGATGGAACTAAAAGGAGAAATAGACAAATACACAATTGTAGTTGGTGACTTCAACCATCCTTTCTCAGTAGACAGAAAACTAGCTGGAGTACCGAAGAGTTAAACAATAAACAACATCATCAATGAACTGGTGCTGACATTAATAGACATCCCCCCAAGAATAATGGAAGCCATTTTCTTTTTAGGTACACATGGAACATGCCCTGTATCATCAAACAAATTTACAAATTAAAATAATTAAGTCATATAAAGTATGTTCTCTGGCAATCCATTTTTAGAACATTTCCATCACTCTATAAATCTGCAGGATCTCATTTGCAGTCAATCCCTCTTTCAAAACTCAGGCTCAAGAAATCAATTATTTGCTCTTTGTCTTCACAAACTTGTCTCTTCTGAACATTTCACTTATACAATATGCTGTCATTTTTGTCTAGCTTCTGCAACTTAGCATAATGCTTTCAAGGCTCATTCATATTATGGCAGGTCTCAGGACTTTTTTCTGAGTAGTAATTTCATTGTATAGATACACCATATTCTGTTCATCCATTTATCAGTTGAAGTACTTTAGAACTGTTTCCACTGAATATTCACTTGTTCCAGCACCATTTAATGAAAAGACTATCCTTTCACCAATGAATAATCATGGCACTTCACTCCAAAATTAATCTACTATAAACATAAGTGTTGATTTCTGATCTCTCAATTTTCTTCCATTTGTCTATGCCACCATATTTATAACAAAACTACCTCTCTTGATCACTGTAGCTTCACGATAAGATTTGAAATCAGGTAGTGTGAGTCCTACATTTTCTTCTCTCTCAAAATCGTTTAGGCTCTCTTGAGTTATTTCCATTTCCACATAAATATTAAGATCAGCTTACCAATTTCTGCCAAAAAACCTTGCTAGGATTTTTGTAGGGATTGTATTGAATTTGTAGAACAATTTGGAAAGAATTGCCATTCAACCAATATTTATTCTTCCAATCTATGAGCATGGGGTTTCTTTTCATTTGTTTCAATCTTCTTTAATTGTGGCAAACAAATAATACATTATTTTGTTTATTTTTATTATTTATTTATTCCTAAGTATTTTATTTTTGATGTTATGTGATTGAATTATTTCTTAATCTCAATTTCAAATTGTCCATTGCTAGTACATGGAAGCTAGCATATAGAATTGTATATACAATTGATTTTTGTCTATCAACACATTTTTTATCTTTTGACCTTCTTAAACTCGTTTATTTCTTTTATTAATTTGATAATGCGTTCCTTAAGATTTTCTAAATATAGAATCATGTCATTTATAAATAAGACAAACAGCTTTACTTCCTCCTTATCAATCTAGATTCCTTTCAATAATTTTACTTTTCTTATAACCACCATTACAATATTGAATAGAAATGTGAGAGTGCCTTATTCTTGCCTTATTCTTGCCTTATTCCCAATTTTAGGGGGAAAATATGCAATCTTTCACTATTAAGTTTAATATAAACTGTAGGTTCTCTCTTTTTTTTAAAGATTTTATTTATTTGACAGAGAGAGACACAGCGAGAGAGGGAACACAAGCAGGGGGAGTGGGAGAGGGAGAAGCAGGCTCCCCGCTGAGCAGGGAGCCCGATGCGGGGCTTGATCCCAGGACCCTGAGATCATGACCTGAGCCGAAGGCAGACGCCTAATGACTGAGCCACCCAGGTGCCCCATCTTTTTTTTTTTAAGATTTTATTTATTTATTTGAGAGAGACAGAGAGAGAGAGCATGAGCAGAGAGAGGGAGACTCAGACTACCCACTGAGCAAGAAGCCCGATGCAGGGCTCGATCCCAGGACTCTGAGATCATGACCTGAGCCAAAGGCAGATGCTCAACCAACTGAGCCATCCGGGTGCCCCAGGTTCTCTTTATTAGGTTGAGTAAATTCCTTTCTATTTTTAGTGTCATGAGACTTACTATCATAAAGAGGTGTTGTATTTTGTCAAATGCTTTTTCTATGTGTCCAAGAGCATATATTTTTCATTCTTTATTTTGTCAATATGATATAAATGCTGGGCAACAATGGTACACAATGGTTTAAGGAGTTGTTAAATTCAGTTTGTGAAAATTTAATGAATAATTTTGCATCTATATTCATCAGGAATATCAGTTTACAGCTTTATTTGCTTATGATGTCTTTCTCTGGCTTTGGTGCTAGAAAAAAAACTAGATTATAGAAAGAGTTGTAAAGTGTCCCTTTCTCTATTTTCTGAAAGAGTTTATGAAGGATTTGTAATATTGGTCCTTTGCATATTTTATGGATTTCATCATGGAAGCCATATGGGTCTGGGCTTTTCTTCATGAGAAGATTTTTAATTCCTAGTGCTATTTTTTTACTTGTTAGATTTATATTTAGGCTTTCTATTTCTCTTTGAGACAGTTTTGGTCAGCTAGGTCTCAGCTTCATTTCATCTAAATTATCTAATGTGTTGGCATATAGTTTTGCACAATACTTTTAATTTCCTGGTAGTAATGTTTCCTCTATTCCTGATTTTGGTAATTTTGGTCTTATTTGTTAGCCTAGCAAAAGCTTATTTCATTTTAATTTTTGATCTCAAAAAAACAACTTCTGATTTCTTCAATTTTTAATTTTTTTTCTGGATTTTCAATTTTTTTTTTTTTTTTACTTCTTTAATATTTAGCATTTTCTTCCTTCAGGTCATGCTGGGTTTAGTTTTTACTTCTTTTTCTACTTTTTTAAGACTTAAGTTTAAGTTACTGTTTCTAGAACTTTCTGATTTTCTGGTATAGATGTCTAGTGCTATGAATTTTTCTCTAAGCACTGCTTTAAATGTACCAAATAACTTTTGATATATTGTGATTTCATTATCATTGATTTCAGGATTTAAAAAAAAAATTCCTTTAGCGTTTCTCTTTACACATGGGTTATTTGTAAATGTGTTGTTTAATATCCAAATATTGGGGGAGGTGGCTTTCTAAGATTTTTATTTGTTAATAATTCCTAATTTAATTCTATTGTGGTAAGAGAACATATTTGTATGATAACTGTATATATATTTAATTTATTGAGATGCCTAGTGGCCCATCACATTCTCTGTCATGAAGAATCCTTCATATATGCTTAAAAAGAATGTCCATTCTGTAGTAGTTGAGTGAAATGTTGATACATGTTAGTAATGTCAAATTATTTGATGGTCTTGCTCAAGTTTTCTATAAACTTCCTGACTTCCATTTATTTGTCTTATCAATAACTGAAAGTGAACAATTGATATCTCTGGCAATTACTGAATGCTTGTTACTTCCTTTTAACTTGTTATTATCTTGTTTTGTGTTTGGGGTTCTGTTCTTAGATGTGTATTTACCCTTATAGTTATAAATTTTTGATGTACTATAATTTTCCTCTGTCTTAAAACATTTTTCTAAAATTTCAATCACACTTTGAATGTAAAGTGTGTACTTTATAGGAATTATAGAATTAGTTCTTTTCTCATTTTTTAAAAAATTCAATATAGTGATCTCTTCTTGTTGGGTAAAGGGTCCATTCTCATTTATTACCATTTTTACTTGGAATTTTTAAATGCAACTTTTCTTTGCTTTCCATTTGAATGATATTGTTTTCACACTTTCATTTCTCCTTTCCTGACTTCTTATAGATTAAATAAACACATTATTTTTATCTTTGTTGATTTTTATATATTATTTTGAAACATATTTTATGGTTGCTCTATGATTATAATATGCATCAAAATCTACTTTGGAATCATACTAATTTAAATATAGTAAAATATAATACCTTTGCTCCACTATGTCTCCTTTTCCTTCCTCTTCTTTCATTATACACCCAATAAAACAGTGTTCATAATTATCATTTTATACCAAACTATGTAGTTTTTAAAAATCAGGAGAAGAAATGAGAAAATATACATTTATAGAGTCTTTTATGTTAAGCCACATACTTATCATTTCTGGAGTCTTCATTTTTTTTTTACGTGCATCTAAGTGATCCTGGCATTTCCATTCAATAAATAGGCTTGTCTTTTGTGTTCCTTTGTAGCAGGTCAGCTAGTCAAGAATTATCTTAATCTTTATTTATCTGGAAATGTATTTATTTTGCTTTTTTATTCAAAGGATAGTTTTACTAGAAATAAAATCTATGGTTGACTTTTTTTTTTCACTTAGCATTTGGAATATGGCATTCCACTGCCTCTAGCCTTCATTGTGTCTGATGAGAAGTCAGTTGTTAACTGCATTGTTTTAAGAGTCATTCAGATTTCAGGCCATTTTCCAGTGTGTACTGGTTTTTAATTTCTACCAGGTTCTCTTGTGTATCCTCTGTTCAGATGCTATTGGCCAAATATGTGTGGATTGACCTGCTGTTCATGTACAAGCCCTCAGCCAATGCATATTGAGAGCCATTTTGCTGTCTTTTAGAACTACCTGTTGAATCCTAGACTAGTCCTGTATTCTGTTGCTTAACTCAAATCATCCTGCAATCTCAGGGAAATGGAGCCTCTGGCTCTTCTCATTTGCTTGCCACCAAGATTACTACTTTAACTGACCACATCCCCCTTTACCAGTCAGGGCACATTTATTGTTTTCACAGCCTGATTCACCCTGGTTAAAATACAACACTGACAGTATAGGGAGGTGGTTGAAGAGTGGGAGCAGTCCCAGCCAAAAATGTATCAGACTCTCACTCTTTGTTTTTTTGTGTGTGTGTGTGACAGAGAGAGAGATAGCAAGAGAGGGAACACAAGCAGGGGGAGTGGGAGAGGGAGAAGCAGGCTTCCCACTGAGCAGAGAGCCCAATGTGCGGCTTGATCCCAGGACCCCAGGATCATGACCTGGGCCAAAGGCAGATGCTTAATGACTGAGCCACCCAAGCACCCCTCACTCTTTTTTATAAGAATTTTAGTAGTTTCCATAAATAAACACTTCTCTGTTCATTCCATATCTTTGGTTGAATTCCAGATTGCTAAAAATTGTTTTTGACAGTCTCATCCAGATTTATAATTGCCTTTTAGGACAGGATTTGTTGACCTTCTCATTCTGTCACACTGAGAATTGTTCTCAAGAGGAGAAAATTGTTATTGTTAAAAGAGAAACCTTAAAATACAACATAACATAAAGATTCTGAGACAAGATTTTCCCATTGCCTGCCAAATTAGATCTATACTCCCCAGCCTAAGTTCATTGCTCACCTCTTTGACACTGGCCTGTTTTAAAAGTCTTATCTCTCATCTCGAAGCAGGCATGAGTGAAGACAACTCAACATTTCTCTCTTTTCTCTAGGAACCATTCTCTTCTCTAAACCTAGATAGCCTTCTATTACACCACATTGAAATTCCTTAGAGATTCCTCTATTATTAATTACTTCTAAGCAGAGTATATTCCACCACATTAAGGTAGTACCCCCTTGAGGGCAAGGGCTATGCTTTGCACATCTCCCAAAATGAGTCTAATTCAGATCCTTGAGCTGGAAAAGCACCACTGAGTATTTGTTTCATGAAACAAGTAACGAAAATGATGTATTTTCCCTTGCAGGGATGTAATAGAAGATTTTCTTATTCCATTAAAATAAGAGAAAAATGCTGAACATACAGGCTTTATGAAATTTGAGATCTTGATGTTCATTTTTTTAATCAAGGTAGTTACTTCATGAGTTTTCAGCAAACATGGAAAGGGGTTTGGAGCTTAAATGTGTTTAAAACAACCAAGACAGAGGGAAATCCGGATTTGGATGAAAGGAAAATGAGAGATGAGAGATGGGCTTAAGAGCAGAACAGCATAAACCTCTTGTGCAGGGGCACCCTTGAACAGAGCTCTGGGCAGAGCTTAAAGTCATCTTGAATGGAGTGAGACATTCTTTTTTTTTAATTAAATTCATATTTTTTAGTAAGTTGCACAACGTATAGTGAGATTAAAATCTTGTGATATACGTCCACATTATTCAGTTCCATTGAATTGTTTTAGAGTCTTTCCTTCCTTCTCTGATAGAATAATTATGTGCATTGGAGAAAACTTCCTGGTTTATTACTAATCATACACTGACACCAGTCCATTTTATGTTACCATGAACAACTTATACAGCTCACACTTGTGAAAATATTTCTGTTGACCTAAGTCATCTTTTTTCACTGCCCTAAATCTATCAGAATAAACTCAGATAATTATTTTGTTCTGCTATAAGGTAAAACTTATATCCTTCTAACGACTAAAACACTTAGTTCAGTCTTATTTTTCCCTTGTGAGAAAAAAAATGTGGATTTTACTACTCACTCCATCACTCACTTAGTTTATGGCTTGCATAATTTTTCTGCTTTCCTACAATATTTCACAATGGTCAATTTAAAGATCTCCTCACCTGATGTAACCTATGTTTGCAGCTTGATGTTACAAACACTCAATAAACCACAAGTGGGTACGGAAGCCAGAGATGTGCACTTTTAAAGATTAAACAACAAAATGTCTTGTCCTTTGCTAGCATAATCTCTGTTCATCATCCCTTCTCCCCTTGTTTTTTTCCATAAACCTTATTTTGACATCTGTTAATATTTGAATAGTTCCTAATTTTGATTAACACTCTTGAGCTCAAACCAAATAGTTGCTTAGGGTGCAATTTCCTGGACATTAAAATAAGGGATTATGTTAAGAATCTAGTCTGTGACTTAAAAATAGAATTTTAAGAAGCACTCCAGTATCATCCTGGAAAAATGACACTGCATCTTGTAGTAGGCCATAAGGGGACGAGGGGAGTATTGGCAGAGAGCCAGAGTTTTGTGTTAACTTCAAGAGCAGAGGTGATTTTTAATGCTTCAACATCATTCATGAAATATTATATATATAATTTGTACTCACAATAACAAGGAGGCTCTCCAAGGAAACATTAAAATAAATAGCTTCTTTAACTCTTTTGTACCTTGATCATATCTTATTTTGATGAACCCATAAAAAGGGAAGGTAAGATTGATGTTGGACAGATCAGTAGGGCAATCATGTAGTTTATTACATATTTATGACTCTGAAAGATCAAAGGATGTTTTTATGCACATAACTTGGCAAATGTATTTTGCCACGTTCAGATATGTTCCAAGTGACTTCAGTGGGGAAGTGAAAAGATCTGGCGCTTTGCCTGTAATGCTATTTGGCAAGACATTGAATGATGGTGGGATTTGAGAACACAGTAACATACTGTATTACATGTATATGTATACACACTCTATATATGTATGCATACATTCACTGGTATATAGGAAATGTGCGACTGTATACACACTGTATGTAAATATGTTAAACTACATAATCAGAGTAATTGGATGAAATAGTGGTATTTGTATGTACCAATAAGCTATACATTTGGAAGGGCTGCATTATTCTTTCTTATAACATTTTCAAGAGAATTGCAAATAAAAGTGTTACCATTAATTCCCTCCAGAATTTTAAATGTGTGTTTATTAATAAAGTCCTGTGTGACTTTAGTTTAACTGCCTAACGTGTTGAAGGATGTGCAAATTGAGCCTGATTGTGCAAATTGAGCACTCTGTGGGCAAAGGTGCTGCAAGAGAGACAGTTCCCGCCCCACAGACAGGGGCCTCCCAGCCTTTCAGAACCCAGGGATCTTTCCTCATTCCCACCTTGTTCCAGAAAAATTCTGTTTTCTGTATGACATATATGAGTGTGCTGGGAGTGATTTAGTCTGGAAGTTCCTTTGCCATTAAAAAGTCAGTTATTCTGATTTCCAAATAGGTCTAGTCTCTCATTAACAAAAAACACTTTTAGTTCAAAATTAGAATTTGGAAAAAAGAACATAAATTTTGATTAATTTTTTCTATATTCAGATCAGAGGTTTTCTCTTCTTAAATATCAACAGATTGTTAAAATTGCACTATCAGGATTTTTCAAATCATGGTGCAAAGAACACATGAATCATTTGGATGACTGTGGGGGTCACTTTAGAGACAGTGCCTTGGCAAAATGTATTTGGGAAATTTGGGTTCAACAACTTTAAATGGCTTTCTATAGCCATAGACAGTATGGTACTGGAAATTTCCAGGTAGCTGCTCCAGCATTTCCCCCAAATGATCCGAGTCAGTGATTCCTTTGTGCATTGTATCAAGAGCATTGTACAGAACATACTCTAATAAACATCTGATTATCTGATGGACTCATGATTTATAATCAACTTACTGCCAGTTGTTGAGTGCTTACACCCTCTTAGTTATTTTACTAGGTACTTACTTAAATACTCTTTATCAAATCCTTCAAGCATTCTACAGATGAGGAAAGTCAAGCTGGGAACACATGGCTAGTGGCAGAGACAGGATTGGTCCTAGCTCTTCATCCAGTGTCAAGAGTGATATTTTAAATCACACTGAAATAACTTTATGATGTTGGAATATTTTTATCGAAGTATCGGTCTTCACCAAATGGTCTGCTGCCATGTTCTATACCAAGTCAGACATTATTTGTTGTCAGTGGTCAAGTGTTTCCTACTCCAAATATCTTATTTTTATAGTTGATGCTCCAAATGGTGGCTTACATTTGTAAAACATTACTGCTAAGAAATCAAAGGACGAACAGTAAATGGCAACCAAGAGTAAGAAAACATACTGGACGTTGTATAGAACAGAGCCAGAAATCTTTGGGGCACCTGGGTGGCTCAGTTGGTGAAGTGTCTGCCTTCAGCTCAGGTCATGATCTTGAGGTCCTGGGATTGAGCCCCGAGTCAGGATCCCTGCTTAGCGGGGAGTCTGCTTTTCCCTCTCCCTTTGCTCCTCCCCCAAACTCGTGGTCTCTCTCTTTCTCTCTCTCTCAAGTAAATAAATAAAATCTTTAAAGGAAAAAAAACAAAGAGCCATAAAGCTTTGACTTAGAACCTGTGACTGCAGGGGCCTAGTACCTAGTACCTAGAAATATAAATTTCACTAAAGCAGGTGACCGGTTCACTTGATTTGTCTTTTAGTTCCCCAGTGAGTAATTTGGGGGAAGGATTAAGCAGAAAATGTAGGATGGCATCTGAGCACTGGTATTTTTTGTCTTACATTGGTACCCACGCATGTAAAAAGTAGAGTTTTGCAAACGGAAAATGATTTTTTCTGGTGTCATTTATTGAAGAGACTATCATTTCTGCATTGTGTGTTCTTGGTACCTTTGGCAAAGACCAATTGACCATAAATGCATACATTTATTTCTGGGCCGTTTATTTTGTTCCATTGTTTGATATATCTAGTTTTATGCCAGCACCATGCTGTTTCCATTATTATATCTTTGTAGTAAATTTTGAAAGTGAGTAGTGTGATGCCTCGAACTTTGTTCTTTCTGCTCAAGCTTGCTTTGGCTATTTGTGGTCTTTTGTGGTTTCATATGAATTTTAGGATTGTCTCTCCTATTTCTGAGAAAAATACCAAAGTAATTTTTTTTTAAAGATTTTATTTATTTATTTGACAGAGAGAGACACAGCGAGAGAGGGAACACAAGGAAGGGGAGTGGGAGAGGGAGAAGCAGGCTTCCCGCAGAGCAGGGAGCCCAATGTGGGGCTCAGTACCAGGACCCTGAGATCGTGACCTGAGCTGAAGGCAGACGCTTAACGACTGAGCCACCCAGGCACCCCCAAAGTAATTTTAATAAAGATTCTATTGACTTTTTAAATTATTTTGGATAGTATGCACTTTAAAATTATTAATTCTCCTAGTCCATGAACACGGGTATCTTTCCGTTTGTTTGTGTCTTCTTCAATTTCTTTCATCAGTGTTTTATAGCTTACTGTTTACAGATCTTTCACCTCTTTTGTTAAATTTAACCTAAGTGGTTTTTTTTTTTTTTTTTTTTTTTGATGTTATTGTAAATGGGATTGTTTCCTTAATTACTTTTTTGGATAGTTTGTTGTTAGAGTATATAAAATGCAACTGATATTTATATGTTGATTTTGTATCCTGCAACTTTACTAAGTTAGCTGTTAAGTTCCAACAGTTTTTTGGTGGAATCTTTAGAGTGTTCTATATAAAGATAATGTGATCTGCAGAAAATTTTACTTCTTCCTTTCTGATTTGGATGCCTTTTATTTCTCTTTCTTGTCTAAATGCTCTGGCTAGGGCTTTCAGCGCTGCGTTGAATTAAAGTGGTGAGAGTGGGCTTCTCCATATTGTTCCTGATCTTAGAGAAAAATCTTTCAGCTTTTCACCATTGAGAATGATGTGGGCTTGTCATATATGGTCTTCATTATGTCGAGTTACATTCTTTCTATATCTAATTAGTGAACTGTTTCTATCATGAAAGAGTACTGAATTTTGTCAAATGTTTTCTCTATATCTATTGAGATGATCACACAATTTTTATCCTTCATTCTGTTAATGTGGCATATCCTATTTATTGATTTGTGTGTGTTGAATTATCCTTGTCTTTAGGGATAAATCCCACTTGATCATGGTATATGATCCTTTTAATGTGCTGATGAATCCCATTTGCCAGTATTTTTGAAGTCTTTTGCATTTGTGTTCATCAAGGATATTGTCCTATAATTTTCTTTTCTTGTATTGTCCCTATCTAGCTTTGGAATAAGGGTAATTTTGGCCTCATAAAATGAGTGTGGAAGTGTTTCCTTCCCTGAAAGCTTTTGGAAGAGTTTAAGAGAGATCGCTATTAATCTGTTCTTAAATGTTTAGTAGAATGCACCAGTGAAGCAATCAGGCCTGTACTTTTATTTTTGGGGAAGTTTTTGATTATTATTTTAATTTCCTTACTCATTATTGATCTGTTCAGAATTTCTATTTCTTCATGAATCAGTCTTGGTATATTTGTATTTCTAGGAATTTATATTTTTCTTCTAGGTTATACAATATTTTGGTTTACAGTTGATCACAGTAGTCTGTTATGATCTCTGTATTTTTGTGGTATTGGTTATAATGTCTCCTCTTTCATTTATAATTTTATTTATTTGTTTTTGCTCTTTTTCTTAGCTAGCTATTCTAGCTAAGGTTTTGTCAATTTTGTTTATCTTTTCAAAAAATCAACTCTTGGGGCACCTGGGTGGCTCAGTCAGTTAAAAGTCTGCCTTTGGCTGAGGTCATGATCTCAGGGTCCTGGGGTCAGGCCCCACATCAAGCTCCTTGCTTGCAGGGAACTTATTTCTCCCTGTCTTCTCTGCTCGTGCTCTCTCTTTATCTCTATCTCTCTCAAATAAATAAATAAAATCTTTAAAAAAAATCAACTCTTAATTTCATTGAACTTTTGTTTTTCAAGTCTTTATTTTAATAAGACCCTTATTTTAATCCACACATACAAAATCAACTCAAATTTAATTAAAGATTTAAATATAAGATCTAAAACCATAAAACTATTAAAACAAAACACAGAGGAAAAGCTTTTGATATTGCTGTGGACAATAAATTTCAGATATAACCCCAAAGCACAGTCAACAAAAGCAAAAGTAGACAAATGGGACTGTATGAAACCAAAATAATTCTGTACAGCCAGAGAAACAATCAACAAGACGGGGAACAACAAATATTGGCGAGGATGTGGAGAAAGGGGAACCCTCCTTACACTGTTGGTGGGAATTCAACCTGGTACAACCACTCTGGAAAATAGTATGGACGTTCCTCAGGACGTTAAAAATAGAGCTCCCCCATGACCCAGCAATTACACTAATGGGTATTTACCCCAAAGATGCAGATGTAGTGAAAAGAAAGAGCACATGCACCCCAGTGTTATTAGCAGTAATGTCCACAATAACCAAACTGTGGAAGGAGCCAAGATGTCCTTCAATGGATGAATGGATAAAGAAGGTGTGGTTCATATATACAATGGGATATTACTCAGCCATCAGAAAGGATGAATATCTACCATTTACATCGACATGGATGGAACTGAAGGGTATTATACTAAGTGAAATAACTCAATCAGGGAAACAATTATCATATGGTTTCACTCGTATGTGGAACATAAAGAATAGCATGGAGGACAATAAGGGTGTGTGTGGGGGAACTGAACAGGAAAAAATCAGAGAGGGAGACTCATGACTCTGGGAAACAAACTGAGGGTTGTGGAAAGGGAGGTGAGTGGGGGGATTGGGTAACTGGGTGATGGGCATTAAAGAGGGCACATAATATGATGAGCACTGGGTGATACACTCAAGTGATGAATCATTGAACATTATATCAAAAACTAATGATGTACTATACCTTGGCTAATTGAATTTAAATTCTAAAAAAATTTTTAAAAAAGAAACAATCAACAGAGTAAAGAGATAACCTTTAGAATGGGAGAAAATATTTGCAAGCTCTATATATGTTGGAAGTTAATATCCAAAATATAAGGAACTCAAACAATTCAATAGCAAGAAAACAAAAAAACCCAATTAAAAGTGGGCAAAGCCCCTGAATAGCCATTTCGTGAAAGAACACATTGACATGGCCCACATCACTAATCATAATGGAAACACAAATCAAAATCATGAGCTATCACCTCATATCTGTTAGAATGACTATAGTCAAAAAGACTGGTGAGGATGTGGACAAAAGGGAACCCTTGTACACTGTTAGATGGGAATGTCAACTGGTGCAGGGATTATGGAATACAGTATGGAGGTTCCTCAACAAATTAAAACTAGAACTAACATATGATCCAGCAATCACACTTCTGGATAAATATCCAAAGGAAATGAAACCACTATCTCAAAGAGATTCCTGTACTCTCATGTTTATTGCAGCATTATTCATAATAGTCAAGATATGGAAACAACCCAAATGTCTATTGACAGATGAATGGATAAGGAAGAAGAATGGATGAAGAGGATATATGTATGTCTCTGTGTGTGTGTGTGTGTGTATATATATATGTAATATACATATATAATATATAATTATAATTATATATTATATAAGTCATAGATCATATATTTATTTACATAATATATTATATATCATCTATAAATATATTTATATTAGATATTCATATAATAGTTGCATGTTATAAATTTATATTATATATTTATATATATGACATTTATATTATACATTTATATTTTATAATTTCATTATATTAAATATATATATATATAAATGGAACAGAATATTCTTCAACCATGAGAAAAAGGAAATCCTGCCTTTTGTGACAAAATGGTTGAAACTTGAGAACATTTTACTAAGTGAAATAAGACAGATGGAGAAAGACAAATATTGGATGCTCTCACTTATACGTGGAATTAGAAAACAAAAGTTAAACTCATAGAGGCAGAGAGTAGAATGGTGGCGACCAGCAGCTAGGGGTGTGGGGATTGGAGAAATGGAGAGATGTTGGTCAAAAGGTACAAAGTTATAATTACATAGGATAAATACGTCTAGATATATAATATACAGGCATGATGACTAATATTTAATAAAATTCTATTGAATACTGGAAATATGCTAAGAGAGTAGATTTCAGGTGCACTCTTTACACACCAGAAGTGGTAACTATCTGAGGAGATAATATGTTAATAAGCTTGATTATAATAATCATCTCACTATATGTATATCAACTCATCAAGTTGTATACCTTAAATATATACAATTTGTGTTCAAAATACATAAATATATAAAAAAAGAAAGGTAGAAGTTTGTATATAATTTCATACTATATATATTTCATGTGTATAAATATTAAAACTAAGACATTTTTAATTTGCTATATTTGTTCTTGCAAATCATTTTGTCTCTAAATAATAACTCCAAGTGCACGTTTGAAAGCAAAATCTGTTCTTCAAATATGCTAGGTAAGTTCCATTAGTTATGTTTGAGCTTTATAAGCTTGAAAAAGAATAGTAATTTCTGATTAAGATTTAATACAACTTGATTGACTCATAAAGCTGAAGAAGGAAAATGTCAAAATGTGTTAATATATACAGAACCTGCCAACACCATGGAGAGAAGTATCAGTATTACCTGAAGCTAGGGCAATTCAGGGCTTATCACTGCATGAGTTTTGCTATGGTATATATGATATCTTTAATGTGTGCATGTGTGTGTGCGTGTGTGTGTGTGTGTGAGTGGTGTGGCATCTCCTTAAGATGTGCTTCATGCCTGATTATTTACAGAATTAAAAAAAAAAAAAAGAGAGAGAGAGCCTAGGAAAAACTGCTACTATTTTATGACTGAATTCATTTTGTTCTGAAAAATTATTATTTACAGATGTGAATTTGGGACTAAAGGTGTAACAAAATATGTGCATGACTTGAAATCCTATTTCTTAAATAATGTTCTTACTAGTGATCTTTCTTCTTCTTTATTTTATCCTATTTTTTTTTGTCTTACTTGTTCCCATTTTTGTCAAATTCCAGTCAGATTTACCCTCGAATGGGTACTCTAATGGATCTTTTAAAAGTAGAGAGAAGCTGAGGCTTCACTGAGGAAAGGCCTTGCTAAAGCTTTTGAAGTAAATATATCCACACGATTATTTAGCAATCAAGAGAGTGTTAGCACTTCTAAAAAGCCAGGCTTTAATTCTGTTTTCACATCTTTTGTGCAGTAAAGAACACCCTCTGATAAAAGGGCTTCTCTTAGGATGATTTAAAATCTGAAATCTTTCCTAATAAGATCAATTCAAGCAGGGTGTTCCTACCTTCAACAAGAGCATTGGCAATACTACAATCTTTAAGAACTTGGACGCTGGACCCAGACTACTTGGGTTTAAATCCTGATTACTTATTAGTTTGCAACTTGGGTGGACTTATTCAACCTCAGTGGACACAGTCTGGTAACTGTGCCACATTCACCAGATAGTGACATTCCTGGGCCATGTCTCCCTCATGGACCCATCAGACACTTATTGAGTGCTTTCTAGATGCTAGATTCCATGAGAGATGAGGCAGATTTACCCGCCTACAGACTGGCAAGGGCCTTATACTCAGGAATGCTACTGTGGTATGCTCTTCCTCTGGAATCTGGAACTCTTAGCTCTTTTTTTTTTTTAATTTTATTTATTTATTTGTACCCCTCTTCCCCAAAGCCCATACATAGCTCTAGTCTGATCACAAGACAATCATCAGACAAATCCCCATTGAGGGACTTTCTACAAATTCCCTCCCAAGGATTCTTCAAAATTGTAAAGGTCATCAAAAACAGAAGAAGTCTGAGGAACTGTCACAACCAAGAGGGACCTATGGAGACATGACAGCTAACTGCAATGTGAAATCCTAAATGTGAAACTAAAACAGAAAAAGCAACAACAGTAGCAGGAAAAAACTAAAGAAATTTGAATAAAGTATAGTCTTTATTTTAGTTCATTTATTTATTTAGTTCATAATAATGTGTCAACGTTGGCTCATTAATTTTTACACTTTGGCTATACTAATTTAGTATTTTAATAATAGAGGACAATGGATGTGGGGTATATGGGAACTCCCTCTACTATTTTGGCAATTTTTCTTTAAATCAGCAACTTTTACAATTTAAAAGTTGATTTTTTTTTAAGATTTTATTTATTTATTTGACAGAGAGAGACACAGTGAGAGAGGAAACACAAGCAGGGAGAGTGGGAGAGGGAGAAGCAGGCTTCCGCGGAGCGGGGAGCCTGATGCGGAACTCGATCCCAGGACCCTGGGATCATGACCTGAGCCCAAGGCAGATGCTTAACGACTGAGCCACCCAGACGCCCCAAAAGTTGATTTTTTTTTTAAATGCTCCTTTCAGCCCCAAAGTCATGGTCATGAAATTGTCTCAACTTCCAGGGACCCTTCAATAGCCAAACCTCCAAACAAGCCAATATCCTTTTTTTGGTGTTTAAAGACTTTTCAGATGAGACAGAATGGCTCAAATGAAAATCAGGGTCACTAAGGCTATTTTGACATCTTGTCTGCTTTTTTCTTGAAAATGTAAATTAATATAGATATTTAAGATTCCTGCTTTAGAAGAAGAAGTGACATTCACTGAGGCCTTGTTATATGGCAGCTCTGTGTTAACCTCTTTCCACGGATTAGCTTTTGGACGCTGTTCAAAAACATTCTGCAGTGAAGATTCACATTGCCCCTGTATGAGAAAACCATTCTGGCTGTGATGTGTTGCCTCTAGGATGGTCCAGCTTTAATTCGACTCTATGCATGTAGAGTTCTTCCTGCTTCCTTTGGACTGAATGGCCCCGTAGAGAAGGCTACAAGACTACTCAAAAGCACCTCTGTTGGGATTCCTGGCATGAGCGATATGACACTGTAACATTCACAATATCCCCAGTGGGACAGGTGTACCTACAATGGAGAATAAGCATCATCTTATTCCTAAAGGAAAGAGTTCATAATGCTCCCTTGCTTTTTCCACCACACAACTAAGACATTTACCTAATTCCTGGGGGTACACAAACCAAAAGGTGAGGTCTGCTTACTTAGTGGATTCTGAAATTTTAACTCTGCTAGTTACTTTTATTCATCAGTCTCATAACTAATCTTAGTTGGGCCTTCAGAAAATGCCAACGAGGAATTGCTACATTTAATCATGTCACAGGTGGGTCAGAAGAAGGCAGCACAACGGGGCCCCAGGTTCATAAAGATCATAAGTTTGGTCTAATGATCCGCACTTCCCATATCGACATCCTTCGTATTTTTTTTAACAAGGGGCTCTGCCCTTTCATTTTGCACCAGGCTCCACAAAGGATGTAGCCAGTCCTGTTCATAAGTTTTAAGTTGGTTTTTCTCAAATGAAATCTCAGGGGCTGCGTCTGCAGTCAGTTCCTTGGTGTAGCCACATAACGCTATGCTTGCTAAGACACAGTGAGGAAGACACAGTTATTCTTAGGAAAAGTAGCTTTATCCTGATGCCTTACATAAAATGTTCCAAATCAGGCAGGTTAAGTAACAGACTCCACTCCAATCTTTCTATCTCTCTATTACCTGCTTGCAAACACTGAATTCAAGGCCCCGGACAAGTAGAGGCATTGGATCTGTAGTGAGATTTTAATCATAGATACAGACGCCTTCCGACAAACCAGGGAAAAGTTATCAACACACTGCTATTTTCCTATCTGGCCGAGTCTAGAAATTGAATACCCAAGCATCTGGCCTACAATCACAGTGCATAATTCTGGAACTGAAAGCTGTCCAAGAGAAAGGATCTTATAAAATCATGTGGCAGAAACATTTTAAGGCCATTTATCTGCAATTGACTTTACCCTCACCTGAGCCAGGCAATCTTTGATCTCCAAATTTGCAAACAGATGAAAAGAAATTCCCTTTATTTAAGAGGCATTATGGACAAACACTGATGAGGGATTATTAAAGGGAACCACACACAACTTTTACACACTCCGAAGGAGTCCGATGTGAATCGTTGTGAGTTTAGTCAGGCAAAAGTCTGATCATCAATGAAAATGGGTTTTTTCCCCCTTTTTTGTTTCCTGCTGAAAACCTAAAACCCTTAACTTTAAAGGGCTATTTGGACCTATCTGTTTGCAGCTTTCAATCAGTAAATCCTGAGAAAGGAGAAGTCTACCAAGAATGCCAAGAGGGAGAAAGGTCTGCCTTAAATATGGGTATTTTTTTAATGTTGCTGGTAATCCACAGCATCTAAAGAATTTGTAATTTTGAAATTACTTCCTGAATGGGGGGAGATTAGTCTGTGAAATCTCTACTTTGAAGCGGACCAGAGGATAACCATTTTTCAGCTTCTGACTGGACTGGAGACTTTGATTCTTACTCATTTCTTCAAATATCCCTACGCCTTCTGGAGTCTTCTCTCCTGCTTTATTGCATCCTTCTGAGGTTCCTGCTTGTCTGTGGAGAATGTGTGGTCCAGACCTTGCTTCAGTAGCTGAAGGCCCCTAATGAGGGCAGCCTTGACATGCCAACTTCCCGGAGATTGCCTGGGCTGCGTGGTCACCCCCCAAGCATGCTTGCAGGGGGCCTATCTTCTCGTCTCAGTCAAGCTCTTTTGTTGAGTTCAAAACCTTATTACAATTAGAGTGGAAAAGCCTCACTGGGTTATTTAGATGTTATCTCTACCAGCAGAGAAATTGCCTACAACCCAGTCTGGAAAATCTCTTCTAAACTAAAGTTAATTGGCAGAGAATCTGCTAGCGTTCTAGAGAAAATTATGAGACATTGCTGAAAGATTTTTCTTTGGGCTTCTACTGGAATAATTTTAAGAAAAATTCTCCTTTTTTCTCTCTCAACTTTATTTACCTTGATCCCACCTATATAGAGTTTTCAAAGGTACTAACAGACTGGAGACCAATTTATTTCATTGGTAAAAAATAGCCAAGTGGCTGGAGTCGCTGGGTGTCAATTTGCCTGTCAATCTTGGGTTTCACTTCTGGTTTAAACTGTTCCACTCACCCCTGGACAGGGAATCTTCTCAGTTGGTCTCTGCTAAGGGGATGACTGCTGACCAGTGGGAGCGCATGAATAAGCTGGTAAAAGCCCCAGGACATGTAGAGTTCTTCCCTAAATGTGATGGGTGATGTCAATCAGATTTTCTTTTTTTAGAAGATTGAATTACGAGATGCAAAAGGAAGTCGACAGATTCAGGGGCAGCTGAGCAGTCCATATGTAGAACTAGGTCTGATTGCCATCCATACGCAAGAAAGAAAGAAAAAAAAGGGCAGTTAGCGGGAGAAATTCAGAGGTGTGAATGATCCTGAAGGCCAGACAGAGAAGAGCAGCAATTCTTATCTTTCCAGTTATGTTGTGTGGAAGGCCCATTAGTTCTTTATTGTAGGTCCTTCCATTCCCTAAGCTCTCTAAAGAAACAATGCAGAAGAAGCTCTTAAAATACTGTCTCTCTGTCTCATGTGAACTTGCTCAACAAAACTCCTATTTTTAAGATGCTTGACTACTTAACTGGGTCTCTAAGAAATAAGTTGGGAGTGGAAGCTCTGTTTTCATTTCCTCCTGAGATACAGAGAAGGGAAGTAGAACCAACACATGAATTCCCTACGGGAAACATGATGGGTGTCATATCCTCATCAGATTTAATTTTCACATCACCTCGAAAGTAAGCACAATTATACCCATTTTAGAGATAGGAAAACTGAGATCAGAAGTGTCCAACAATTTGTCCAAAGTAATTGGGGAATATAAGATTTAAAGAAAAAAATTTTCAATTTGAAATCTCACAGCCTTTTCAGTATACAGTGTTGTTTAACTATAGTAACCAGGGGAAAGGCAGAAGGAAGGAAGAAAGGGAGGGAGGAAGGGAGGGGAGGAGGAAGGGAGGGAAAAAGAAGGGAAGGAGGAAGAAAAGAAAATAGCACTTAGTGGGGCCCTACAACCTGCCAGGTGCTTTAACAAGTTACTTCATTCAGTCCTCACAACAATGAAAAGCAAAACTGATATTTGTATTTTTTTTTGCATATAAGAAAAACCTGAATCTTAGAAAAGTCATCAAGGTCACATAGCAAGGGGTGGAGCCAGGTTTTATGTGAAACCAGATTCACTCCAAAACATCACCTTCCACGGAATGTGATTTGGTCCTGGAGAACCATCCACACCAGTAGGTTCTAGCCTGTGATTAGGTAGGACATCAATGACAGTGTAACCATGAAGATCCAGAATGATGGACTTTGATTCAAGAATGTGCATTCAGCTCTTGCATCCGATTTTCTCCTTCTGATACCTCAAAAATGATAGCTAATGATATACATAATGATGTGGGTGTGTGTGAGAGAGAGAGAGAGATAGTAAATAGGTTATGATATAGATATAATTACAAATAAAATGTGAGATTGGAGGGACCATCAGAAGAAAAACAATTTTGACACACTCTGGAGCCTGAAAGTGAGGGAAAAGGGTTGATTCACAAAACAATGGAGGACGCCAAAGATTATGCCCAGAGGGGACAGCTGTGGAGGAAGAGCCAATCTACTTAACTGAACCCATCAAGATGCTTCAATACAGAGATAGCCAGCACATCAGAGACTAATGTCAAATTTGCTCAGCCCGTCTACATGTTACAGTGTATTTCCCAAGTTTTTCTGTAAAATGGGCATGCTTGATATTATATATTTAATCAAATGTTTCTTTGAAGATAGGTCTGTTTCCATTTGCTAAATATAGTTTGTAATGACCTCAAATTGACATGAGTTGAATGAATGAATTTTCTGTATGCCCAACTCTTTAAGCATTTATTTTTTTTTAAGATGTTATTTATTTATTTGAGAGTGAGCGAGGGAGAGAGAGAGAGAGAGAGAGAGAGAGAGAAAGAGTGCCTGCAAGAATAGGGGTGGGGAAGGGCGGAGAGAGAGAGAGGAGCAGACTCCCGCTGAGCTGAGCAGGGAGTCCCACAAGGGACTGGATCCCAGGACCCTGAGATCATGACCTGAGCCAAAGGCAGAAGCTTAACTGACTGAGCAACCCAGGTGCCCCTTAGAGCATTTATTTTAATTTGCTCTCATGACAATCCACTAACTTGTTGGTATTATCCCTCGTTTTTAGAAGTGAGAACTGAGGTTCATAGGAATTAGAGAACCAAAAGCACAGGATTCTGATCTGATCAGATCTGGCTCTCAATCTGGTGCTCCGTCCACTGGTCCTCAACCATGTTCAGTGCTACTAAGCACTAGCCAAATAATGGAACTGTCCACCTTCTGATGTACGGCCTACAAGCCATGCAATATAATGAGGAGCATTTGAAAGTTTTGCATTTCCGTGTGTAGATTAAGATTGAAAACCATTGTGCCATTCTACAATAACTAAGCAAATAACTAAATAAAATCACGTGTGTGTGTGCGCAAGCGCACACGCGTGCTCTTGGGCGTGTAAAGCCAAAATAAATCCAGCTGCTTCTACAGCACTTGGCACATAGTAGGGGCATCATAATTTCTTGCTGAAGAAATGTAAGAACAATTCAGAGAACTCTTGATGGAATGTTTCCTTTCTTTTCTTTAACTTGCCTCATCAGCATGATGAGGCAGATTTTGAGCCCATTATTGACGTTGAAAGTGGGAATGCGTTCAAGAGAACAATGCTTTTGAAAACCAAGAACCAAGTCGCTTTGGGGTGTAGTGGCAGAGCCTTCTGTCCCTCTGCAGCCAGTTTATTCTTGAGCTTACTGATTAGCTAATCAGTAATTACTTTAATTATTAATGCTATTTACATATTTGGATTATTGTGGTTATTAAGCAGCCCGGCTACCCTCCCCCTTCCTTTACATTTTAAAATAAAATAAGACAGTTAAGAAGTGAGAAGATAAGTGGCAAATTAAGCTACGAGAGGCATAAGGCAAACAAACCAGAAGGCCTTTAATGAGAGATTACGCATAAAAGAGGCAAGGAATTACATGGCAGCAAGCGAGTGGGCGAAGGATGGGCTACTTCTCTGCTGAGATCTAAACTCCGAGGCAGAGGCTATGTATAAATGCACATCTGTACACAATTTACAACCAAACATGGGAGCTGGGAAACCCAATCATACATTCAGTGAATGCAGCTGCTGGTGGAAGCCCACATGTCCCCCTAATTCCCACGGTAGCCGGATGGCAGTAGGGGAAGTCGATGGAAGAATTTTTAACATCCTTCGTCTCAGTTTTGCTTAACCTGAAATGAGATGAAAAAAGCCTGCACTTCAACTAAAAATTAACATGCACTCTCCAGAAAGAACAAAAAAGGTATAAATTATGTCTGATTGAACAAACACAACTCCACTGTTGAACAGCCAGTCAATGGAGAGGGTAGGGAGAGGCAATGGAGCAAGGTAATGTGTAATCTCACCAGTCAATGGACTGTGGGCAGGCCTGGCGGCCCATCGCTGGAGGTGTCAGGGAGATAAATAGCAGAGTGTCCTCCTCAAAAATATGATTAATACCCTTCTCGGTCCAGTGCTGAAGATGTAGTGGGTGCAGCTGGTCTGGACAGCAGTTGCAGAGAGGGAAAATCCAGGACGATTGCAACAGAGCAGAGAGGGCAAAGAGGAGGACGAATAACCGCCCGAGGGGGAGTGCTTCAGGCCGGACTCGTGAGGAGGAGTTTGAACTGGCCAGAGGTCTTCTTAAACTGCCCCTTAAGTAACGCTTAGGGCTGTCCACACACATGCACCTGAGCCCCAGTAGCCATGATCTTGAGAGGTAGAGACAAGCTAGAGTTGAATCTTTGAGGGATATAGAGATGCCCCCCCAGAAACTGAGTAATCTTGAAGAATTGTGGTATTTACGGTATGACTGCTGTGCCATTAACACAGAACTTTACTTAGCGCTCTGATCAGCCTGAGGTAATGGGGGTTAATTTCCTCTTCTTCATGTGGGAAGACTGAGGTCCAGGGAAATCAGGTAACTTGCTCAAAGTTACATAGCTAATAGGTGCTACAGGGGTCCAGGACTCACAAACCTCCAATCTTCTCACCAAACCAAACTGATTCCTCAGTGATTAAAACAAACAGACAGGGCACCTGGGTGGCTCAGTCATTAAGCGTCTGCCTTCGGCTCAGGTCATGATCCCAGGGTCCTGGGATCGAGTCCCACATCAGGCTCCCTGTTCGGCGGGAAGCCTGCTTCTCCCTCTCCCACTCCCCCTGCTTGTGTTCCTGCTCTCGCTATCTCTCTCTCTGTCAAATAAATAAATAAAATCTAAAAAAAACCAAAACAGACAAATAAACAAAAACAAACAAACAAAAAACAGGGGCGCCTGTGTGGCTCAGTTGGTTAAGTGCCTGCCTTTGGCTCAGGTGAGGATCTCAGGGTCCTGGGATCGAGCCCCTTGTGGGGCTCCCTGCTCAGCGAGGCGTCTGCTTCTCCCTCTCCCTCCTGCTGCCCCTCCCCACCTCATGCTCTCTCTCTCTCTCCAATAAATAAATAAAATTTTTAAAAAACAGAAAACAACAAAAACAAAGAAACAACTTTTGATAAGAGTTTGCCTTTGGCTATTTGGTCTAGTTCCCATTCAATATCTCTTGTGTCCCTCCTTTCAAAAGGTTTTGGCCAGATTTCTTTTCTTTTCTTTTCTTTTCTTTTTTCTTTTCTTTTCTTTTCTTTTCTTTTCTTTTCTTTTCTTTTCTTTTCTTTTCTTTTTTTTCTTTTCTTTTCTTTTCTTTCTTTCTTTCTTTCTTTCTTTCTTTCTTTCTTTCTTTCTTTCTTTCTTTCTTTTTCTTTCCTTTTCTGATTTTCTCTTTCCTTATGTACAAGGATATCAACAGAGGATTTTCAAACATCCCCAGCTGTAATTCTGTTACACACACATACACACACACACACACACATACACACACACACTGACTGCCTATAGTGAAAAGCAAACTGATATGTTCTAATGTCTCCTATTTCACTGGTAGAAGGCCAGGGGACTTTTGCTCTGGGACAAATATAACTCACATTTTCTTTACCAGGTGGTTCCTCCCCTCACTACAATGTTCATAAGGGCAACAAAAATGACTTCCTAGCATGCTGCAGCACTAAAATGATGCTAAGCAAAAGAATTAGAGAAGGAAGATCTATCCAAACCTACAGTTATTCATTTATTGGATAATGATTTTAAACATGGTGGACTGAAAGCCATTTTTATAAAACTTGACTTAACACTGAAATTCTAGAAATGAAAAAAAAAAGTGAAGAAAAATATGTGAATTTAAAAAATAATCTTAAAGTCCTCCTTAATATCTGTTCCAAATAACTCTAATCAGGACTGTTTCCTGTATTATACTCTGTGGGGATGTGATGAATCCCAAAGAATAGGATGCAATGTCAGAGGTAAGAAGGAGAAGAGAAATGCTGACATATAAAGTTGACAGTAGAATCCAACAGGAGGTGATGAGTGTATCCTGTTTCTGAGCAAATGAAAACATGATGGAGACACAACATTATCTAATAGTCCAAGGACCTTTGATGATTTGACCTCAGTAATCAAAACCATTATAACAATGTGTTTCTTATGTATCATAGGTTGTACTTTGCCAGAGCCTTTAACATAGGACTTCCAGAATATTTTCAACACTATCATCTCCAAAAGGGCTTCCCAAACTCTGATGTACACATGAATCATTCGGTATCTTGTTAAAATGCCAATTCTTGTTTAGCAGATCTTGGGTAGGAGCTGAGATTCTGCATTTGTAACAAGCTCCCAGCCGATGTCGTTGCTGCTCATTCATAGACCACATTTTGAATACCAAGGCTCAATCATATCTCTTAGGTGGTAAAATTGACCAAATACATAAGTAGTAGGTGGCAGAGCCAGATTTTGAACTCAGGGATGCTTGGCCACAAAACCAATACAGCCCCTGTACTTCACTGCCTGTCACATGAGTATGTGGCACTCAATCTCCAAAAATCTGTGACATTGGTTGCAGAAAAAACTAAGTCTCTGAAATGACACTTCATCTCAGGGGCAGACTGAGCTCTTTCTAAGGTCTTTGATGCCTCTGAGTTAATGAGACACTCTGCCTCTACAGAGATTTGGGGCCATAGTAGGATGAAAGGAAGAAATTCTTGAAGTATTCACAGACATAATTTGTTTAAATGAAATATCCTGGTTATAGATAGAACCAGTCATGTAGGGCCAACCACCTGAATATCAGGGTGGTTTCTCCTGGCCACAGAAACAGATGTTTAGAGTAGAAGTGTTTATTGGCACAATTGAGAAGACTGTGCCAAGACCACCTAATCTGACTAGAGTATAGTTGTCCATATCACCCTCTTCTAAAGGTTTCATAGCACCTCCCGCTTCTATCATCTTATTCTTCTTCTTTTTTTAAGATTTTTATTTATTTATTTAACAGAGACACAGCGAGAGAGGGAACACAAGTGGGGAAAGTGGGAGGGGGAGAAGCAGGCTTCCCGCCGAGCAGGGAGCCCGATGTGGGGCTGGATTGCAGGACCCTGAGATCATGACCTGACCTGAAGGCAGACGTTTAACGACTGAGTCACCCAGGCACCCCTCCCCCTACTATCTTCTGAAGCTTTGCCAAAACATGAAAAGATGTCTGTGTTGACATCATGACCTGAGCCGAAACCAAGTTGGTTGCTTAACCAACTAAGCCACCCAGGTGCCCCTTGACATGACCTTGAAGACACCACTCCACCCAGGTCATTGGAATATGCTCACTGAAGATAAAGCCAATGGCCAAAGTCCCACCTCACTTTCTTATCCTAGACTCAGTCAGATATATTTGTATACAATAGATCGTCAAAGGATGTAGCTATAAACAATGAATCATTCAACCAACACTACATTATGTCTACATTTTGTCTCACAGACATTCTTGTCAGATTTTATATCTATAATTGCGTCATTCTTTTCTTCACACTTACAGAAAATATTTCCTGACTCTCTAGTCATAATCTTTAAATAGTATCAATCACTACTATGACTATGTTTATAGAAAGAAACAGATAAAGAGCAATATATTTATATACAGATTTATGTATATTTGTGTATATGCAATTATTTCCACTTAGTATTGGTCTGAAAATAAGATATAAATAAATAAATCCATCCATCCATTTTATTGCCAAATTAATTTGGGAAGTATTATGAACCCTATCGCCTTCTTGAAAATTCACAAGGATCTGAAAACTCCTATCACAAAGAAATTGATTTAACTTCGTGTTGCTTGGCATTTCTAACAAGCACTTGAGTGCATTTGTTTGTTCGTTTTTAGTTCATGTTTGCAAAAGTCCCACAGAACAGTGTTTTACAATTACTTAGGAAATGGGTCTCATGTCAATGGCTCTATTGCCAAGCTTTGGTGGGAACTGGGCAGTGTAGTAGACACATTTAAATTTGGTTTTGATAATGCATGGTCTTTTAGATTATTGCAGCAACAAAACATTTTATTTGTAGAAACGAGAGATAAAATGTGTCCTCTAGCATTTTCTTTTTTGACCCTCCCCTAAAATAAAAGCGTTTCTAATCAGTTGGTTCATTTCACAAAATATATATAAAATGTATAAGCGACACTTTAATTAAAGGGTAAGGAAATTTAGTTTCCCAGAATTGAGGCTTTATAGTATGTATATATCCATGTGCACATTACACAAATAGTACGTAATATTTGTTTAGCATGACACCAAAATGGGTTATCCTGTTGGAAATGTAAGAAGAATTTATTTACTATGATATAAGATTTAACGTAAGAGAATAATGTAAAAATTATCAGACTTGTTTGGTGAATCTGTATCATCAACCAAGTGATCATTTAGCCTAGGCTTTCAGTTTACAGTGTACTAAGAGACTAGAAGTGAAGTCACACAGCGGATGAACAGAGCAATGGTAATCTAAACCCTCACTTTGGTGACTCACCTTTGGGCTCCAAGAACATAACACTGCCCATACTGACTGGTTCCTGAAACTCCTCAAAGTCATCTTATTAAGGATGTGCCACATGCTGTGACATATTCTTATGATCCAAAAGTACTGGTGGAAAAACAAAATCTTAAGCCAATCCATGGTGTTGGGAATTCAGCAGGATAGACATGGTTCCTGACAACAAATATGAACTTGGCATTTTTCTAGAATTTTTACCTACTCAAAATAAAGGAAAAAGGCCTGACTATTTTCAAGTGATTGAAACAGAAATAGAAATAAATACTTTGAGTTCAGCAAATAAAAAACTGGTCGGTCATTTGACTTGCACAAATAATTTCCTTGATTCTCGACCTAAAAGAGGCACACATATTGAAACGGTTTTCACTGTAGTATAAATATTATATTTTTAAGACCATTGGAGGGAGCTCAATATTTAGAGGCGCAGCCACAACATTAAGGAGATATTTCATTCTCCAGTGGGAATGAGGAAAACACAGAAAATCTGACATCATCTCTGCACTTTCTTCTCCTGAATACATAATTTCTCTCTTTAAGTAAAACACTAAATAAATTCATGGACTTGGGACCCACGCTAAAACTAGATGCTTTCAAAGGCTCTGGTTAATGAGGAATCTTTTAAATGTCACATCTACAGTGCAAATTAACCAATATTGCATAGCAAAAATCCCTCAGAAGAAATCTGGCCAATGGTTTATGACAAAAAAATTAATGCTTTCTGTCAAGAATAAGGGTTAAGTTTAGTATTAATCATAAAATGACCTTTAATTGCCAAACAAAAGCACTTTGTTATTTCACTACAATCCCAAACTCACCCTGTGTATTGAAAAAAAGTCATAATTTGCTTAGTATAAATATATTAAAGTATTAAGCCCGCTCTGCTACTCAATTAGTAAACATGTCAAGGGGTGGGTGAGTTATTCATGGTTCAGAGGGCCAGCCCCTTTTCACAGGGAACTTTTTTCACTCTAATGAAATGATGGATAATCTGGAAGTAGGTGCTTTAAGAAGATATTAATCATTCTCTGTGGTAATGTTAATCATGCGTTCCATCACCTCCAGATGCTGTGGATCACCTTCCTCTGAGACAAAGGGCACCTAAGCCAGGAGAGTCCTTTTGATCACCTTTCTACAGAGACCCTCACATGAAGCTGACATTAAAGACAGTGTTAGATTTCAGGGCATCCTTAAGATAAAATGGCAAGCACAGCAACTCCTTCAACTGAGTGCTCAGAAACATGGGATGGGATCTCTCTTCACTTTTAATTATTTACATTTTTCATGTTGCTTTTCTGAGGGTAGGAAAAGACTTCACCCAAAGAAGGAGAAGATAGGAGTCTATCAAGTCAAAGCTGTAAATGTATGTCCTGGCAAACTGCTTTTATAGTCTAGGCTTCTAATCTTACAAAATGTTAGCGTTCGTCAGGTCAGATTTATCTCTTAAAATGTCTCTGATGTCTCCTTGAGTTAATGAAACACTGTGCCTCTAGAGAGACTTCCGGCCAATTAAACATTTTTATGGCCAGTGTTTTTTAAAGGGGACAAAATGTGGAGTAAAATCTGAGGGCATATCTTATGGGGTTAAAATATCTCCCATCACAGACTAATTTTGAATGCTTCATAGACCTTAGTGCCTCAAGAAATCTGGAAGTATTCCTAATGCTAAGAGGCTGTTCCATATAAATTGCCTCAGAAAGATAAAACAGAGGAACAAGGAAGGCTCCTGTCATCATGCAAAATATTAAGGACTCTGAGAGGTTAGCTAATATCTTCATATAAAAAAGGCACCATTTTCTTAAATCCACTGTATGCCCACAGTCTACAAATGGACGTGAGGATTACTAATGAGGTTATATGATCTCTTTTTGGGGTGCAACTCTACTTAGAGGCAAGTACTCTCCAGATGATGGCTTCCACTACTCAGACCCAATCACTAATATTTTTATCCACATGTGTAGACACAAAGAGCTAGAAACTCACTTCCGGTCTGTTGGAGAAAACAAGTTATTTTGGTTTTCCCTCAGATTTAGTCCTCTTGTCACCCTCTCTGCTGTTTTCTTTCAAATTGGTTGATGTATTCTCCAGTAATCTACTAAATTAGCAAAATATGTCTATACACTATGCTTATCATTTGTTTAATTTATGCTTTTAATTGGGCTGGCTAACTCCAAATACCTCAACCACGATTTTACTTCATACCCTCTCTGTTCCACTACCTAAGCCACATTGTAACACTTGTCATCTCCTACAGCAGATTCACCTGGGACCTTTAAATTTCAATAGCCGATTGCATGACTTCTTCTTATAACCTCATTTCCACTAACTGTTCTTGTTGGCCTCAACATGTTTTGCCCCTACTTTTACTCTTCCTTGTCTGGTCCACATAGCTGCTCAGAACGCTCTATCTCTATCCATTCCTTTCTTTATGTCCAATGCAACCAGCGAAATCTCAAAATAAGGAATGCTCTTAAAATATGCCTTTATGCACTTTGCCTGGAATGCACTGGGTTATTAAAGCAAATCATGCACTTTGCAGCTTGGAACCCTATAAATATGTATGGCTCTGACATCAGTTGGCCTCACTAATAATCCCATTTATTGGGCAACTCCCTCAAAGTCTACCACAAAGCTTGACCACTCTGCTCAGGCATTGTCCTTGACATTATTCCCCTTTTTCTCAGCTTATTCATTAAAAGGATAGAGGCCCTCAAAAGGGTTCTCAATACGGTATTGCATTCATCCACTGACAAATTTGCCCTTTATCATGTCCTTCCTTTTAATTTCTCAAATGATGCAATGTTCTTCCCTCCCTGTTAAAAATTCACTTGTTTGAGCTCTTGATTTTATTCTCTGCCTTTTCAGTGACTGTGCTCCTGTACTCAGGCTGTCTTCTGCCAGAATCTCTGATTCATCTCAGTTTATAAATACAGTGGTACCTTCTTATCCATGGTTTTACTTTCTGTGGTTCCTGTTACCCTGGGGTCTACCATGGTCTAAAAGCAGATGCTCCTCCTTCTGACATATAGCCAGAAGCTCAATAGTAGCCTAACATGGCATTCACTTCACATCATCTCATCACATGGGCATTTTATCATATCATCACATGAAGAAGGGTAAGTATAGCATAATAAGATATTTTGAGGGGCGCTTGGGTGCTTCAATCAGTTGAGCCTCCAACTTTTGATTTCGGGTCAGGTCATGATCTCGGGGTCCTGGGATCAAGCCCCGTGTCAGGCTCTGCACTCAGTGGGGAATATGCCTAAGGATTCTTCCTTCCTCTCCCTCTGCCACTCCCCCAACTCCCTCCTTCTCTGTCTCTCTTTCTCTCTTTATCTCTAAAATAAATAAATACAGATGTTGGTGGGGATGCGGAGAAAAGGGAACCCTCCTACACTGTTGGTGGGAATGCAAGCTGGTGCAGCCACTCTGAAAAACAGTATGGAGGTTCCTCAAAAAGTTGAAAATAGAGCTACCATATGACCTAGCAATTTCACTCCTGGGTATTTACCCCAAAGATACAAATGTAGGGATCTGAAGGGGTACGTGCACATTGATGTTTATAGCAGCAATGTCCACGATAGCCAAACTATGGAAAGAGCCAAGATGTCTATCGTCAGATGAATGGATAAAGAAGATGCAGTGTATATATATACAATGGAATATTATGCAGCCATCAAAAGGAGTGAAATCTTGCCATTTGCAATGATGTGGATGGAACTGGAGGGTATTATGCTGAGTGAAATAAGTCAATCAGAGAAAGACATGTATCATATGATCTCACTGATATGAGGAATTCTTAATCTCAGGAAAAAAACTGAGGGTTGCTTAAGTGGTGGGGGGTGGGAGGGATGGGGTGGCTGGGTGATAGACATTGGGCAGGGTATGTGCTATGGTGAGGGCTGTGAATTGTGTAAGACTGTTGAATCATAGACCTGTACCTCTGAAACAAATAATACATTATATGTTTAAAAAAAAAAAAAAAAGAAGATAGCAGGAAGGGAAAAATGAAGCGGGGGAAATTGGAGGGGGAGATGAACCATGAGAGACTATGGACTCTGAGAAACAAACTGAGGGTTTTAGAGGAGAGGGGGTGGGGGGATGGGTTAGCCTGGTGATGGGTATTAAAGAGGGCATGTACTGAATGGAGCACTAGGTGTTATACGCAAACAATGAATCATGGAACACTACATCAAAAACTAATGATGTAATGTATGGTGATTAACATAGCATAATAAAAAAATTTAAATAAAATAAAAATAAAAATCAGCTTCCCAAATTAAAATAAAATAAATAAATAAATAAATATTTTTTAAAAAAAGATATTTTGAGAGTGACAGAGACCACTTTCACATAAATTTTGTTACAGTGTATTGTTATAATTGTTCCATTTTATTATTAGTTTATTGTTGCTAATTTCTTACTGTATCTACTTTATAAATTAAACTTTATCATAGGTGTAGATGTATAGGGAAAAAATATATGGTTTGGTGCTATTCTTGGTTTCACATCCAGTGGGGATCTTGGAACCTATCCTTCATGGATAAGGGGAGGGGAATACTGTAATTCTAAGGCTCCCACTTCCTAAAACAAAAATAATTACTTTATTTCATGCCCCCTCGATATTCTCTCTGTCTTCCAATCATCTTCTAAAATTCCTGGAAGAAGAGTCTATACTGCTAGTGTTGACTGCTTTAATACTTACTTTCTGACCCATCTGGCATTTGACCCCATTGCTGTACTGAAATTCTCAATCCTAAGGCCATGAGGAACTTCTTCATATTCATAGCTGCCTACATGCCTGGAATTGTTCTAGATACCACTTGGGTTAAAGCAATGAAAAAAAAACATTTAAGAACCCTAATATCTCAACTCTCTTGAACCCTACATTATAGTAAACTACCAAATGTAATGGATATTTATTTTAATTAACTTTCTGGACCTCTTGAACTTCTCCTTATACTATCTGAATCATTTACAAATTTTTCTCCATCCCCCTCCTTGTGTATTAGCTTGAAATGTTGGTATTCTCTGGAATTAGTATACTTCATTGCTCTTCTCACTCCTCTATTTATCTAGCTAATTTTATCCACTTTCAAAGGTTTGGTTAAACCTGTCACTACAGTCTAAACTATTCCCCTAATCATCAGACCTATACATCTCCCTGCTTCTAGATTTCTCCATTTAGACAGGCCACAGACACTCAAGTTCAGCATGCCCATCTTAACATCTCACCTTCTCAAAATCAGCTCTTCTTTCTTTCTTTTCCTAACTTAATTATGGCACCACCAAAATCTACTGTCATTCAAGCCAAAACATTAGAGATCATTCCTGATTCTTCTCTCTTTCTCTTTCCTTCTAATAAAATAACTAGTCTTCAAACATTTATGTTCTGAATATTTTTAATCTGAATTATAATTCTTTTTTTTTTTTTTAAAGTAGCTTCCATGCCCAATGTGGGGCTCGAACTCATGACCTCAAGATCAAGAGTTGGATGCTCTACTGACTGAGCCAGCCAAGCTCCTGAATTGTAATTCCTAATTCTTCTACTCTACATCCTCATTTCTCTTGTGAATGATTGTAACCACTTCTGTCCTACACATCAAGTTAACCATTCACTGAACAAAAACAAATTTACTATGTTGAATCATTGCTTAGAAATTATTGAATGAGGGAATAGATCAAAGTGTTCGATATGGCATAAAAAATATTCCTCACAATGTTGTTCCTTTCAACCTTGCCAACATTACATTTTATCACTCCAGGACTCACTGCTTATATTTCAACACAATAAACAACGTATATTTTCCTGGGCATACATAATACTTTTCAATTATTTGTTTTTCATCTTCCATACTTTTTTATCTCTTTACTATCTGCCTGGTTGTTCTTTTTCCTTGTTTTATTCTAATACATCCTTACTCATCTTTTAAGATACATCACATGTGTCATGTCCTCCATGGAAGTATTATCTAATTGTGTATCACCTCCACAATGTGCCCATCCTCTATACCCTTCAATACTTCCCATACTTCCAATAACATTTTATGATGATCTCTTTATATCTCAGCCCAACCCTACCAGACTGTGGTTGCTCTAAGACACCACTTAGCAGGGAGCCTGATGCTGCACTTGATCCCAGGACCCTGGGATCATAACCTGAGCTGAAGGCAGATGCTTAACTGACTGAGCCACCCAGGTGTCCTTCTAAGACACCACTTCTAAATCCTCTTTATTCTTACTCTCTGACAGGTCATTACATAGAATAACTATCCAATAAAGATTTGGAAAGCAAGTAATTAGAAGGAAGGAAGGAAGGAAGGAAGGAAGGAAGGAAGGAAGGAAGGAAGGAAGGAGTTAGTGAGTTTATCATTATCACCTTAAGAAATCTAACTGTGTGGCAGATTGTATTTCCACAGGTGGCCACTTATATGTCTACCATTCCACATGTTCTTCTAGTATATTGAAGGTGACCTGTGTTTAGGGATGCATTCATTTATTTAGTCATAAACATTTACCAAATGCCAATGGCAACTACAAATGTAGGCTCTAAGGATGCAAAACTTATTACCATATGGTTTATCTACTCATGATATTAGGAGAGAATATGCATATAAGGGAATAATTATAGTTAGATAAGAGATGGCACAGGGGCTAGGAGAGAAGCACAGAGGAAGGTTTCTTTTTCAGAAGTTCTGGGACAAGATCATATAGAAGGTGACATTTGGTAACCCCTTGACCATTAAAAGCTGGTCAGACAGAATTTAGGGAAAAATATTTGGGAAATGGCTTTATATAAAGATAAAAGAAAGAGAAATATCATGAGAAATTCAGAAAGCAAGAAGTAGTTCAGCAAGGCTGATATGGATATGCAGAGTGTCTTTTGAGGGAATTATGAATCATGTATGCTAGATCTTTCTCTTTCTCTGAAAAGTTAGATAACGTGCTTTAAAAAAATTTGTGTCAGAAGGTGTTGGTAGACACACTGTTTTCCAAGGTCAACACTCTTCTAGCAACTGGTGAGGCATATTTTAGTATTGGGCCACTCTGATGAATTAAACAAAACTACATAGATACCCTCCCTTATTTTTCTTTTGTCTGAAACATCTACTCTTGAACAATGTATCGTCCCGGGATCCCTAATAATATTACTGAAGCTTCAATAGTCATCGGAAGGTTGTCCTTATTGTATGGCAGGAGTGTTTTCAGGACGCAAACTGCTCTGGTGGGATCATTTAGACTCATGTGATTATTTAGAAGCAAGGGCCTGGATCCACCCCTGGCTACCTTTCCTTTGAGATGGCCCCTACATGTAGCACAAACATCAGCTGTTCTCACTCTATTTCCAGGGTAAACATTTTGCTATATGCTCTTCTCCAGATTGGGTCTTTGCTGAGAAGTCACCATACTAACAAGAATAGTACATTTTCCTAAAGTTGATAATGTCCCATGGTGGTAGACCTCTAATGACATCTTTTTTTCACAAAGGACCTAAATATACACCTCATTATTCTTTCAAGTCACACTCAGTAACTGTTAGAAACACACAAAAACATATCTCTCAGAAGAGTAAATATTAATATTCAGATCTAGTTTAAATACATAAGGAGAAAAAAATTCCAAAGGGCCTCACAATTTGCAAGGCCACTTTGCTCACAACTGTGCCTCGTTTATCCAGCTGTATTTTTGTGACATAAAAATGCTGTTGATTATCAACCCACCAATTAAAAGCAGCGATGAGACATCACCACATTGAGCACCCATTTATCAATTAATTAAACTATGCTTGTGTTTAGTAGAATTAAGTATTTATATATAAAATAAAAAATAAGAAAAAATTCTATCTTAGAATTGTATTTTCTTTTTCTCATACACCGGCTAAAAATTAAGTAAGAGTCATGACCAATTCAACAAAAGTTCTAATTCTCAGGTTTCTCTATAATGACTAAGCCCAAAGACTCACCATATTTCTTAGGCATTAGTTTTCAAAGTGACAATTAGAATGACTATAGAAATCATATGCTAATTTTTTAAATTTTCTAAAATTTATTTGAAATTGAGTTTTGTATCACTAGCAATGGTCAGCTAGAATATTGGAACCCCAGACCCAATACAGGATTGTGTTATCTAATCACTAAATTTTCTCCTGCTATAGTCAATTATATTAGTGTTCTTAGGCCAAAATGAATCAGTGGAAATTATTTTTGTCACAGATATTCACTAAAATATAGACTAAAACCACAAATATGTGCAATACTGAGAATATGGAAAAATAGTGTCTTCTGAAATTATAAATAGAAGTGAAAAAAAAAGACAAATTTACAAGTTTGGTCTTTATATGCCAAGTAGATAAGAAAAATGCTTTCTGGCTGAGTAGAATGCATCATAGCACAACTCATTACCCTAAAGTTTTGGATTGGTCACAGATCAAAGGACATTTTCCAAAATGTCTTAAATAACTATGTTCCATAAAAGAGTCCCATAATTTGCTTAAAATACAAGTGATGCCTTTGCTCTCTCATGCCAATGCCAAAATGATTTCTTATTTTAAACTTTTTCTTTGTTCTTAGCATATTAAGACATAAGTTTACCTTATAGCACTATTGAATAGTGAAAGTATCATCTCCTTATATGCTGACAATAGCTTCTAAGGTCAAATTTACAAGAACAAAATGTACATGGCTGGCAGGATGTTGAGGGACCCCAAAGTCTATTGTGAATCACATTGACCTTGTCAAGGGACACCAGCTTCTACTTGGGGCCATTGTAGCTCAAGGAAAATTGTCTGGGACAACAACTGCCCACATTTTCTGGATATTTCTGGAAATGAAAATTAAACCACTTTAGTGCCTTAATTGGCAAAAGCACACCTCCCATTGCCCCATTTCCTCTTACACCCTCTCAATTGAATCCATTTAAACCCAATGCTTTCCTTGGCATCACCACATACTGAAAACCATTAGTGTATTGCATTTACCAAGACTACTGACATCCGAGGACTATTTACAATTCATGCTGTAGTAAGAAGCTGAACTAGATTGAGAGGCTTTGATTATTCCTTTATATTTGTAGCTGAATAGTGCACTCCTAGATGTGCCCACATTCATTTCACAGAGGCCTGCTGATGTACTGTGGCAAGCAAATCAAAGACATCATGGCATAATGAAAAGAGGTAGATCTTGAAGTGAGTCTGGCTTAGATTTAATTTTTTACTCCATCATTTGCTATGTGCATGGGACTAGGCCAGTTATATAGCCTCCCTGGCACTCAATTCAAAGATATTCATATTGTCAATGAGTGATTCTAGGCTTGTTGTAGGGTGTTGGCTCAATAATTTACAGCTGCTGAGTTCTAACAGAAATATAGATCACTGGGGGACAGGGGGCAGGGAGAATTAGTTACATCCTACTCTCTTTCATCAGGGCACAAGGATATCTATCTATCATCTATCTATCTATCTATCTATCTATATATCTGTATATATCTGTATATATCTATATCTATATATACATTTTCATTTCTAGGGTCCATTCTTTAAGAAAAAGGGAACTTGATGGATGATAAAAAAAGGATTAGGTCCTGTGAGAAGTGGCTTAGAGGAGAGAATATGTCCAAGGGATCAGCAGTTTTATAAAAATAATTGCAGATCTATAATGTATGAGAAAATTGAGAACTATTCATGTGATCTTAGAGAGCAAGACTGAGACTGGCTAGGGAAACTCTACCAGGCAGATTTGGTTCAGCATACTAGAGAACTTGATCATAATCAGACCATGAGATACATCTGTTAAGACAAAGGCTGGCTGACTATTTGGTCAGGACACTATAGAGAGAGTGGTCTGAATAATAGTAAAGTGAATTGGATTATTTGATATTCTAAGAAGTTGTCTGATCCTAAGAATCTGTTTTAATGTGTGTGCACATTACATATCTTAAAACAATGACTGTGTTTTCACTTTCAAGAGAAAGTGTTCTACCAAGTCCAGTGAGGCAGAAGTCACAGGGTATCATGAGTTCCTCATTCTCTAGTTCACCCCCAAGTTCATTTGTCACTTAGTCCTCTCTCCTCTAGCACCGAGACAATCTAAGTCCTTTGTAATCCGGTGCCACCTACTTTCCCAGTCTCATATGATTCTTCCTGCTAACTGGCCTTCCTGACTGTAACCACACTAGGCTACTTGTACCTATCTAAAGGGGTCATATCTTCTTTACCCTCCACACTTCTGCCCATGCACGACGTATGCATAGAAAATTTCCTCTCTCCCCTCAGTCCTCAAGATTGCTCTTCTTGTCAAACCCTAGCAGTGTATTTCAAAACATGACTGTCTCCAGCAGTATCGAGAGACCCTTGAGGCCCGAACTATGTTTCCATGCCTGCCCTTGTCTTAATAGTGTCTTGCACATGAGAAGTCTTTTGGTAATTATGAGAAGTTGGTTTATTGCAAGCATTTTTATTCAAAATAACCAAAAAGTTAAAAAGTACAAATCCTGGTCCTTTATGGGGATTTTTCAGCTATATTTGGTTTGGCTATTCTTCAACTAGATGTAGTTATTCAAAGTTTGAAGACACAAAAGCAATAGAAGACTTGCACCCAAATTTTAAATAAAATACAGATGATATGAATACAATGCAGGCAGCAGATTTACTGTAGATGCTGATTTTCCACGTTTCCCAGAAAACTGTGACCTCAGGCCACTCTGATTGACAGGGTCAGGCTCTGATGGAGAATCCGATTGGAGCTTCTCCTGGCTTTGACAAGGACGCCTGCACTCTTCCAAATTAGACAGGGCCTCTGCTCTCTGTTGGGAACAGCACAAGCCCATGTTGCCTGTTTAAAGAAATAGTGACTTAAAGTCCAAGAAAGAGACTTTGAGGACATGAACAAATCACTTTTTCCACCCCCCGCCCCTCATCTAGGGAAACAAAGATTTTGAGATCTGAATGTGTACTCAGTCCAGCCCTTGGACTCTTGACAGTCTGTTCATTGATGATAGCATGAGTACCCCACTGGCTTCATCATTTGTTTCAAGGTTATTCCATTCCTAAATTTCCAATGAGGTGAAGCCATACTCTCTTTGAGGATCATAGTTGCAATGTAAAAATACTTCCTAAATGTTCCTGTCAACTTCTACCTTCCACAGCTGATCTGAATGAGATGTAGTAATTCAACCTGCAAGCTCAACCCTACGTTGACCTCCAAGGCCCTCCAGAGATGACATAAGATCCCTGTTGCCACCTGGTGCTCACTGAGATATCATCTTGCCATCTTGCCAGTAAAGTTTCCATTAATTCTGCTGAGCTCCAGCCTCACTGTTCTGCTTTACAGTGAAGCTAGAGCCCAATCCTATTTGGTTTCCACCCTAATTTCAACAGCTCCTTCTTCTTGAGTTCCAATCCCAGGTACTAACTGAGTTTTTCTTGTGAATGGACTCACCAACTGGCAACACCCATCTGCTTTGGGGAGTTTCCACTCACCAAAGCTGCCTTTACCAAAGCCTGTAATTCTTCATCCCCCAGGGCTCTACCACCCCAGGGATCCATCAAAGGACACCAATAATTCTAAAGCCTTGCCATCTTTCTCTTCACCCAATCATTAAAAAGGAATTTTAATGGGTGACCATAAGAGAAATGAGCCAAGACACCAGTGAAAACACTGGTTGCAAATCTACTACATGATAGATATTGCGCTAAGTACTAGAAATACAGCAATAAGAAGTCAGTTCCTAAGAGAGCACCTAGAATAAGAGAAAGTGTATTTTCCCTTCCATATATTTAAATGTTAATAAGCCCTAATATAAGCTTAAAAAATCAAAACTCTAGGAATCCACAAAGACATTTGGGGAGCAAACCAGGCCTAGTCCCAATCCTGAGCGTCTCGGGGTGCATCAGAGGCAGTGAATGAATGGCTTCTGATGTACTGAAAGTTATGTCTTCAAAAAGTCACATTCTTATTTTTAACACACTCAACCAAACTAAACTAAAATATGTTTTTATACGCACTTCAAAAGGAAAGTAGAGTCTCTCTCTTTCTCTTTTAACAGATGTGCTAAAATAAGAAAAATGAACTCATTTATTTATTTTAATTTTGAGTGCTGTGCTAGGAGGAATAGTGGCCTTCAAAAGGTGTCCACATGCTAGCCTGTGAATGTGTTACATGGCAAAAGGGATTTTGAAGATATGATTAAATTAAGTCTTGTTGGATGATGACTTTGTCCTGGATTATTTGGGTGGGTCCAATGTAATCACAAGCGTCCTTATGCATGGAGGCTGGAGGGTCAGGGTCAAGGTCAGAGATAAGAAGGTATGATGATGGAAGCAGAAGTTTGAGTGGTATGGGCACGAGCCAAGGAATGTGGGTCACCTCTAGAAGTGGGAAAAAGCAAGGAATGGGTTCTCCCCTAGGACCTTCAGAAGGACACAGTCCTGCCAATTTTTTTTTAGACTTCTGTTCTAAACTGTAGGATAATAAACTTACTTTGTTTTAAGCCATTAAATGTGGTAATTTCCTACAGCAGCAATAGAAAACTAATACAGGTATACAAAGAATTTCATCAACAAATATTTAATTTCCATTAGACTTCCTGGAATGAATTATCAGTATGCACTGAATTGGAAAACACTGCTGATAGTTCATGCAAAGAAGAAAATCTACAGCTCATCTGACTTTGAAGTATCCAGGTTATCCACAAGTAGTGTGGACAAAATAGATGGAAAACAGCAGAACGATGGCTCAATCATCTCAACTATTACTCTTGACTCCAGACAAGAAAACATCAGGAAAAAGAGCAAAGGGATTTTGGGACAGCCACACATTAAGACAGTGGCTACATAGAATTTTTAAATTATTTTTTGTAAAAGTAGATACCTCAACAAAATACACACATTACCTGAAACCCTTTGTTTTTCAGTTCCGTTATAAGGGAGTATTATATCATTTGTAAACTAATGACTTTCAACTAACATTTTACAGACAAACCCATCCAGGCTCATCCCCTAATCTTAATATCAGTGACTCTAAAGTATCACTTGGTCCATAAGTAATTTCCTGAAAGTGTTGGTTAGAATAATTTAAGGGAACCTAAACTTGTAAAGGAATAGGTCAGTGGTCGATATAAGTATCAAAAAGTAAAACCAATTTCATAGGGGCCAAGGGGGAGAGAAAAAGGAAACATGGTCTACAATAGATTTACAGACATTTCAGGCTGCTTAAGGATGTGCCTTCTTTTGATGTAAATTATTAACAACTGAAAAGCCGTCATCTTGTCTTACTTAATATTTCTGAAATTTGTTACTTGTGGTGAAAGTGGTGGAGTCATTCTTCAAATTTTTACTTTTCTTTAGGAAAAAGGAAAAAAAAAGGGCAGTGAGGACTGTTCATTGGCATCATTATCTCCACCTCGCCTTGCATACCTGCTCCAGTGCTCTGGTTCAAGACAATTAATCCTAATATCCAACCCCTCCTGTGGTAATTTCTCATCTTGGCAGCTCTCTTTTTATAATGACTAAAGGGGAGTGGCTGAGTTCCCAAAGCTTGGTCTGAGCCAGATGTACTTTTCCTCACAGACGTGAGCAGCCTGTTCTGGTCACTCCCTTGCATTCTTCTTTCTCCTTCTTGTCCTTCTTTCCTTCTCCCTCTTCCTCCTGTCTTTCCTTCCTTCCCCCTCCCTCCTTTCCATCTCTCCCTCCTTCTTTCCTCCTTCCTTTTCTTCCTTCCTTCCTGCCATCCTCCCTTCCCTCCCTCCTTCTTTCCCTCCCTCCCTCCCTTCCTCTTTCCTTCCCCTTTCTCCCTCAGTTTCCCCAAAAACAGTTTAACATTAAATATATATGTGTATATACACATATATATATATATAACAAAGCAAGGCAATCCCCTCACCCCCCCAGGCTTTTAACACAATGGAGAACTTTAGCAGTAGCCCCCTCTACCAAGTGTAATTAGGTGATTGACAAATGGCAGGTAGCAATGACATGGAAATAACCTCTATTATCATGCCTTCCTTACTCAGAGAAAGAGCTCTAGTGTCCTAATGTTTCAACCCAATTCCAATTTCATATTTATGAAAAGCCAGTCGCTGCCACTCCCCAGCAATCTGCTTATTGAGCGTACTTTTCTGCAAGCATAATTATATCCCCCATCCCTTGATATTGCATCCTTTTATTTCATTTTCCTCTCCATCCCCTGCTGTGCTGACTGCCTTCAGGACACTTCATGCTCTGACCAAGAGAATAGGTCATTGATTTTTTTTTTTTTTTCCAAAGCCAGTACCACTCTGTGAATTGGTCTCGATCCCCAGAGACAGTGAGTGTAAGAGAGAGAGAGAGAAATGGAGAGCATGATAACACAGCCATAGGACACTGGGTCAAAGGTCCCCATCCACTCCAGTGTGGCTACATTGTATTTCCCCCCTCCCCTGACACTGCCCCTTCTAATGACAGATGCTACTGCGTGAGTGCTTGTACTAGAAATTGGATGTCATTTTTGTGTGGGCATATGATTATCATATGTACACATGGGCTTTAGCCAAGATCTGCATTTGGAAAGCAGTGAGCAACAAGGACAATATCCATTAGTCTATAATTTTGGATTTTTTTTTTTTTTTACCAGCTTAGACAAGCTGCGCATCATTTATTCACATTTGAGATTGCTGGGACAGATTGAATATTTACCAATGACTTTGTAAACCAATACCCTGTGACACTATATGATCCTCCTAATTTCAAGCCTCAGGGCAGGCTGCTGGGTATCTAATGGGCCGAGTGGACACAGTTTCCGTCCTTCGTTTCCATGATTCTGAGATTTGGCTTAGAGTTTCCCCCTAGAGTTGTACTAGAATAGAACTAATCAATTAATTAATTGTCAAGTGAGAGCCTATTTCATGCCAAACTCTAATCTAGGCACAAGGAATATGGTGATGAGCAAACCATAGAGCATTATTTTTTCTGATAAGGGGGAGTGGGTGCAAAAAAGATCATTTTACTTCACAATTCTAATCTAATTATATATGAATGTAATTTGGCCAATGTCTCCAGATAATGACTGTGACTCACTTGTATGTGAAGGAAATACTTTGAGTATATTCGGGACTTGGTTTAATAGTTTTATCCTTTTGATTTTATTTTGAGTATATGTATCTATATGCTCTGTTACTTCTATTACAGAAAATAGATTATCCAAAGAAAAACATTTCCAGTCGTTTTGAGTAACCTACCACTATTCTATACAGATCGCTGGACTCCCAGCCTCCCTGGTTTTGCCAGTGTGATTGTTTTTGTTTGGTTTGGTTGATTTGGCTTTTGATTCCCAGGAAAACCAGCATCATCAGAAAAATATTTTTTCCAAGAACAAATCACATATTCCCCCATGCACCAGTTTATCTTTAATTAATAAGATGACACCCTTGTCTCATTGGCTAATGCTGTTTGTGAGGTGTCTAAGTCTCTAATACATTAAAGATGCCATACACCAAGAAATAAGACTTCTGAAATTATCCTGACATTAAAAATATGAATTATTTCATGTATGTATAACATCCTTTCCTTCTACTTCAGATTTCCTCATCTTTTCCCAAATGTGACAAGCTACATCTCCATTAATATCTAAGTATTCCTTGAAAAAGAGGTGACTATTTCCCCTGGTTCTTATTCTCAATATGAATCTCATGACTACAAAAAATAAATAAATCTTTTTGTTGTTGTTGTTTTATGGTATTATATTACTAGATTAAATACTTTTAACATAGGTTTACTTCATTAACAACTGATAATTGTCCATTTATTTTTAAGTTGTATATTTTTTGAAAATGTAAAAACTAGTTGAATACCTTTATTTGGCTATCTAATTTCAGCATATCTCCGTCCAATTCCTCATATCTTAGGCTGAAAAATCTGGAATGCTGAAAGTTATATCATTGATTTTGAAATTATGTATTTGATCAATTATTTAATAAAACGGTATGATGGTTTATATGAGATGATATGATCTTGATAAATGCTTGATAATGCAGGTCACAGACTTAATAGGTAAAAAGCAGTTATTTTATAATTCATAAATTGCCAAAACTTGGAATCAACCAAGGCATCCTTCAGTAGACTGAATGGATAAGTAAACCATGGCACATCCTTACAATGGAATATTATACAGCACGAAAAAGAAATAAGATCAAGCAAGGAAAAGATGTGGGGAAACTTAAATGCATATTTTAGTAAAAATGAAAGATGTCTAAGTGAAAGATAGTCTGTATGGTTTCAACTACATGACATTCTGGAAAAGACAAAACTATGAAGACAGTAAAAAGATTAGTGATGGCTGGGGTTAGGGAGTAGGCAGGGAGGAATAATTAGGTGGAGTACAGGATACTTTTAGGACTGTGAAACTATTCTGTATAATACAATAATGGTGGCTACAGGTCATTATACATTCATGAAGACCCACAGGACTATATACAAGACAAAGAGTAAACCCCAATGTAAACTTTGGACATTAGTTAATAATAATGTGTCAATATTAATGCATCATAATAATAACAGGAGAGCTATGTGTTGAGGAAGAGGGAGTGGATAGGAACTCTCTACTTTTTGCTCAATTTTTCTGTACACTTACAACTTCCCTAAAAAATAAAGCCTATCAATAAAATAAAAAAAGCAGTTCTTGATATCTAATAAGGAAAGCATCATGATATTTTACTTAGCGGTTGTATAAACTTGGAAAATTATTTTACAGATTTCATATGTATGGGTATGTGTGAAATATTGATTATTTCACATATCACATCTGTAAAATGAGGATAAAAACCAACTCACAAAGATGTTATGATGATTAAATGACATTATCAAAGTCAAGTCCTTAGCATGAACTAGGTCATGAGCTAGTGTAAGACCTCAATAAATATTATTTATTCCTGGGCTGGAAATTCATAAATATTCAAATAACTTTGCAACAGATTTCTCCAACAATAAAGTATTTCTAATAAGTACACAATGGCTTTTGCCCTGTTCAAGATTCAGCACTGGATTGCATCATAAAACAACTACAGTGCATGCCTCTTCCTCAAAACAGGAGATGAAAGACACAATCTTGTCTTTAAATTCATTTCAGAAAATTTGCTGTGTCAAAAGCTGGTTGGACATTGTCCTGTTATTCTTTACCACCATTGTTTGGAAAAAAAAATTGTCCACTGTTCTTTTGTCAGAACAAAAGAACATGGAATCTCTTGACACCTTTAGATGATTTCTCTTAAGTCAAACCCCAGCAGCTCCAAGCAAAATAAGTCAATCAGAGAAAGACATGTATCATATGACCTCACTGATATGAGGAATTCTTAATCTCAGGAAACAAACTGAGGTTTGCTGGAGTGGTGGGGGGTGGGAGGGATGGGATGGCTGGGTGATAGACATTGGGGAGGGTATGTGCTATGGTGAGCACTGTGAATTGTGCAAGACTGTTGAATCACAGATCTGTACCTCTGAAACAAATAACACATTATATGTTAAAAAAAAAAAAGATAGTAGGAAGGGAAAAATGAAGGGGGGTGGAATCTGAGGGGGAGACGAACCATGAGAGACGATGGACTCTGAAAAATAAACTGAGGGTTCTAGAGGGGAGGGGGGTGGGAGGATGGGTTAGCCTGGCGATGGATATTAAAGAGGGCACGTTCTGCATGGAGCACGGGGTGTTATACACAAACAATGAATCGTGGAACACTACATCAAAAACTAATGATGTAATGTATGGTGATTAATATAACATAATAATAATAATAATAATAAAATAGCAAACCCCAGCAGCTCCATTAATGCCAAATTCTGTTGAGAAGCCCAGAAGCAGTAAGAGGAAGACTGTAATCCACTACAATTCACTGTCTTGTGTTTACATTTGTACTTTAATGCAGGAAAACTGGGTGATTCAAAAAAGTCATAAGAAAATGACTCTTCATTGAATGCCTTCCTCTGCATTTGAAGAGCAGTTTGAGCAAATGATTCCATTACACAGAAGGTATGCCCCACTAGACTTGGATCAACCTTTTCAGTGTTTGTTTATTTGTTTGTTTTCACCACTAACAACAGAGGCTGCCCCTGGCCACTCCCTCCTTCCCACTTTGCTCTTGGCTCACCTTATATCTCACTTGTTCCTTTCCTTCTCTCACCTCAACTTCAACTCTTTGTTTCTGATAGTTCCTTCTCTGTTCTCTGTTTCAGATCCCTTGGGACTCTACTGGGATATAAAGTTTAGTGTTCAACTCAACTGGCAACCCAGGTTAGCGCACACCCCTGGGTTTGTGTCCATGAAGCTAACCAACTATGCCTTCACCCTCTCTGTTAACACTGGTCCTGAAGGATGTCACGCTCCTGGTCCATTGCCCAGGAGAGGGATTTTTTCTTCCTTTTTTTTTTTTTTTTTTAATAAGCTATCCTTTATCTATTTGTATTCCTTGTACTTGAAACCAGTGATCTGAGGAACATGATGACAAAAATTCTAAGATCACTCAGCTTTCAATATTCATGCTCTGGACACAGACACAAGTATTGAGCTCAGACTATGTCCAGTACATCTAGTTATGCAATCATTTTATGTGTAACTTTAGCAAGTTGGCCCCAGCCTCCCTAAGGGAAGCTTGCAAAATAACAGATTTTCCAAAATGTCTTTTGGTCTTCATCTGCCCAGTGGATTATTCCATAAAAGTTTTTTGACACTCTGTAATCATACCTGAGAAAGCTTCATAGTGTTCCTCTCTTCTTGTTTAATTTGACTATCTGCAGCTCATGGATACAACAGATTCCCCCCCCTCCAACATTTTCCTATATGTCTTTGCCTTAACCAAAGTACGGACATTTCAGGAACCCCTCCTCCCCTTTTTAATTCAATTTATTTTGGCCCAAGACTCACCCCAGCTAATCCTTCAGGAATGATTCATGTCCATTTAGACATTTTGACAGATTTTTTTTTTCCTTTAGTCGGTGTTAATTATAGTTAACTTTTTCCCATTTGCTGACAATTCCTGATACTGGGTAATATCAAGAATGAACAATAAACAAAGTTGGTTCAAAGTGAGAGGTGACCTGATCATCTCCGAAAAGATTAAAAGTGATCTCTTTTCTTTGAACAAAGTGAGCCCTTGGGGGGAACTTAACAAATACAGTCCACCTGCCTGGAAGTAAGGGCATGTATTGTTGATAATCAACATTCCTTTCTAGTGAGGCTGTGAGAAAGGTACCATTACCATTTCAAATAAAAACGTAACCAAGCTTGGGTGTGCAAAGAGGAAAACCAATGGTAACTCTTATAGAAGAAAAGTAATTCTGTGGCATGCCACGGATTGCCATATATGACATTTGAAATGAGTTACTGTGACCTTATTATGGCTCTTACTGAAAACCCTTTAACTGTTATGTTTAAGACAGCTAGATAGGTTTAAGGGACTAAAATGCCAGGATTATACATCCTCATGCTGAGTCTGCCCCAGGCTGGCCAGATTAAAAAGGTGCAGCCTGGCCATTCTACTGCCAACATCTATGGAGGAGAACCATGATATACAGGAATCTGAAAGCTATTTCAACAGGATTGCTATAGTCCTTTCAAAGCAGCTAAGACGTTGTTCCTTTCCACGTGACAAAAATAACACCTTACAGAGACTTTCATATTACCCAGAGTGGGTCTCATAATCTCAACGGTGAAACAAGAAATCCAACACAGTGGCAACCTAACTAGTAGAAGGAGGCCATTCAATAAGAAAAATAATTAAACCTTGGTAAAAATGAGAGTCAATGGAAATAATAATTGGTTCTCTCACCTACTGCACAGTACCAGACTCTTTCTGAATGGGGGCGGGGTGACTGAATTACAATCAATGCCAATGTATCTGTGGGAAGCATTTTGTTATGTATTCCTTTGGTTACAGCTAGAATGGTTTTCTTCCCTCCTCCCCAACATTTATTTATGCATGTTTATTAAGTGTTAGCTCCATTCACTAAACATCGAGCATCCGGTAGGGAGAAAATACTAGACTAACCTTTGGAGCAATCTATGTACACATTTTGTAGATTCATGCTAATAATGATTTAAGAAATTAATAGATTCAGTTTCTTGAGCATTTCCTCATTTTAAAGCACTCTACTTCTTTTCTCTGACAAAATTACCTCTGTATTACTATTATCTGTTTTATTTATAGATAAGGAAGGAGGTCCAAAGGGTCTAGGTAAATACCCTGGTATTTAGTCAGTGCTAGAGCTTCAGAGAAAACATTCTTGGCAAAGCTGATGGGCAACTAGCCCTAAGCTGTGTCACAGGGCTCTCACAGCCCACAGGACCACGAGCAGAGAAGGCTATGACAGCGGCTTTTGGCAGCCATTGGGGCAGGGGAGAAGGAGCCCTCCAAGACTAGGGTCTGCTCTTATTTCTTGCTTTTAGAGAAGCTGAGTTGAAAGTGGTAGCATGGACCTTGGGCAGGGCCTTGGGCAGTGACATATTCCCCATACTGGGGGCAGCTCCTCGAAAGTGCCAATTGCTCAATGGTGGCAAATCTCTGAGGCAGTGGGAAACCCAGTTTCTGTAAAAGCCTGTTACTATCTGCTCTACCTCCATGTGGGCCAATGCAACCCTAAAATCCTCCTCCTTGTTTGAGGATTAGTACTTTATCCAAGAGAGATGCTAGAGAAATAGATGGCCAATACTGTGGTGAACCTGGACACCCCAGACAGACCTATCTAGATGGAACCGAACATGCTGACCTCCTGGGACCCCTGGAACAAGTCCCCTCCATCCTCATTCTCACATACTCTCCCTTCTTGCCATGCCTGGCCCACCCATGTTGTGTCCATGGAACAATGTCAGAGTAAGATTGCATGGCATGCCCTGCAATCTACTTTCTATGTCCTGCTTCTATGTATATGAAATCCCTGAGGGATGCTTCCCCAAGTGTCTGCAGGGGCAGGGTGCTTTGGTTGGTAAGTGCAGCAAGAGAACTCATCTGCATTTGGTGATCACATGTAAGCCAAGACATTTAATTTACAAATAGAGACCCTGATTGATATGTGGTAGGTAATTACTGTTGTTTTTTTTTTTTTTTTTTTTTTAGAATCACATGCATTCATGAACCCTTGTATTTATTGAAATATTTTAAAGTAAATCTTTACATTTCTATCACTTGAAACATTAAATATAGGTCAACTATTTTGAACTTAATAAAGCACATACCTGTGTTTATAAGAATTGAGTGCATCCCTGAGTTTGCTACAAGGACAGCTTTTGGCAGAATCTGCTTCTACCTTTAGAAACTAGTGTTTAATAAAAGCCACCTGCATGATGCTCTCTTGTGGGCTTGATCTGTCTTAGTTAGGGAGAGTTGTAGCTGACAAGGATGGGGTTTTTAATTATGTTAATAAAGAAATGCACAAACAAATGAAAAATGTGTCTAAGAATATTATTAAACCCACTCCAGATCTATGAGAAAATAGCTATTACCCTAGGTATAACAAGTGAGCATCATAACTTCATCATTTAAGCAAAATAGGAGTTGCATCTGTAAGATGCTGGAATAATCAGTCGTTAGGTGAAAACATGTCGACTTAGCACCTTACTTGCCCCTTCAGTAAACCTATCCGTGAACAACTTCCAAATCTCAGACCGTCTCTGCATCTGCTGGGCATGAGCATGCTCCATATTTCTCTCTTCCTTCTCCCAGACTTGAATACCCTTTTATGAAAAGAAGAAAAAAAAAAGAGGTGGGGGGACATATATGGAGAAGCCCAGCATATTTCAAAAAGTTGTGATGTTCAAATGAAACCACAGACAGAGAACACCTTTTCAAACTATAAAGTGTCACAAAGGTATAGATTATTTCTATAGCTAAATTATCCTAGCTGTGACTAGAAAAAAGAGAGATGAAGTTAACATAGTAAAATAATCATCATTTATAAAAGGAATGATCCCACAGCATCTGCTCACAATCAAAGCTCCAGACCTTTGGGGTTGTATTTATCGTAGACAGAGAATTTCATCTAGAACAAATAGAAGCTCAACTAGCATCTTGTAGATCCTCATTATGTTGATAATGTTGTCACTAAAGGTTTTGTTCTACAAGACTCCACCACCCTTACGCGGCAATTATGTTGAGGTAGTATTGACATTTCTCAATATAGTATTGAAAAGTCCACATTGATCATACAGGGCAATTGATCAGTAACAGCACCTTGTAAGCCCTTGTTACTCTGCCCACTAGCAAAGTAGCAAGCTCTGCGCTGTCAGTCCTTCTGGAAACACTATCAATAAGAACAGTTGTGTTTGATTTCAGAACCATGCATCCCAATTTCTGAAGCTCTGAGAGATGGACAAAGGTATATTTTACTCTAAATCTCCTGATGCAGCTTAACTAGAAACATAACTCTCTTACACAAACTCTTAAAATATGACACAGCTTCACCCAACTTTTCAAATATTTCCTTTTTTCCTTTGTACACGTTTATTGTGTTGCAATGGTGATGAGAGATATACTGTCACAAGAGAATATATTTTCATTTTGCGTCATATAAAACCTTGGCTCAAGTCTAAATGTTAAACACATCTGTTAACAGACCAAAGATCGACCCCGTCTGTTGCACGCTCTCTCTCTTTTCAAGTCTGACAGTTAACAAATTTTAAAACAAAAATGTACTCAATAAAAAAAAAAAATGTACTCAATAGCAAAAGTATTATCATTTTGATTTTTTTCTCTTATCTACATAGGTAACAGTTCACACAAGTATATATACATGATTCTACTTAAAGATGTACTTCTGTAGAAGGAGGGGAGGAATCCGGGCTTGTTCACTGTGAAGAAGACCAACTGAGAAGCAAAAGGCCCTTCTGGTTAATGGGATGCTGCCATCTTGCCTTGATCTCTATGGCTACAGCTGGTGAACTGACTTCTACTCCTGCTACTGCCTTTGTACCATTTTTCCCCCAAGGAGCATCCCTAACAGATTTTAGTAGGATCACCTCCATTCAATTTTAGTGGTGCCATTCCACTCTGTCAGGGACAGAACAGCCTTATTAATCACACTCAGGACCACTAATACCAACAATCCGTCACCACAGCCAACTGAATACATCATCCACGGTAACTAGAAAATTCACTCCGAGACCTGATGATTTGTCCTGACATTGCATCTGGAGCATAAAGCAAACAGAAACCACTGATTATACCTGTACTCCCCCATCTTTTACCCTTTGTGTGTGTGTGTGTGTGTGTGTGTGTGTGTGTGTGTGAGAGAGAGAGAGAGAGAGAGACAGCTCAAAGCTTATCAGGTGTAAAAGACATTTTCCTTTTAAAAAATGCTTACTTGATGTTACCTCCATCACGCTCTTGGGTGAGCTCATCTGGTAAAGGGTCATCACACGTCCTCTTTGTGATAATGTCAACAAGTCGATATAGTGAATTGGGGATTCTGGTTTCTTAGCTGAATTTTGACAACCTACTTTTAACTTTTCTTACAACACATAACAAGAAAACACGGACACCACCTTCTGTGTACCTGTCAAGGTGACTGTTCCATTTCATTGTAATTTTTCCTTTTATTTTTGTTTTGTTTTGTTTTGTTTTGTGGTGAAGCTGTATAGGAGAGGTGGTTGGGAAATGGAATTAGCTTGATCCCGCCACTATCATTAGAATCCTTGGCCCCATCAGGATATTGTTAGAATCTTATCTTATTAGAATACATGAACCCAAAAGGTTGACCATGGGAATTACAATGTGAGGCCAATGCTAATATGTGTTTGGGGCAGTAATTTACTGTCATAATGGGATATGCCAAATAAACATTCTTTTATTAACCACTGTTGAACATCTACTTGGTGTTAGATATTACACTGAATATTTTATTTTGATTATTTTATTTGTATTTTCTCATTTTTTGCATGTTCCAACACTGCATGGTTGGCATGATTTTCTTCATTTTACACTCGGGGAAATGGATACTAGAAGGGAGTAAAGAACTTGGTCAAAAACGTAATGACAGAGCCCAAAATGAGAGAGCCAGGCTGGCATCCAGGCCTTCTGCCACCAAAACCTGTGGTCACCACCAACACTGCACAAAACATCACTCTATATACACAGTGGGGCTTTGGCAAAAAAGAAACTGTACTTTTAACATCATTGCCCCAGTGTTATCTGAAGAACCAAAGAATTTAAGACAATGATTTTAATAGACACTTTCAAGGTGTCTCTCCAGATCTATAGCTACCACACTCTCTCTGCCTCTCCTCCATCTGGGTAAACTCACAGTCATATTTTTGTGATATAGTCTTGTTCTCCATGTCCCAGGGCAAACCTGGTGAGTTTAGGGATTTCCTGGGTGGGCTTATCATACGAGCTCTCCAGATTTGGGGAATGGAATGCAGAGAAAACTAGTTAGCTTGGTGTGTGGCTGGTGATAAGAAACCTATGCAATGTAAACTTGTGGGTTAGTCATCTTCTACCACAAGCACTGAGAAGCAAGAAGGAGAGGTGGCCAGTTTGCCCAGACGAAAAAATAGAGTAGACGCAGGGGCACCTGGGTGGCTCAGTTGGTTGAGCATCCTACTTTTGATTTTGGCTCAGGTTATGATCTCTGGGTCCTGAGATCAAGCCCTGTGTCAGGCTCTGCTCTCGGTGAGGAGGGTCTGTTCTGGGTGGGGTGGAAGGATTCTCTCTCTCCCTCTGCCCCTCCCCCTGCCGTGTGTGTACTCTCTCTAAAAAATAATAATAATAAAAACAAACAAACAAATAAATAAATCTTTTATAAAAAGAGTAATGCAAACAACTAAGAGAAAAATAAGAGGAAGAACATGTCTGTGTTTGCTAATTCCCTGTGGCAATTTCTTCTGAGGGCCTGCACATGCATCTTTGGGATTCTCTGAGACTCTCTGATTTCTATACTGAATATTCAATGGTCATATCAACAACTATGACTTTTATTAATGTTGGTTTAACTTGGCTCCAAAGTCTTATAACTGGAAGAAGCTCACCTAATACATTAATCATTACTTTTTCTCATCCACTCAGACTACTACAATTTGTGAGGCATGGAACCAGTAGCCAGAGGGAGTTACCTGGGCTGCTCATGTTCATTTCCTTGGTAGAATAGAAAAATCACCCTCTTATACCACACATTGTGTATACTAGACAGGAACAGGGATACCCTAATGTTTCCACAAACAGAAAACACCCCCCGGTCCCCAAAGACTGGCTTACACTGGCCACCACAACAGATGAGTTGGTTACTTTACAATCTTTCCATCCTGAGGAACAAAGGATATACCCAGTGTCCAAGTTCTCCTGGCTAAAAGTGGGGAGCACAGATTTTAGTTCAGATGGAAGTGTTCTAGAGTCCCCCCAGTTCCCCAGTGTTAACAGCTACACAGTGTAGTCCTGAATTATATAACTGTATTTAAGATTGTTAGAGGGGCGCCTGGGTGGCTCAGTCAGTTCAGTGTCTGCCTTTGGCTCAGGTCATGATCTTGGGGTCCTGGGATTGAGCCCTGCTCAGCGTGGAGTCTCCTTCTCCCTCTCCCTCTACCACCCACCCCCACTGCCCACTCATGCTCTCTCGTGCTCTCTGCCTCTCTCTCAAATAAATAAAGTCTTTTAAAAAAAAGTGGTTGACTGTCAGATTCATAGTATTGGACATTTTACTTTATGTCTCGTTGCTTTATGAATTATCATTTCAAATTTATAGACCTGTGCTTTAATTGATTTCTTGATAATTTTCCAATTGCTAAGAGACATCTAGACTTAGATTATGGACAAGTGGCTTGTCAAACAAACAAACTACTCTTTAAATGTATTTAATAAAATAAATTATTATACAGAATCAAACACGATTTTCTACATGATAACATATAGTCCACTGGGTTTTATTGATTAGAGATAAATAAGAAACTGAGAAGCCACTGACATTTTTACTTTTCATGTTTTTTCCATAAAGAATAGAAAAAAATATAATATCTTAATTGGCATTATTTGGTGTATTTGTTTCCTAGGCCTACAAAGTACCACAAACTTGGTGACTTGGCAGAGATTTATTCTTTCATAGTTTTGAAGTTCAAGAAGTTCAAGATTGAGGTGTGGACAGTTGGTTCCTTCTGGAGGCTCTGAAGGAGAAGATGCTCCACGCCTCTCTAGTTTCTGGTGGTACCAGCAGTACTTGGCATTTCTTGGCTTGCGTCTACATCACTTCATGGCACACAGGTCACACATTTTCCAGTGAAGCAGAATATGTATTTTTTTAAAGATTTTATTTATTTATTTGAGACAGAGAGAGAGAGAGACTGAGAGAGCACAAGTGGGGGGGGGGGGGACAGAAGGAGAGGGAGAAACAGACTCCCTGCTGAGCAAGGAGCCTGATGTAAAACTTGATCCCAGGACCCCAAAATCATGACCTGAGCTGAAGCAGATGGTTAACCGACAGCCACCCAGGTGCTCCAGAATCTTCCAATTTTAACAATTCTTGTACTTTATAGTTTTAAAAACATTTACTCTCAATAAAATGACTTCTTTCAGAGTATATAGATATGATAAAGAAGAATGGTCTTCAAATAGACAAGGATTCACTGAAATAATTTACTGGCTGGAATCATTTCCTTAGAGTAAAATGAAGAAAAGTGTATATATGTATATATTATATATAAACATATACAAATATGTATTTACTTGGAGTGCGAGCATGGTAACAAGAAAAATACCACATTATGTGCACCCTCAACCCCATCGGAATTGGGCCTCCACTTGCATGCAAGACCCTCAGCCCTGGATATGGAGAATGGGAGCTGGAGCACTGCAGGCTTTGGGGGCCAGATGTAAAATCCTATTGAAAACAAAATGAATTAATTATACCATTGGGATTATACAGTTTGTCACCACCCATTTATTATTTATTTATTTATAAATTCATTTATTTATTTGAGAGAGAGAGAGAGCACATGAAGGGAAGGGCAGAGGGAGATGGAGAGAGAGAGTGTCTCAAGCAGACTCCACACTGAGTGCGGAGCCCAACACAGGGCTCGATCTCACGACCCTGAGATCACGACCTGAGCTGAAACCAAGAGTCGGATGGTACACTGACTGAACCACCCAGGCACCCTTGTCACCATCCGTTTAAGTGAACCTATTTTTATGTTTTTCCTTGACTTTCCCTATCATGGATTATTTCAAAATCTCACAAAGTATGTTTTAGAAGGAATAACAATATAAAAACCTTGACCCTCTTGCTTTGCCAAATTGAGGTCAATTATACATGGTACAAATAACATTAAATTTTCTTTAGTTCTCTGAACTATATTTAAGGGGCATAGCTCCATGGGAGGATTAGCTTTTAGGTAAATACATAAATGTTGTTCTGTTATTACTCCCTAAGGCTCATATTCCTCATATATCTCCTTTAATGTAGCATTGAAAGTAGGGCATGTATTGTGTGACACTTAGCAATGCTTCTTGCATGTTTAAAATTCATTGATTAAACAGTAAATGCTGAAATCAAGAGTAAGCCTGATGTTTGTACCAATGTATTTTTCCAGCAAGCCTTAGAACATTATTTGAGCCTATAAAATTATTCGCTGTCCTCAACATCACTAATCATCAGAGAAATGCAAATCAAAACCTCAATGAGATATCATCTCACACCTGTCAGAATGGCTAAAATCAAAAACTCAAGAAACAAGTGTTGGCAAAGATGTGGAGAAAAAGGAACCCTCTTGCACTGTTGGTGGGAGCGCAAATTGGTGCAGCCACTGTGGATGACAGACAGTATGGAGGTTGCTCAAAAAATTAAAAATAGAACTACCCCCAGTAATTGCACTATTGGGTATTTACCCAAATAATATGAAAACACTAATTCAAAGGGATATATGCGCCCCTATGTTTACTGCAGCATTATTTACAATAGCCAAACTATGGAAGCTGCTCAAGTGTCCATTGATAGATAAATGGATAAAGCAAAAATGATTATATATACACAATAGAATATTATTCAGCCATAGAAAAGAATAAAATCTTGCCATTTGCAACAACATCAATGGAGCTAGAGAGTATTGTGCTAAGTGAAATATATGACACTCTTAACTACCATGGGATTATAATTAAAAAAATAAATAGATTGGAAAAAATTCAAAAAATAAAATTTATCTCTCTCTATCCATATTCACGAGTTGTATCCCTGTACTACACCTACAGTGGAAGAACTTGGGACTCACCTTAGAGTACCATATTTGACAATTCCATTCAGGACCTGTGTAGGATCTGGGGTCCCAGAAACAATGTGACTCTTGCCCTGTGACACAGAGCCTAAAACCAAGTCAGTCGCTTAACCGAGTGCACCACCCAGGTGCTCCCACACATCTTTGTATGATGCTTATCAATATACCTAGCCCCAAGCATACAAGCTCAAAAAATAGCTGCTGATGAGTAGATCATACATGTGTGCATGACACACACACATGTTTTGGTTGTTCTTGACATTTTCATTTATGCTGGTTTTCTGACAGCTTCTCAAAACTTTCCAGTTCCCTGTACCTGAAATAGTAATAATGAACTCAGATACCATCCAAATTGCAAAAGAGGAGGAAAAAAAACCCTGCTTTCCTCCCCAACCCCTTCAAAGACACATCCCACAAAATATGGAATGATATGTACTAATACGATGGTGAAGAAGGTACCCAGTGAAAGTTCCCCTTCAGGCGGTAGAGCAACACCCTTCTTTAGGCACAGCAGAGGAAACAGTCACTGGGGGCCAAGGGGACCTGTAGCTTCAGAGACCCATGTCCCACAGGCCCTCAGCACTGACTTTGGCCCCGCTGAAGATCTGGGGGGAATTGGAGGCAAAGCCCAGTACCCAGATCGAAGGACTAGACCATTGTCAGTGACTAGGGGACTCACGGGGTTAGGCCATTTCTAAAAAACAGAGAAGAGACCTAAATACTTTTGTGTTCTTGAAGAAACAGCTGAGAACCTAGGGTTCTCTGGAGAGGGACTGGCGACACAAAAGTCTTGTGCATTTAATGAAATATGAGAAAACTAAACCATGGAAAAATGGTCCATTAGCCAGCTAATCAGCCCTGCAAGATGAAGTGAAGGCATTGAGCTCCTTATTTTGAAATCGGGGGGAAAGAGGAAGGTTTAAATGATGAGCAAAGAGGTATCCTGAAGGGAGTGCCTGGCCCATTGCTGTTGCAAATGTCAAAGTGTGTCTGAATGTTAATGCCCCTGAACCTACCCTGGGCCCAGTTTCATAATTTTAATTGACTCTTGTGTATAAAGAAATCCCACTGCTGTCAATTTACATTGTGCACTTAGGACTCCAGGATTAGGTTCACTATCTGCCAAGAGTATATTACTTAATACATTTTTTTAAATTTTTATAAAACCATGTTGTGAACCTAACAGGTGAATTGGGGTTGAGGCTGGGGAATTGAGCCTGGCCTCTCTGTGAAATCGTTCTCTGCATTTGGAAATGCCAGCCACTTTGAATGGTGCTTCCTTTACATGAAAAATAAGAGAAGGATATCTACATCATAGTGTACATATTAGTGGATTAAAGTTTGCAGAATTGACAGGGATGGGCTGAGATGAACATCTATGAGGAAGGAGAAAGAAGGTGGCTTAATCCTGATAGATGACTGCATTTTAGTGGGCCATCAAAACAAGAACAGACAGGGGCGCCTGGGTGGCTCAGTCAGTTAAGGGTCAGCCTTTGGCTCAGGTCTTGATCCTAGGGTTTTGGGATGGAGCCCCACGTCGGGCTCCCTGCTCAAGCACAGAGTCTGCTTCTTCCTCTCCCTTTGCCCCTCCCCATCCCGCTTGTGCTCTCTCTCTCTGTCTCTCTCTCAAATAAATAAATAAAATATTATTTTTTAAAAAAACAGACAACTGAATTAAACTAGAAAAAGAAATGTAAGTCTCCAAACCTAGGAACTCGATGATTAGAATCTGAGACAGACAACTTTCTAGCTCACCTCCCTGCAGGAATTCCAATGACGACAGTCTCCCTGCTACAGAAAAACTGAAAACCATTTGTTGATATCATAGCGCTGGTAAGCGGAATCATGACAGCCACATCATACTGACATATCGCTGGGATTTTCCTTTCAGTGCTGAGTCTTGAAATATTGGACATACTGATGCCAGTAATTTGTTGTAAGGTAGTGATTCTTTTTTTCCCCTCCTTTAACAGGCGCTAATTATTGCATTTCAGAAATCTAGCAGCCTTGCCTACTGTCAGGTCGGCATGAGCTGTTGAGGTGTCTTAAGTGTGCATATGTGTGAGCATCTGACAGTGGGTGGTTTTGGTGTTTGCTATATAAATACGTTTGAATAAACGGCTTTTGAGTTAAAGTGGTTGGAATTTAACAATTTAACTGAATCAACATATGAATTCATAGGAAGGGATTGGTTCTTGGAAAGACTGCTGTGCTTTGCTGGGGCTTTGTCAGAAGTAGTTACCACAAGTCAGGGTATCTGATGAGTCTGAGAAGGAGGAGACATGCAGGGCAGAAAGAGAAGAGAAAACAGGAGAGGTAAGAGTGGAAATGATAAATATTTCTTCCCAACTCAACCTTGACATAGTCTTATTTGTCTCAGAGACCTACAGAATAATATTTAGATACCCAATCGGGTAGATTATCTCTCTCTCTCTCTGTCTCTCTCTCTGTCTATCTATCTAAATATAGATATAGAAATATAGAGGAATTTTTAATTGCAAAGAGTTTCTTTTTTCTTTTCAATGCTGTGAAGAAATACTGAATTTGTTCACCTGCCAGGTTTGAGATGGCCCCAAATGGTTTTGGAAAGAGACAAGCAGAGAGCTACAATCCTATTTTATTTTAATTAGTATAAAGCTATTAGACATAAATGCCTTCCTACTGACCCAGGGACAATAACCTCAGGGGGAAAAAATCACCCCAAAAAGTCTGTCCCTTGCTTTACAGCTGGGTCAGGTCCTTAATCAGTCACGGGGTGTTTCTCTTGAAATGGCCATGAAAGCCTTTTTCCAGGAATAGTTCACTGTTCTAGGGTTATGGTGAAGCAAAATATGTAAAGTTTGATGCTCCTTGAGTTCAGGAGTGAGTCTTTTAACTTCCCCTTGTTAAGTTGGAAAGATGTCGTGGTGAATAGAAACATTCTTTTCAATTCAAAAGTTCTTCACGAAGGGCGGTCTCTTTGCGGGGCTGGTTCTACACACGGCGGCTCCAGATGACCTTTCCTAGGCTCCCATGGTGGCTTTGTCTTGATCAAAATGGTTCTATTCACAGGAGGGAAGGTCTGTGACATCATTCTGCAGAAGAAAATCCTCTAAAGAACAAGGTGAAAAAAAAGATAACCATTCTCTTTTGGGAAGGTTGGAGAAGAGGAAGAGAAAGAAGATCAAAGAAGACAGGGGGCATGGAGAAAGAGAGACTAAGAGGAAGAACTAACAGAGAAGACCTAGAGACAGGAGGGACAGAGCAGGGGAAGGACTCTGCCATCCTCCATTTCGTCCCCAAGCACGGCCGGCAGGGGGCGCTGTCAATCCCATTTTGCAGATTAGGGCACTGAGCCGGGGGTGAACTCTCGCGCAGTTCATAACCAAACCAAGATTCAGCCTCGGGTCGACCTCACTTGAGGCTCTCTGCTCTCCCCAAGAGAAGGAAAACCTGTGTTTCATTTTGATTAATTCTCAACCATACCTTTTAAAGGAAGTAACTAATGTGCCCCCTCCCTGACCTAAAGGAGAGGCTACTTTGCACTCTGGCCCTCCGATTTCCCAAAGAAACAGCACAAGCATTAGATCTCTGCTGACCGAACCCATTCATCTGGTTTCCCAACAACATCAAGGTTCTTTTCACTTTGAGAGAAGCCGGCAAAGGCAAGGGAGAATGATGGTGGAAATAAAACTGTTGTAATTCAATGCTGCCTCTGGGATTTATTTATTGTTGATCATGGCTGAGGAACTCTTTGTACCGTACACATGTGCGGGGTTGTGAAGGTCGGAGTGCATATGCCAAAAGAGAGGTAGGACGGAGGGAAGCCTGATGAATAAGGAAGAGAATTCCAGAGAACAGAATCGATGGGGTGGAGAGGGGTTGTAGCATCATAACAAAGAAACTGAAAGCTCTCCGGGAAATTTATAGTTATATGATCGGCACCCAAGGGAGAAGTCTATAGAAGAACACTCCTTGCCCATAAAAATGTATTAGGTGGTAAGAATGGTCCCTAATGGTGCTGTGTTCCCTGACCAAGCATGACACATCATATTTTGAGGGAAGCAGGAGAGACCAGGGGAGGTGTGTGTTCTCCACAGCCAGTGCTCCTGTCCGGTTGTGCAGGGAGTTCACTGCACTAGGACCCCCAGCTAAAGGGGCAGGTGGGGGCTGGAATCCAGCGTGAGTACTGCTTGGCTCTCTGTCAGTCCTGAAGAGGGCTGGGCTTTCCTGGAAGAAGGGGTGCCTTAGCGATTGGGTTGTTTCTGCCCAAGGGGTGGGGGGTGCATCTTTAATTTAATTTGCATTAAAGCGTAGTGTGGACTAGGATCTGCCCTATGTGAAGCCAAGGAACCCAGAAGTATTAGGGAATGCCAAGTTTGAAGTTAACGTTTCTCTTCTCTGTGATCGCTCACTGTGTCAGATTATTCTTCCACTTATTTTGTCTTCCAGAAATTCACCAAGGGTCAGACTCTTCCAATTTGTAAGACTTGGGAGGTACTAATGATCTTTAAAATGTGTGTCATAAAAGAAAAAAAAAGTTCCTTAAAAGTGGCTCAAGCAGTATGTGTGTGTATGTGCTTGTCTTTCTATTTTACTAATACAGATTGCGATATTGTATAGGGACCAGTCCATTTGTAAAATTAAAGCTGGTCATTGCTACCTATCTGACTTAAGGTATGTTCTTAAGTCCTTTCTGCTTTAGAAGTTCTCCCCTGCAATTGCCCACTGGATATGGGTGCTGGGGAGAGATTACATTTCTTCATACAATCGTGATTCCTTTGCAATGTCGGCTTCTTTCTATGACTTCCTTATTCCCAAACAGTTCTCCAATATTTTGACCAAAGTGCACAGATGAATGTCTGCTCCAGAAAGCAGACAGTCACTCCAACTGATGGCGTGGGCTTGGAGCTAAGACCCCAGAAACCCAGATAGTGGACTCGCTATTAGGCTGCGTGACCTTGGGCAAATCACTTACCCCTCACCCTGTGATTATTTAAATTAGGCCAGCACTTCATAATCGGAGATTGGCCACACTTAGCTTATTAACCCTGAGAAGTCCTACAGTAAAGAACACTGTTTATTAACTGGGGAATGTAACCTTCTTTCTCCCCATAGCACAAATAGCAACATACTAAGAATATGCCAGGTTACAGAAGAATGTCTGAAAAGGCTGAGGAAAAAAGAAAGAAACAAACAAGGAAATAGAACTTGACACACGAAGTTGGGTTTAGCAGAACATGAAGTGACACATAGCCTGGGCAGAGGACACGGACACTGACCAGGCAGTGCAAATTTTGCAAAGCTTTGCAAGCCATGTTATGAGTTCGGGACACTTTCCCCAAACAGGCTGCTATTGGTCATGGATACAGCTGTGAACTAGAAATTATAGGGAATGGGCACTAGTCTATGTTCTCTCTCAACTATGTGGACACAGGCAAACTATTTTGCCTCTTTAATTATCAGTCTCTGCCTCTGAAATACAGGAATTTCCCTGCCTACCGTCCATGGTTGTGAACATCAATTAAATAAAAGCTTGTGAAAATGTTCTGTAATCTATCCTGCACCCTATCAATAGAGAGGACACAAAAAATTTAAAAAAAAAAATCTCAAGGATAAAATTCCATGAATGGTATTCTTTTCATATTTTCATTTTAATGGAACATCAAAGAATGATAACATTTAGTATTTTTAATGCAATTCAATTGGTAGAAATGAATACACTAAATAATTGAATCTGTACTATTAGATGGCGTACCTAAACATTGGTTACTTCCAGAATCAAATGAAATTCGTGATCTCTGGCTGATGGCGTTCAGAATCTCTTTTCTTTACAGAGGGAGAGATTTGAAAATAATCTAAAACACATAAGCTTACTTCCCACAATCAATTTGAACACGTTTATTGGATTGTTTTAGCTTAAATAAAAAGAATCAAACCTAAAGACTTTTTACAAGAGTCAATTACTATAAAAGTTCCATTGTAAGCTTAAGGCTGAGGATGAAAACTTGTTTCAGAGCTAAGGGGACACAAAACTTGAACCTGAACAGAGAAAAGTTTTATAAGATCATTTAGAAACTTCAAGTTTTTTGCTGCAGCTGGAGCAAGAAGATACTTTTCTTCCAACAGGAACAAGAGACATCTGAGAAGTGAATGAAATGTTTTAGTGTGTTTTACACATAGTCTGCCCCCTTTAAAAAAAAAAAAAAAAAAAAAAAAGACTCCCTCACTCCCCGTTAGACATGCCAAGGGCGTCTCGTTAGAAGTCCTGACTTTAGAAACAGATTTGCAAGCCAGAATGTTCCAACCCTGCAGTTGGATTGTGGGTTTTTAACCTTCACAAGTTTGGCCTTTGAGCAGAACTTGAGAAAGGAAGAAAGAAAAGAGGTAAAGAATGAAGAAGAAAAGCAAAATAAATCAAAAGCAGCTTTCTTGGTAACACCGACATTTCCAAGGCCACGTGCGAAAGGACTGGGGCTCTAATGATATCAATTAGGCCCGACCCATTGGGACACTGGAAATATATTGTACCCACGGAGTCTGCTCAAGTCCATATGTAAAAGGTCATTAACTGGGTACAGAATATTGCAAATTATTGGCCGAGGGTGTTTCCCTGCCCCCAATACTTTCAACATTCTGAAATAAATTATAACCAGTAATGCTTTCACATTGACAAGCTAATTCCACTAAGATTTTCCTCCTTAAATCAAGGAAATTAATATTTAAAAAAAATACGATTGTGTGTTGGGTATTGATTTCTGTCTCTTCCCCCCCACCCTTACACACACACACACACACACACACACACACTCACACAGAGAAAGGCAACTGCCGGGTTTTTCCAGCTTGGTTTCCCAGTTGGGAGAGTGGTAGCAGGATAGGTGACTTCTCCACTGGAATGAGGATTCCCCAAAACATTTTCTTCCTTGGCTGATCTTCCTGTATCTTTTTCAAGACATGATGGGGATCTTCACAGCAGTGGGCTGCATTTGCTAATGCAGAAACCGTAAGCTACTTCCTAAAGGCTCAAACTTCCCTGTGTGTGTGGGAATATTTTGGCAGCCCTTCCAGGAGATGTCAGCTCTCTGAGGGCTGTGTTTCAGATGCAGTGACCACCTGAAGGCATTCTCACAGGCTAACACCCCGCAGCTCCTGCTGCCACACTCCCTCCAACACAGGCCCCCCTCCGAAGCTGCAGAGATTCCCCGGTCCTCACACAGCAACTTTGCCAACTCAGGCAAACAAAACAGAATCCTGTTACATGAAAGCAACTTGAGTTGTGATCCAACTGCATCTTCAACGTTTGGCAAAATGCCGAATTATCCAAGAAGGAGACTTCCTCTGATAAGACCGCATCTCACTACAGTACCTAACAAAATTGGGCCTCAGAAGGCTGGTTTGGGGCAAATCTTTCCTGCTTCCTGGGACTCCGTTTCTTGTCTAGTAAAAGAAGGTGGTAAGACCAGATGGATCTCAGAGGTACCTGGGTGGCTCAGGCGGTTAAGTGTCCAACTCTTGGTTTCAGCTCAGGTCACGATCTCAGGGTTGTGAGAACAAGCCCAATGTTGGCTCCTCGCTCAGCATGGAGTCTGCTTGAGATTCTCTGCCTCTCCCTTTGCCCCTCCTTCTGCTTCCAGGCATTATTTCTCTCTCTCTCTCTCAAATAAATAAATAAATAAATAAATAAATAAATAAATAAATAAAATCTTATAAAAAAATGACCAGATGGATCCTGCAACCCTTCTCGGCATTAATTTTAAGTGACCGTTTGAGTTCGTTCTTAATGTTTGTTGTTGTTGTTTATCTTACACTTTGGGATAATAAAAATTTTGCCGGTGCATTGGAAGGGATGAATGAAAAAGTGTATATTTACTATCATCAAAAAGACAAGAGATAACAAATGCTGGCGTGGATGTGGAAAATAGGGATCCCTCTTGCACTGTTGGTGGGAATGTAAATTGGTGCAGCCACAGTGGAAAACAGTACAGAGGTGCCTCAAAAAATTAAAAGTAGAACTACCATATGATCCAGGAATTCCACTTCTGGGTATATATCTGAAGGAAATAAAATCATTATATTGAAGAGATATCTGCATCCCCATGTTCATTGCAGCATTATTTATAATAGTCAAGAAATGGGAACAACCTGAGTCCATCAGTGGATGAACACATAAAGAAATTATGGTATATATAGACGTATAAACTATAACTATATATATAAATACTATTCAATCATAAAAAGAAGGAAATGCTGCCTTTTGTGGCAACATGGGTGGACTTTTTGAGGGTGTTATGCCAACTCAGACAGAGAAAGACCATGGCTATATGATCTCACTTATATGTGGAATCTTAAAAAAAAAATCAGACTCATTGAAATAGAGATCAGATCTGTGGTTACCAGAGGTGGGGGCTGGGGAAATTAGGTGAAGGCGATCAAAAGGTACAAATTTCTAGCAGAAGATAAGTAAGTTCTGGAGATGCAATGTACAACATGATGAATATAGTTAACAGCACTGTATGGTATATTTGAAAGTTGTTAAGAGAGACGTTAAAACTTCTCATAACAAGGAAAAACAATTGTAACTGTGTGAGATGATGACTGTTAACCTTATTGTGGTGATCATTTTGCAATATGTACATATATCAAATCACTATGTTGTACACCCGAAACTTACACAATATTATATATCAATTATATCTCAATAAAACTGGAAAAAAAAGTGTGTGTTTAAAAAAATGAGCTTTTTGCAAGTGGAAATATGAGAGGGGGAAACCTCTATCATATTATTTACTCACCTTGTGGAACCATGTCATTATTTGACTGTAGAATTATTCACTCTCCAGACATGCCTTTCTGCATTCACAAGGCAAGCACACTTATCCCTTGGCCCTTGCCTTTTGTTGTGTTAGTCTTTCTTTTTCCCAAGACTTCCCCTGTTTTAGCATGTCCTGGGAACTCTATTAGTCCTGGGCAACCAGAAAGGTTGGTCACACCACATCCAGTCTATTGTTCCCTACTCCAGGCCACTATAAGATAAGTTTCATTCCAGAGTCTTCTGATGGACATTGTCACAGTAGCATATTTTAAATAAAAGATAAACTTTTCATGTGGTAGACTTTTACTTAATGAGGGCTACAAAAAAAAAACATCACAAAGCCACAGATCCTTCTCAGAGATGGTTGTTTCTCAACACCACCACCCACAGTCTGCAAAGAGGCCTCTTAGCTTCCTGTCTGTATACTTCAGAACTAAGGACCCCTCCGGGCAGGGGAGTCCAGTGTCCTGGTAATGCTCAATGGTACCATTAATCTAAAATAAAAAGCTCTGGGGAGGTACTTCAGGATATTCACTCACCAGAACCCCACCCGCAGAGGGAGCTTGGGTCTTTCCCAGGATGACCAACATCCACTTCGGGGACCCACGGAGAAAGGAGGCTGAGGCATCTATGGTGTGATAAGAAGAAAACCAAGTACTCTTTCCTTCTCAAATCTCTAGTCTGAGTGGTCTTTATAGTATTTATATCTATTATCAGGTCTTTAGCTATACGATAAGTTCATTTCCCCTTCTCCTTCTGTTCTGTTTCTGTTGTTCTGACCCAAAATTTCTGGTTAGATAGAGAAAATGTTACAATCTTGGATTCAGAGGATTTGGCTTGAGCTGGCTCACGTGTTTCTTCAGTCTGGCCCTTTGAACAAGATCCTGAACTACTCATGACTTCCAGCGATTCATCACTAATGGGTCAAGATTGATTCCATTAGGCTATTGTGTTTGCTGAAAAGGTACATGTATCATGGACCCCAGCACCTGAGAAAGAGTAAGTGCTCCAAATGTATTCACTGAGACCAAATCCCCCTTGAGATTTCTTCCTATCTCTCTACTTACTTCTCTGACAACTCCTTTTTCTGACCCTTTATTGGCTTCTACTCTTGGTTAGCCAAAATTCTAGTGAGGGAACATCATGTTGAGGGTTTCTGAAATGTTGAAGACACAGAGATTACTGCCAATGTATATGATTAAAATATAAAGGTTCCAGCCTCTTGTGCCGAGTTGGGAACAACAGAGCAGAGCTCTAGTCCTTGCTTCAGAGGTCAGTAAAAGAAGTGAAGACACTGAGCTCTGGAGACAAGCATCTGCATTTGAGTCCCTGCTCTGTAACTTTTTTTTTTATGATTTTATTTATTTATCTGAGAGAGAAAGCATGCATGCATGAGAGAGAGCACAAACAGGAAACAGGCGCAGAGGGAGAGGGAGAAACAGACTCCCGGCTGAGCAGGGATCCTGACTCTGGGCTAGATCCCAGGACCCTGGCATCATGACCTGAGCCAAAGACAGATGCTTAACTGACTGAGCCACCCAGATGTCCCTGCTCTGTAACTTCTTAACTGTATGCTTTGAAGGCTTCATGCTTAATACTTTGTGCTTTAGCTTCCTCATCTTCAAGAGGGTGGCAATAACCCTAACTAACTCCTGGAGCTGTTGTGATGATATACATGTTATATAAATGCATTGATGTATAAAATCCTGGTACATGGTAAGTGCTCAGAAAGCTCAGTGGGTTCAGCTAGGATGACTCCCAGAACCTTCCCAGGACCTCAAGTGGTGAGTGGTTTCTCCCTCTGTCTCTGCCCTCAGCATGTAGACACCATGGGTAGTGCTCTATCGCAGGCCCTTCTAGAGCATCTCTGATCTCAGCTCTCATAGAGAGTCAATGACTTATTTAATTATAACTGGAAGTCATTAAAATATAATATGCCTGGATTTTGTTGATTATGTGCTTAACCTAGGCTCTGGATTTTTACTGTTTATCAGTTAAAAACCTGGTAAATAGAATAATTACAACATTTGTGATTTGTATACTTAACTCTAGTGATTTACTTTAGCATTTAAGTTTTTTTTTTTTCCCCTCAATCAATAGAGTAATTACTTTGACTATTCTAAAATGTATTTTAGAATACATGTGCATTTGCAGCTCTCCCTGCAATAGTTTTATCGCTATTGTAGTTAGCTTATTTAACTCCTAGCTTAGTATAGGTGGACTATTTAAAGGTATGGACTTAAAACAGGAATACTATTTTGGGATTTGGGGGTTAAAGCCAGGGAAACACATAGTTAGTGAGGGTCTAACATTTCTTTCACGTATGTATAGATATTTTTAAATCTCAGTCCTTAGGGCAGGAATTTCAGCATTCAGAAATATGTGATTTTTTTTAAGGGGGCATGGGCAGAGGAAGAGAGAGAGAATCTTAAGCAGGCTCCATGTCCAGAGCAAAGCCTGACCCAGGGGCTCCATCTCATGACCATGAGATCATGACCTAAGCTGAAAGCAAGAGTTGGACGCCTAACTGACTGAGCCACCCAGGTGCCCCATGATTTTTTTTTTTCAGCCTTAAGTTGTGTGTAGTGTTTGTGAGCCAATGTCTTATTGCAAATCTCTTTATATCTGTTTCAATGAAATGACTGATACAACCACCCTCTGATGTCCTCTATTCCTTATTAATTTAATTTCAATATTTTTGCTTATGTGCTAAGTCCATTTAACTGCACTGGGAGTTCCAATGAGAAATCATGGTGTGGGCTCAGATTTAGCACAGGCACAAGAAACCTCCTCATGTGCTCCCTCCCCAGCCTCTCCTCTCTGTCTATGGTCTCCCAGGTTGGATGGAATCAAAGAAGAAGCAAGAAGAATCAAAGATTCTTCCTTCTTTTACAAGTCTCTTACCAATCTCTAACCTTTCATCCTCCAACATGTCCCAGAATGTCTCAAAAAATTCAGACAAAATATTGTTATGGAAATGAAAAAGCATATTCTAAGGAGCAAGAAGTAGAAGAAATATGCCATCCATGGGCAAGGATGACAGGCCTGAGAGAAACAAAAGAATTAGAAGGAAAGAGATAAAACTGATTACAGAAAAGAGAGAGGTAGATAGAGACAATCTAGCATAATGATAATCAGGGTACTTATTAGAGGAGGAGCACAAATGTTTAGATGAATACACAAAACAACAACAAAAAATTAGTTTGATCATAAAGCAAAAGATGGATAACCAATGAAATAGCAAGAACAAGGAAAAAACATTTGAGATAAAATGAGAGAATTGAAGCCAACCCTATCTTTTCAAGTAATACACTTTTTATACTCTTCGAATTTTAACAGAACATGGACTTTATGGTGTTTATTTGTTAATTTATAATAAAATTGGAAATGCAGTATCATCAAAGACTGACTTCTTAGGATGGCCTCTGTAGTTAAGGAAAGGTCAAGGTTTCCTTACTCCTAAAATTCAGTGTATCTTCTGTCATAGAAGTCTTTGTTGTTATTCAAACTGATTGAGTACAAATCTAAAAACAAAAACATAAACAAAGCTCTTCAGTGCTTCACACAAAACCTTCCATGATATGATCAGTACTAACCTGACCAACTTTTTCATTCACTACACACATATAGCAACTTACCACAAGATTAAACATTATCCTTCTATCCTATCCTACATATACTCTTGAGAAAACAAGCCCCATATTCCATATCTCTACACCAGTGGTTCCCAACTGAAGGTTGGAGTGGGGGACATTTTGGAATTTCGGGAAACATTTTTGGTTGTCACAACTGGAACTTGGTGGGGGGAGGGGATGCTTGCTACTGGCATCTAGTGGGTAGAAGCCAGAGATGTTACTTAACATTGTGCAATGCACTGGGAAAGGCCCAAGGAAGATTTATCCAACTCAAAATGTGCCAAGGTTGGGAGATCCTGCCCTGCACCCTGAATGTTCAGTGTAATGATTTCCTGTGCAATTTATTTTTAATTGATTGACAAAGGCTGAATCAGAATATCTCTTCTCTCTCTCTCCCCCACTCCCTCTCCCTCTCTCTGAGAATTAATACCATAAGTCATTTAACAGACTACAGGCTTAGTTTTTTAAAACACTTTCATTTGACCATCAAACTTCACTGTACCAAGAGGAAATGCAAAATATATCAACAGAAATAACACTGGATTTAGGGTCTAGGTTGAATCTGACTTCACTTATTAGCTGTATAAACATGGGAAATGAAGGAAAACCTGCTGGGTCTTAGTAATTTTCCATTGTTAAAATGGTGGTATAAAATTATAGTTTGTTTTACTTTAGCTCTAAGACAAGTACTTGGGCTCAAACATTATGGCAGCATCCCCCTATTACTGGGAAACTGAGATTCAAATAAGTTAGTTCAACCTCTCACTGTAAAGTGATCTACAAAATCTATAGAAGAGGACTCAGTCATCTCCATTGCACTCATAAGATGAAACTTCAATTTATTGAAGGTTTTTTTTTTCTCATAATTATTGTCATTAATTTATATGGACATCTCAATGTAACCACAAATATCAGGCACGGAAAACTTACGCTCAAATGGATCACTCACTTCTCTCCCTTTTTAAATTGACAAATGACCTCACGCAGGTGTGGAGGTGAGCCCATACGTACAACATGACCCAAGTCTGAAATACAGTTCTTTTATTTTCTTGGCTGCAAGATATGATTTTTCCTTCCTTACACATTCACTTTCTGAGCTGCTTCAGAAACACATCTGTTTTCTATCTGTTGAGAGAGAAAAACATGAATGCTTTATTACGCCCTATATAATCTAATACATTACATTGCTTATGGGCTGTGTATTTTGTATAAAAAAAAAATGCTCTGAAGTCTTTAGAGGTAGAGAGACACAGACAGATCTAGAAAAGAAAGTTTCCACGGACAAGGAGATGCCAGGGCATCCCTCAGATCTTTGAATGGTCAGACTCAGGGATCCAATCTACTCCTTTCAAGACTGACAAGTGATCACTTAATCCTCTAATAAATTTTATTTATAGAGGAGCACTTAAGATTCCAGGCCACCTGCACACATCTGCTTGGAAGAGACAGTAGGGTCTGGATGGCACTCTCATTCTATAATCAGTGAGAGTGAGACAAATCAAAGTAAGTCAAGGCTGGACTCAGGCCCTTCACAGTGTATTCCCTGGGCATGTCCAAGGCATTCTCCACTGCTATATCAGATTCCTTTCCAGACCAGAAGACCACCATGATCAAGCAACCCCTCCAGTATTATTACTGCCAGGAAAGAAAGCCTTCTCAATGCCCTACTTGTAACTTAATGAGATTCCAAATACTATTGTGGTCCACTGATAAACTTTACCTGAGTCTTTTTGTTTTATCTTTTCGGAGAATAAAAAGTATCTAGTGGCCAAGACCAAGTTCACATATATTCTGTTTTATTCATGGGAGAGGCATCTTTTCAACTATTTTCTTTTGGAATAATCTTTGGGAAAAATAGTATTCTAAGGAAGAAAACAAAAAGAATTATATAAAATTGAACAGAAGATTTGAACAAGTAATTTACAGAGAAGAAACATGAATGGGCAAAAAAATATATCAAATATTCTCAATCATATTAATAAAGTAAAATAAAATAAAAATTTAATGAGATACATTTTTACTCCCATCAGATTGGAGAACATTAAGAAGTCTGACAATTCCAAGTGTTGGCAAGGATGTGAACAAAGGAACTCTTGACAATTTCTAGTGATATTTTTGACTTAAACTATTTGAAAAAAGATTTAACAATATCCAGTTAAGTTAAAGATACCTATATTTTATCACCTAGCAATTTCATTCCTTAGTATGTGTCATGGAGAAACTCTTACACATATATACTAGAAGACATGAAAAAGAATGTTCAGAGCAGTATTGCTTATAAAATCACAAACTTAAAAATAGTATCACACCCATCAGCAGAAGAATGGGAAGAGCTGTGGTATGTTCACAGAATAGAATCCTCTCATCCGTGGAAATGAACTAGAGTCACAGGTAGTAAAATGATTGCATCTCAGAAATGAAATACTGAAAAGAAAAAAAAGCAAATCACCCAAGAGTGTATATAATATCATTTATAAACCATTTTACACCATGTAAAAATCTCTTTATATTATTAATTAATCTATTCTTTTGTAATAAAAGCTCAGAGGAATTCACAGGAATGATAAAAAAAACCAATTAAGAAGGGCGTTAGTTCTCATGGGGAAAGAGGACTATAAGATGCATGTTCTTTTACCATTTGATTTATTATGTTGTAGTATATAGGCAATCATAATTTTCTTTTCACTTACTGCTGCATGGCTTATATAATTCAAAACCTTTAAATAATTTTGGGTATTGTTTCATAATATTTTTGCCAAATTCATATATCCTTTTTACTTTTTCTTTTTTCCAGCAAAATCTGCTGTAGCCTCCACTTGCCAATGTAGAGAAAATAAAACAATATTAAGTGTGCTCGGGGTATGATAACCTCCCTACTTTTTATTTTTTTATTTTGATTTTTTCAAATTTTTATCTAAATTCTAGTTAACATAACCACCCTACTTTTTAAAAATGTGACTATGAGAAAAATCAGGATCACAAATGACCCTAAGTATTTGCCTGAGCAAAAGCTCTATAAATTACTAATATGGGGAAACCAGAAAGAGTACAAAAATAAAGAAATCAAGGGGGCACCTGTGTGGCTCAGTCGGTTAAGCTTCTGACTCTTGGTTTCGGCTCAGGTTATGATCTCAGGGTCTGGGATCGAGCTCCCTGTTGGGATCTGCACTCAGGGCAGAGTCAGCTTTAGATTCTCTCACCCTCTTCCTCTGCCGCCACCCCCCACCCCCCCGCATGTACTTTCTTTCTGTCTCAAACAAATAAATCTTAAAAAAAAAAAAAAAAAAAAAAGAAAGAAAAATCAAGTATTTGGTTACATTAAGTTTTAAATGTCTGTCAGGCATCAAAGCTGAGGTATTAAGTCAAACATTTGATAGGAGTCTAGACCCCAGAGATGCAGTAGAAGATCAAAATACAGGAATCATCACCTTATCAATGTCGTTTAGAACCATGGTCAGTATTAAAGTATAAAAGAGGATCACACCAACATTTCCAGAAAAGATTCCTGAGGAGACAGGAGAGGACAGGAAGTGGAGCCCATTTGGGAAGAGTGGCCCCCGATAGGAGAAGACACACCTCTCCCATCACAGTAGGAAGATGGAGGAGAGACTGGTGACAGGAATATTTGTGTTTTTTGTTTTTTTTTTAAGATTTTTGTTTATTTATTCATTTGAGAGAAAGAGTGAGTGAGTGAGTGAGAGCATGAGCAAGGGGCATGGTCAGAGAGAGAAGGACAAGCGGACTCCCCACTGAGCAGGGAGCCCAAAGCTAGGCTGGATCCCAGCACCCTGGGATCATGACCTGAGCTAAAGGCAGATGCCCAACTGACTGAGCCACCCAGGTGCCCCAGACTTTTGGGTTTTGAGGAAGGTCTCATCCAGTGGCTTCTATTTTGTCTATAAATCATAGAATTGAGTTGAGGAGGGGACGAGTTGAGGGCTTGACAAGTATGGGAACCATTTGATATCCTCCAGTCCTCTTTAAAAGTAGGAAAGTCTATTTACGAAAAAAACAATGTAGTAAAACTGTGAGGCAGCCCTGTGGGCACAGAACAGAGGGCGTTTGTAAACTGGTGAACTGAGACTCCCATTCTGCTCTGTCTGATTCTCAAGCTTATGTCTACTTGTCTTCTTCCTCTCCTCTCCTATCTGATTGTTACTATTATGGCATCTACATTGGCCCTTGAAAGCAGCCGCTGCTTGCTTCAAGTTCCATTTCCTCTTCCTGTTCATTGCTCTTAATGCACCACTCTGTCCCATCCACATCTCAGGAAACAATCTAGCACCCAATGACTTGGACATTAACTTGGACTTAACATACACGTGTATACATGTCTCCTGACAAAATGTAAAAGGAACATATTATGTCGATATGCAAAAATATATGGTCTTACCTCCCTTCCGCAGTGTATTCCATTCCCTCTAGGGAAAAGCAGCAGTCTAAAATAAAACACCTTTTTAAGGAGAGAGAGAGAATATTATAAACATATTTAACAACTGATATGGTTCGGGCACTGACAGTCAGAACAGATGGTAACTAAACCATCATTTTGGCCATACTAGAGCACACTGCTGAATGTCAGCCCGCCTGTGTGCTCCCAGGACTGCACAATGGACAATGATGGATCCAAAATAAGATACAGACTTTGTCTCGAGAAACTCAGAATCTTCATAGACATGATAAAGGTCACCATTTCTGCATTGAAATGAAAACCTATGAGGGTCGTATGCCTTGGGTTGTTCAGGGCAGTTCTGATTCCAGTTATTACTCAGCTCTATTAGTCACCGTATTATTCTGAAATTCTGGCATTTCATTATGTAACCTATACTTCACATACATCCTTTTACACTCAGCAGTGGCACGGAAACCTTTGTCAGCATTTTGATTTGTGGTTCAAGAGATAGATTCCCATAGGATGGATAACAATGATCTAGCTTTTATCTGAACATGCACATATGTGCTTCTCTTTTTTTTTTTAAGAGAAAGGCACTAATGCATATGCAATAAATTCTAAGTAAAGACTTATGGTTTCAAGTATCAAAAACTATTCTCCGGACCTCTGTTGGACTTGAACCAGTCTATTTGACATGAATAGCTCCCATTGCACCACTAACTGCTGAGGCCATTCTTGGCTGGCAGATGGGAGGAAAAATAAATTGATGAATGCAAATAGGCAAAATAAAGAGAATGTGTTCCTATGACCTTCAGATTCTCTTGGTTTAGTCCTGGGTTGAAAGAACATAAAAGTTACTGCAAAAGCATTTCAGACATTATCATGACCAAGGGAACCAAACAAATTAATTAACAGTGAAACATCAACATGGAATTCTAATGATTTTCTCCTCCATATGCCTATAATTCAGATTAGCATGAAAAGTATGCAAGTAAATTATTCTCAATGCATAAAAATACCAAAAGGCTTTGAAAGATATTATAAAATCCCGTTTTCATTTTTCAATAAAAACCTACAGCCTTCAACATAACCCTTTGCTTTATTAGCAACAAACTTTTATATATTCAATATTGTGATGAGTTACAAATCAAGACTAAAGAAGTTAATAGCATTAATTCATTTACTGAGCATATCCATACACCAGCAGTGGACTGGACACTGCAACACAAAGAAAGGGCATTGAATTCCTGACAATATTTCTTTAGTTCATTCAAGAAGAGAAAAGGATGCAATAAATAAAGTTAACAAAGGGTATGATGAAACAGAATTTGGGGATGAGCAGGATTTGATATGTAAAAGGATAAAAGAGAATATTTGCAGGAATTAAAATATAGAGGAAGTAACCACGTATCAGCAAAGACTCCAAGCTGTAATGACGAAGCACATTTGAAAGACGTCTATGCTGTCTGCTTCAAGAATGCAAGAGTAATACTGGCTTTGTCTCCAGCTGCCATGTACATGAGAAGAGCTCAAAAGTCTCTTGTTTAATGAATGCATAAGATGCAATGTGTAAGGAAGGGAAGGTAATCTATATGAAGGTGAAATGGAAGACAAAGGTTAAAGCCAGATTATGCAGTCTTGAATGTGAAAATAAGCAATGCAGCCATTATCTTATATGCAAGCAATGGAGTTGAGTTGGTGGGAATTGCTTCTAGCAATATAAACTAGATCCTGTTGGACTAAACCTCTAAGAAAGAACAACCAAAAACTCTGGATAAAATATAAAAAGCAACTTCCTAAAGGTACTGGGAAGTGAGTAAAAGAGACAGATAATGGGCAAGAGTTGACACTTGGAAAAAGGGAATCGTTCTTGTGGTGGTTAATTTTATGTGTTAATTCCCCTGCTGTGTAGAGTGCCCATGACAAAGATTATTTCTGGGTGTGTTTTGTGCAGGTGCTTCCAGATAAGAATAACATCTGAGTTGGTGGACTCAGTAAGGTAGATTGCCCTCTCCAATGTGGGTGTGCATCATCAGATCTGTTGAGGGCCTGAATAGAAAAAAAAAGGAAGAGGGAGGAGAAATCTGCATTTTTTCCCAGTCTGTTGGCTTGTGCTAGGACATCAGTCTTCTCCTGTCCTTGGACTGGAATGGACATCATTGACTCCCCTGGTTTGCAGGTCTTTAGACCGGGACTGGAATTAAACCACCATTTTCCCTGAGTTTCCAGGTTCAAATGGTAAATCATGGGACTTCCTAGCCTCCATAATAATCACATGAGCCAATTTGTCAAAACCCTCCACCCCCAGTATATATCCCCAATATATATATTTGTGTCCTCTTTGATTTCTTCACTGACACCTTCATTTTTTAGCAACATATTGTTTAGGGGCCACATTTGTGTTTTTTTTTTTTTTTTTCAATTTTCTTCTTGTAATTGATTTCTAGTTTCATATTGTTGTGGTCAGAAAAGGTACTTGATATGATTTCAATCTTCTTAAATTTGAGATTTGTTGTGTGGCCGAACATGTAATCTAACCTGAAGAATGTTCTGGATGTGCTTGAGAAGAATGTATATTCTGCTCTTTTGGATGAAATGTTCTGTACATATCTATTAAGTCCTTTTGGACTAATGTGTTGTTCAAGGTCAATTTTTTTATTATTTTTCTATCTGGATGAACTATTCACTGATGTCAGAGAGGTGTAAAAGTCCCTTATTATTGTATTACTGTCAATTTTTCTCTTGTGCTGTTAATATTTGCTTTATATATTTAGGTGCTCCTATGTTGGGTACATACCTATTTACAAGTGTTATATCTCCTTGTTAGATTATACCTTTATCATTATGTAATGCCCTTTTTTGTCTCTTGTTACACTCTTTGTTTTTTTTTTGTTTTTTTTTTTTTAAGATTTTATTTATTTGCGAGAGAGAGAACGAGAGACAGAGAGCATGAGAGGGAGTGAGAGGGAGGAGGGTCAGAGGGAGAAGCAGACTCCCTGCCGAGCAGGGAGCCCGATGTGGGACTCGATCCCGGGACTCCAGGATCATGACCTGAGCCGAAGGCAGTTGCTTAACCAACTGAGCCACCCAGGCGCCCCTACACTCTTTGTTTTTAAAGTCTATTTTGTCTTATTATTTTATCTTAAATTCCTCAAGACAGAGGATCATAGGGGAAGAGAGGAAAAAATGAAACAAGATGAGACCAGAGAGGGAGATAAACCATAAGAAACTCTTAATCTTAGGAAACAAACTGAGGGTTGCTGGGGGGTGGGGGGGATGAGGTGCCTGGGTGATGGACATTGGGGAGGGTATGTGTTGTGGTGAGCACTGTGTGTTGTGTAAGACTGGTGAATCACAGACCTGTACCCCCGAAACAAATAATACATTATATGTTAATTAAAAAAAATATTCAGTAAAAAAAAAAAAAAAGTCTGTTTTACCTGATATAAGTATTGCTACTCCAGGTTTCTTTTCATTTCCATTTGCATGGAATATCTTTTCCATCCCTTCACTTTCAGTCTGTGGATGCATTTAGATCTAAAGTGAGTTGGGACGCCTGAGTGGCTCAGTTGGTTAGGTGTCCGCCTTCTGCCCAAGTCATGATCCCACAGGACTGAGCCCCGCATCGGGCTCCCTGCTCAATGGAGAGCCTGCTTCTCCCCCTGCCCTTCACCCAGCTCATGCTCTCTCTGTTTCTCTCAAATAAATAAATAAAATCTTTTTAAAAAAATAAATAAAGTGAGTCTCTTGAAGGCAGCATATAAATGGGTCTTGTTTTTTTATCCATTTAGCCACCATGTGTTTTGATTGGAGCATTAATCCATTTACATTTAAAGTAATGACTGAAAGGTATGTATTTATTTCCATTTTGTTAACTGCTTTCTGGTGGGTTTTGCTGTTCTTCTGTGTTCCTTTCTTCTTCTTCACTCTTTCCTTGTGATCTGATGACCCCCTTTAGTGTTATGTTAGAATCCTTTCTCTTAATTTTTTGTGTATCTGTTACAGGATTTTTGTTTGTAGTTACCGTGAGGTTCATATATAACATCCTATGTACATAACAGTCTACTTTAAGTTGTTGGTTAAAGTTTGAGCACATTTTAAAAGCTCTACACATTTACCTTTACCGCTGCCACATTTTATGTTTTTGACGACATATTTTGCATCTTTTTATTTTGTGAATCCCTTAACTCATTATAGTAGATATATTCATTTTACTACTTTTGTTTTTTTAAACCTTATACTAGCTTTTTAACTAGTTGATTCACCACCTTTTCTAGATGTTTGTCTTTACCAATGAGAATTTTTATTTCTTGTGTTTTCTTATTTCTAGTTATAGCCTATCTTTTCCACTGAAAGAAGTCCCTTTAATATTTCCTATAAAGTTGATTTAGTGCTGATGGACATTTGGCTTCTGCTTGTCTGGGAAACTCTTTATCTTCCCTTCAGTTCTGAATGAAAACCTTGCTGGGTAGCATATTCTTGGTTGTAAGTTTTTTCCTTTCAGCACTTTGAATATATCATGCCATGCTTGGTATTTTCTTAATGATTTAATGTTGAGTGGAAAAAAACATATAACAGCTTGGGAAGCTAGTGAAATCTTTAGTTTTTTTTCAAGACTGTGCTCCAAGGAAACTAGTTAGAACAACTCAGAATGATTTTGTGTTTTGGATGTTCCTTGCTGCTTCTAGGAAAATCTTTTAAGAGAGAAAGCTTGAGCAAGAATGAGCCTGTGTGCAGGCAAAATGGAATGAAATTGAGCTCTGGGGATTAAGGGATGCCTTAAATTCTTCTTCACCATGATATACTGGATTGGAGTGAAGGACAGATAACTTGTCTATTAGTTTATAGATTACTGAACTGCAAGGAACCGTAGCTGGGCTTGATGAAGGGAAATCCATATCATCCATAGGCCTGGGGCTTTGAACTGGTTACACTTAGTGAATGAGATGCTGAGGTGTTCCCTTTGAGTGGAGGTAAATATCTGTCAGGAGGGGGAGTGCATGGTTTGATTAGCTATGAAAGGCAGACTAAGGAAAAATCTTGGTTTTCTCTCAAAATTCATTTCCTGAGCTTTCTCTCTAATCTGTCCACTTTCTCCTTAGGGTGGCCATGACCACTCAGCTAGAGGCTATATTTACCATCATCCCTTGCAGCTCAGTGTGGCCAGGAGTCTAATTTCTCATCAGTGACATGTAAGTAGAAGTGATGGGACCAAATTGCATACAGCTTCTTTAAAAAGAAATTGATTTTCTTCCACTTCCTCTGATCCTGTCTTGATCATACACAGGAATCATGAGAGGAAAAGAACGTGGGTCCCTGAGTGATCTCTTGCAGCCCAGCTGCCAGGCTCTCCTGTCCTGCCTGTCCCCCGCACCTGGACTGTGGCTTGAGAGAATCATTGTGTTTTACAGTTTCTTTTCTAGAACATCTTAGTCTGTACTCTAAGCCTTTCAAAGACTCACTTTGAGCACATGTAGTTTTCACCTTAGACACTTAATTTAGGAACTAACCCACAGGCAAAGTGCAATGTCACTCTATTATTGACCTTAAGAATGTATTTGTTGGCTAAATGATCCTTAAAATTCAACTCCTTCTACTTCTCTTACCTTCTTCCTAAAATGAGAACTACTGAGAGCTCACCACGTTTGAGAATCCCGGGCCATGTTACCAATGAGCCGGTACTGGGAAAACTGATGATTCAGGGTATTTAATTTCTACCTTTCTTACTAGGACTTCCTTCCACAGAATTAAATGGATAAGAGAACTGTAATGGGAGAGGTCTGCTTTGCACTTTTCCTCTGCTCCTTCCCAGCAGCCTTGAGGAGAGCCCATTTCACCTAAGAGATAGCACAGGCAAATCTTACTTCGATTCTCATTTGGTCTCCATTTTACCCCTCTTTCTCCCACTTATCTAAACTGGTTTGTTTGGGCAGCTTTCTCTATTGTCTCTCTTCCCCCATCCCTTCTTCTATCTTGATATTAGATCTAATTCTGTATCTTTTTTCTCTCCCTTCTGCTTTTTATTGTAGAATGTAAATCAGCTTCCTATCTGGAATTTTCAATATTATATCTGTACATCTTTGTATTTACTTCATAAATACTTTGTATTTAATCTCTGGATAACTTCCTGTAATATATGACCATAGGTACACCTTATGTACATTTTATCTCATGGACTGGTATCTTCTGGTAGCTGGCCATTTTCTCCAGAATTTTCTTTAAAAAGAAGGTAAATAGATGTCTAGACCTTAGGCACTCCCAGGCTGTTACACCTGTGCTGGGTTATGTCTTATGCAAGAGAAGATAACTGCAATTGATACTGCTCTTGCTTTACAGATTATAACATAGAATGTCAATCTCCTCCCACATTGTCATGTTTTTCTACTGGGATGATTCCTCCATACCCCACATTTATTGTGGACAGCCCAGTCTTTTCCTTGTCCCTGAATATGGAATACCCTTTGCCTTCTGGAAATATTTACTGGCTGCCACATCTTTCCTTTCTAAATATCTGTCCAAATTCAGACTATCCTTTTTTTTTTTTTTTTGAGGTTTTGATTTTTATTTTTATGAATAGTGAATCATACCATATATATTTTTTACAACTTTCTTTGTCTTACTCAACAACAAAACATTCTTTAACTAACTGTCGAATATTATATAGTATTGATGTGCCATGATTTCTGCCCATCCTTCTTGATCCAACTTAAGGATTATCTCCTTCAAATCCTTTGGCCCTATGGACTTTCACATCTGACACATTTTACACACATGGGCTGGAACATTGTTCTATATTGAGTTTTACTTTGTTATTTATTTATTTATTTAGATTTTATTGATTTGTTTATTTTTAGAGAGAGAGACAGACAGAGAGAGAGAGGGAGCACATGGGGGTGGGAAGGGGGAGAGGGAGAGGCAGAGAATCTCAAGTAGACTCCATGCTCAGCGCATAGCCCAACATGGGACTCTACCTCACAACCCTGAGATCATGACATGAGCAGAAATCAAGAGTCGGACACTTAACCGACTGAGCCACTCAGGCGTCCCTACTTTGTATATTTGTATGAAATTGTAATTCCCTGAAAGTAAGGACTGTGACTTAATTTTCCTTTTATTCTTGTATCTGGGACAACAAGTACGAGGTAGTAAATACCATAATCCCCTCAGTTGTAGAAACTTTTAAACATCTTTATCTTCCTAGTATCCAATACAGTGCCTGGCAAAGCACCCCAATAAATATTTAGTCACGTGAATAAATGTAGGCATGAATGATTCAACTAAACTTGATACACTTATTTTGGGCATATTTTAATCTTCTCTAATTCTAATATTTGAATTAAAATGTAACATCTTTCAATCGCCTTTCTCTTTGCTCTCCCTGCTAAGAGCTGTTCTTACAGAAGAGAAGATTGCCTGCGTGTGATGTTCTGACAATAGTTTCTATTTATAGAACACACAAAAAAAACGAAGGCAAAGTGAAAATCTTATAAGTGATTTTTTTTTTTTTGAAGGTTGGAAAACTACTTTAAAGCTAAAAACAATCCTGTAAATTAATTCTCAGGTGAAGGCAGAAAGGAAGACATTCTCTCAGAGTTCAGAACTAACCCAGAAGTAGGAGGGAAGCAGTGGCAGAGGCCACACTTTAAGAATACTAGAGAAGATTTTATAACAAATTAGGCTCCAGATGAAACTGCTCCTGATGTTACAGGCCATCATTATGCACAGTTATGGAACGCTGGTATGCATTAATAATAAAGATCAGTGTCGCCTTCTAGGGAAAAATAGAGTCTTCTTTTAATTAACTTAAATTTTTTATCAAATTGATTGAAAAGCTCTTATCCTTTTAATTTCCTTTTTTTTTTTTTTTTTACTATCGAGTATTTTGTGCATGGGCTCAGAGCACATTTATCCTTAGCAGTTGATTTTTTTTTTAAAGATTTTATTTATTTATTTGACAGAGAGAGACACAGCCAGAGCAGGAACACAAGCAGGGGGAGTGGGAGAGAGACAGTGAGAGAGGGAACACAAGCAGGGGTAGCGGGAGAGGGAGAAGCAGGCTCCCCATGGAGGAAAGAGTCCAACATGGGGCTAGATCCCAGGACCCTGGGATCATGACCTGAGCCGAAGGCAGACACTTAATGACTGAGCCACTCAGGTGCCCCTGCAGTTGATGTTTTTTAAATGACATACTTGCTTCATGTTTCTTTTTTTTAAATTTTATTTTATTATGTTATGTTAATCACCATACAATACATCATTAGTTTTTGATGTGGTGATCCACGATTCATTGTACCAGAGCAACAAGCCACAAACAGGCCAGGGAATGGAATGAGCGAAACTATGTAATTCATTGCAAGAAAAAAATTTTTTTTTCCTATAGGTAAAGCATGGACAATAGCATACCCTTATAGCAAGGCACTGAAAAGTAGTGATGTATTAAAAAAGGACATTGCTACTGTAAACTATGCTAAGTACATCTCACATCCATGCACTGTAGGCCAGGACTGTGTTGGACATCCTATGAAAAATGCTTTCGACCAATTCTTTATGTGTGTTCATGCACACACATCTGCAGTGATTTGTTTTCTAACTGGTTCCATGTGGCTTCCTCTGTGAACACAGCCCTCCATCTCTGAGGTTCACCTCTCAGGAACATCAGTGGAGCATCCTCATGAACCTGGACATAGATTTTGGAGTCACTTGCATTTGACCTGCAGTTGAAGCCATGGAGGTGAATTATATCATCTAAGGGGAACAGCAAGACAAAAGAATTCTATCTGAATTTTATCTGTTTCGCTGCAAATCTAGGATGAACTTGACTTGGTGTATTTCATTGCATATAATGTACTAATGTGTGCAGTTCTCTACTGAGTTTAAATTATTCGCATACTTCTTGGTTGCAAATGAGAATCGTACTCATTTTAGTAATATTGGTGGTTGAAATATTTAAAATCATTTGTATTTGAAGCAATGAGTAGTAATAATTTGGGGACAGTTATCTTTTGTTGAATGCTGTTTTGACCCCAGCCCACTTTTTTCCCCTTGCAACAGTTCTCAAAATTCAATCCCCTCTTAATGCACAAAGTGCGGGAAATATAAACATAGAAAAGTAAATGGGTTTGTGCAAAATCAAACATGGGCAAAATAGCAAAAAGTGGTGAGTTTTGTCCCTAGGCCAACTAACTCCTACCCATGCCTAATCCCAGTAACAATGGGGCTCCAAGAACCGTGTCCCCACTCTGTCATCATGACACCTGTTCAAGGAATCTAAAGGTGAATCATATGGGATGACTATGCTGGATGCCTTGGGACCTCATTTAATAAAAGTTTCAGACTCAAAGTTTGTATCAATTCAGGTTTGATCAGGAAAGCTGAAATGATATAAATAAGAATTTATTTAATCAAAAAAGAAGTTATAATGATTATTTGATCATACACAATTATGCAAGAAGCTAGTAAAATAAAGATAAATAAGGCATCAGTTGGAGAATCAGAAAAAAAACATCACTAAGCTTGAGAATTAAGAAGGTGAGCTGGTGTCAAAGGCTGATGGTGAGACTGACCTTTCTGGAGGTCAACAAACTGGACAGGCAGGTAAGACAGATTGATGCACAAAGAAGAAAGACAAGGATAAGCCAGAACCTACATCTGTTCCTCACTGCATTAAACTCCAACACCTGGTGACTTTCAGAAGAGACAGTTTCCCATTTACACAGGGACACATATCCATGGCCCAGGACTCAGAGAAGCAGGAGGAAAAGACCCGTGGCTGCATTTGGAGTTATCTGTGGGTCCAGCTGCTACCCCACCCTACAAACTGCAGCAGTAGCTGGCCCTCCACTCAACTCCAAACATAGTGGCTGTTGCTTCACTCTGCCTCCCAACTCTTGTGCTATTTTCCTTGTGTTCCACCAAGCCTGTAACTATATATGGAAGAGAATCCTGGGATAGACAGTTGCAGTGTAGCCAGGTCTACACAGTATAGAACAGCACCATTCACCCTTTGTCAACTGGACATTCATATGCTCTTCTAATTATATTTAACTTCCAAATAAGGAAAATAGCAAAATCACGCTTTTGCCTAAGATGATGTAATCATCCCCTTTACCACTGAACTTTTCCCAAGAAAGGATGCAAAGCCCAAATTTCAGTTTATCCATCTTTGGGTGATATTTATTCCTATTCATGTGGAGTCACACTCCCCATTTGATAACCTATAAAATCAGGATTGAACAGAAAATAAAATTAGTTAATACATGTGCAAATATAGTTGCATTAAGATAAGGCAGAGATATTTTATCCTTCTTTCACTATCTTGTTCATATTCTCTTTGCTTTCAGCAAGAAATTGAGTGGCTATGCTTCCTTGTCTGGTAGAGTGACCTTAGCCTTTATTCCTGTCTGGTCCATTAGTAGGCCTGCGTGTATCCAGTTGTTAGTTTTCCAGTAAATTTTATCAGAGGACATAGGAATACTAAGAGGTAACTTAGGGACCTCCTACAGCCCAGGCATATTCACTCTATGCCCACTATAGTCACAACCCAACTCCTCCTTGATAGTCAGTTGAACCATGTCAGCTTATACAATAATCTCAACCATTCCCTGCTGGTTCATTAGTATAAGGAGCACGAAGTGGTCAGGGAGATGTCTCACCTTCCATTTTAATGAAATCTATCCTGTAAACTCTGGCAAAAACATTCCTTCCTTGGAAACTAAGACCTCTATATCAGTACTTTAAAGTTATAGGAGAAAGATGCAAAAGTTTCACTAATGTTTCATTGGCAGTAAGAGCTAGAAGAGAAGCTCTCAGATTCATCCCTTGACTCCCAAACCCTTGAGTCTTTGCTATGGAAGAAATAGCAGCATATGTTCACCATTGATATAGAGCATAGAGTACATTATGGAGAACATTATCCCAACCCTGCAAGATGAGGCCATCCAGCTGGCATCAAATGGTGATTTCACCATTCTGTTGGGCTAGCTGCTTCAGCATGATGAGAAACTGAGTAACATGGTAAGGCTAATGAGTTTCATGAGCATAAGTCCATTGCTAACTTTACTTGCTATAAGGTGAATGCTAACACTCTGGGGTATACTGTGAAGTTTCACAGGTCATTCTGTAAGTCTATAGATGTTAGTTTGGGCAGAGGCATTGTGGACAGGAAAGGTCAATCCACATCTAAAATATGTGTGTACTCCAGTAAGAACAAAGTACTTTCCCTTTCATGATGGAAGAGGTTCAATACGATCAACCTGTTACCAGGCTGCTGGATGATCCCCTGGGGGACGGTGCTACATGAGGAGCTCATGGTCTCTACCTGCTGTTAGCAGGTAGAACATTCAGCAGTTGTGATAGCAGGTCATCCTTGGGGATTGGAAGTCCTGTCGCTGAGCCCATGGATAATTTCTATTCCTGCTACCCTGGTTAAGTCCTCCAGTAGCCCATTAAGCAAGGGCAAGAGTGACTGCATAAAGAGAATGAAAGACATCCATAGAAATAATCATCCATAGAAATAATCATCTTGTCTATCTGATTATGAAGATACTCTTCTGCTGAGCTTTCCTTTTGGTGAACAGTCACAGGAAGCAAAAGATCTTCACTTTGCACCCAAAGAAGTCTGTCTGCAAACTTTTCCCCAGGCTTCCCTAAAATGAATTCTCCAGATTTATTCTTTCTAGGACCCTAAGACCAACTCTTAGTCATGACCCATCACAGTTTCTCCTCCTAGACTAAATAAATAAGGGGTATTGTTTGAAGTTCTACTCACTAGGAAGATTTTCCTGTATCACTATCCTTCAGAGCCACCCTACACTGAAAGTGTAATATCATACAGGCTGTCAGTCTTCAGGTGAAGCTAGCATATTGTAAAAGAACTAGATATAAATGACTTTTTTTTTTTTTTTTTAGTCAGCTGCCCATAGGTGCCTTCACTTAAGCTCATTTCCATGAGTTGAGAAAGAGAAGGCAATGTAGTAGGAATAGGAGTTGTGAATGTCTGTTCTCATAAATATTACTTCTGCTTGATAGAATGCTGCTTTAAAAGCTAATCTTTATAACTTGTAAGTCAGAAAACCTCCAGCTCATGATGAGCAGTATCCGTTGCATGGTGGCTTAGCAGTCCATGGTCAAGCATTTAGTCTTCTCTAAGCCAGAAGCCATTTCTCAAACGGAGAATATTTATCTGCAGAGAGTTATATAGTTATACTTTGAAATCTAAAAGGTCTGCATTGGTATTCACCCATAGATACCTGCCAAAGACTCCATATAGTAACCCTAACTACCAGAGGCCCATAATTTCCATCAGATCTTCTTGGTCATTTGATCTTAGTAAGAAAAGCTTGAATGACAGCCTGGATCTGTTGCAGACTATCTCTTCTTTTGGGCCCTACTCAGAACCTGGTGTCACTTGGTAACTAGGTTCGAATAGCACACCTAAATGAGATGTATATTGGAGATATATATAGAAGAGGTCTACTAGGTACTGTTTCTCATATATTAGTAGCCAGATGCAAACTCTTTTTCTTTACCTTGAAAGGGATAGTTCAACAAGTGTCAACAAGTGGAACCCTAAGAAGTTCAGTGATCTGGTAGACACTTGAATTCTTGTGGCATTTATACCCACTCTTTTGGCATTCATATGCCTTACCAAGTTTGGATAGTTGTGACTTCCCACTCACAGCTCTAATCAGCATGATACAGTGAAATATGGCAAGATAATGCCCTCTGGAATGCAGAAATGGTCAAGATCCCTGATAATTAGATTAGGACAAAGAACCAGAAACTTGATAGGGCCCTGAGGTGGGACAGTGAAGAGTATTGTTTTCTGCACAAACCAAATAGGTGAGCTGAAGAGGGTGAGGTAAGAATCACAGTCTTGCATATCTCAAGTCCTTGATCAGGTTCGTAATCTCTGCAATCACTCCAGAACTGGGTTTGTTTATTTAACTTTATTACTTTGGTAGCTAAAGGCAACTCTACTGCCTCCCTGTCCCTTTCTATCATAACAATCTTCACTCCACAGGTCAGGGACCCAATATAGGAATTTTGCCAATTACTAAGGATGTCAATTTCAACTATTCATTCTGAATCTGGGAAAATAACCACAGAGTGGATCCAGGCACCTACTGAGCCCACTGTGAGATGGACACAAGCCAAAACTGCATTGATCACCTGATTATAATAAGCTCCCATACTGACTGGTAGACCACAGCGGTGTCTTAGGTTTCAGTAATTAATGTTGGTTCAGAGTCAGTGACTAGTTATCTCTGGAAAATTAGGTTATTTCTTCTTTCTCAGTGCATGTCACCCTGATAAATAGTTGCAGATCCCTCTGGAGAAGGCTAGGAGGAACAATTATGGTATAAGTTTTTGGTAGAACAGTAAAGTCATTCTTAAAGTGGACTTAACTCCCCTCCTCCTGCCTTATGCAAGTTTGTTCTGGGACTGTGAACTGACTCAAATCTGGGAATTTGTTGAAGGCCCATGTCTCTTCAATGTGGTGACTCCTTCATATATCTTTTCACCAACAGAAGGATTTTCCACTCATACCTAAAATATTAGTAGGATGCACATCTCTTTAATTTAGAAGAACACCAGAATCATTTAGGCAATACCAAAGATCTCTGTGTATCAACACCTTCTGATTAGTGCTACAGCTCTGCTCTCCCTGTGGTTAGCGCACACAGCCTGCCCCTGGTGATGAAGTGCTTCTACCCGTTTCCTCTAACCTCAAGTCTCCATCATTTATGTTGAATTCGGGGAACCCAGTTTGGTGGCCACATTTGCCACTCTTACATCTGGCCTGCAGGAAATAGCCACCACAGAGTTCTTAAGGCTACTGGTACTCTGCTTACAAGTGTATTCTCAAAGTTACGATAAAGGAAGTGTTCCCTGGCCTCTATTGGAGGCCAGGGTTAGGGAATGAGTAATCAGGTCTCACCTTAAAAAAAAAAAAAAGACAAAAGAACAACAAAAAAACCTACTGGTATTTCAGCTTCATTCAGTGCTGCTGATGGTTCCATATTTCCACCAACCAAGGAAGCAAAATGTTAAGCCACTCACAGTCCCTCTGTTTAGTGCAACCGCATCTACACATTTGATTCAACCTAACACTATTTTCCTTTTATTATTATCCAACATCCTATGGATCCATTTCCATATATGTATCCCAGGGTATGTCAGTATAAATTAGAAAACCATGCAATTTTTGTTGTTGTTGTTGTTCTCTTAGTGTCTTCCAAAACTTGTCTGGTTATTGGATTAGATACAATGAGAGTGATTGGGTTAGACTTTGAGGAGTTCAGTAGTCCCCTATAAGACATCTACAACAGAGGAGGCCACTATGAGTTCTTCAAGAAAGGTGGGAATGATCCCTTAGTTGGGAATGAAAGGTTGTTTGTACTGGAAAGGAAGTTTTTCAGACTCTAGAGTGTCAAAGACCCCATTTTCATCGGGAATCTCTTCCTATGACTGCATCCTAATTGTCAGAGTTTCACTCCATCTCATTTCCTCAATGCCCTAATGAGACATAAGAGACATAAGAGACTTTGGATGGGTGTGAATTGCATTTGAAATGTAATTCAGCAACCCACAGAAAGAGAAGTCAGGATTGTCTTCATAAATCTAGGCTCTGTGGATCCTCAAGTTCTCTACTGCACTTAGAAGTAGTCAACTAAACCCTCAGTCTTCTTATTTTAAAAGAAATGTACTATGGTAGCAGCTACTTGATTACCCCAAGTTGTGTTTTCCATAGCTACTTGATTTTAAGTGTACATAACTTATGTACACTTAAGGTGATAACTTAAGAAATTTGCTACTCTATGGCATGAACAATCAGTGTTCTTTTACCACTGCAGATAGGGTCATTGATTCCTTTAAAATGAATCAAATCAGAAAACCAATTCCAGATATACCAGAACCAATTTGGAAAGCCTATATGCAACCTCTTCTGGTACTAATAACTATATCAGTTAAGGTGTACAAGGAGGATTAAATTATAATGAGTCATTTGAAGAATGGGGTGTTTTATAGAGATTAGAATTTATACAATTGTGGAAGAAGCTGGGAAAGTAAAGTTCTGAAAGTAGATAGTTGGAGGATGAGACAAAAGTCACTAATCAGAAACCATAAAGAGAGGGTGGTAAAGGAGTTTAACGAAGACCACCAGGACCATCTGGTGGTGGTCTTCTAGTCACTGAATGTCATCAGGAGAGAAGATGGAAGATAGGGAGGAAAACTGGGTGCAAAGCATGAGCAATCTGGAACCTGAGAGAACAAACTAGAACCCATGAAGGCAAACTGGATCCCATTTCTGTTGATCACTGCATCTACACCTGATGATGCAGATGGACTGCATGAGGGACTCTTTCCTTTTCCCATGGGGAAAAAAAAAATCTCTGTCTAGGACATAAGGCAGTTGAAGGAGCCAATCTGGGAGGAGCTGGAGGCGTCTGATTGCTGCCCCAAACCTATGAGGTTAATATGGCAGATCATGGATAATGAGGGATCCAATGATGACCTCTGGGTTCCTCCCATTGACCTCATTTCCACTTTCTAAATCTCATGCAGAAATCTTTGAAGACCAATTTTAACTTAGGCCCATGCAAGGAAGAGAATCTTGGGAAACCCTCTCCCCACTCTGCTTGTATTTTAGTACTCTCTCAACTATATGACTCCACAGCTTCAGTTCTTAACCCCACTGTATACTCAATTTATAGATGAGGAAATAAAAACTCCGAGAAACCCATAATGTGTACAAGCCCCCTCCCAAAGCCATTTATGGAACAATTACTGTATATCAGGTATGTTGATTAGTGCTTGGAGAAATAGAGATAAATACAAATCAGGCTCTGTTACAGCCCTCTATTTTTCTCAGTTATTCTTTGGACAGTTTATTTCATTACTTTTCACAGCTAAAGGCAAATTTTCTGTACAACTTTCAGAAAAAACTTTACTCCTGTTGAGCCCAACCTTCACAGTTTGAGAACACAAATAACCCAAATGATCTTTGGTTCTTTGCATGCTGCATCCGCCAGCTCGAGGAAGAAGACTTCCCATGGTGTATCTAACCCATCCTTTGGGATCTTTGTCAGGGTTTTAAACTCACATTTAAAATCTATGTGTTTTTATTTCATCTAAAAATATCATTGATTTTATCCTTTCAATGTATTGTCATTGTTCCTAATACACTTGTCATTAGTATGTCTGCCCTTGAGAGGGTCTGCTTCAGTTCTACTTTCCCACCATAGACGACTGGAACAAACTCTAAGAGAAGAATGGAATAAGCGTTGAGACATCAAAGGTTTGGGATTATGAATCATATAAGCTTGTCTGTCATTTCCAAGAGTTCCATTATAACACTAGGATGGAAATGCTCTGACTACATTGTCAGACTTTCACTCTTTCTAGTCTCTGTTATTAAAGAGGACAAAGAATTAAAGTGTGTGTATTGGGAGTGGGCCAGGAGGACAAATTAATATGATGGGGTGGAAATTCTAAAGGAAAAAAATAAAGAAATGTGTAAACACGGGTCATATAATTTTTGTCAACCAGGCATTTAAAACCATTTTTAAAGGCTGTGATCAATTGGAGAATGTTTTCTGTCTAGCTATTTTTTTAAGTCACTGCCATGAGACTGTCCCCATCACTGCTTGCTCCCATTTTTACTACCTACAGTAGCATCTGCTCAAGCCCTTTAATGTAAAAGACCCACAGAATGCAGCCAGGCAAGATTAAAGGTCTTCCCTGACGTGGAATGAAGGGGAATTATACAGTTTGCAAGAGAAAAGATAATAAAAGAGTGGGTCTATAGAAATACTTTGATGAATTATATAGAGGCAATTTTCTGACATTAGTAATGTAGGGCAGAAGACAATGTTTCTGATATATAGATGTAAATTCATCATCCAGACTCCATTAAAGAGAACTACAAAAGATCCGTTGATTTAAGCATTGCTTACAAGAGCTATCGGGTAATGTTAGCAGGCTCCTTCCATGAAACTTGGACACTATAATAAGTCAAGGCTCATGTGGATGAAACAGCCACCTTTTCAGGAATGTTATAAATAACAAGAAGCCATATGGCAGAGTCCCATCACCTGGATCTGTGACCGTGATGCCAGTTCCAAGGTTTGACATTATTTGCTAATGTGTGTATTTCACAAATATTGCCTTTGACCACTGAATTACCTATGCTATAGTGAAAGGCAATACTTGTGTCTTAAAAAACAAACAAAACCACCCATTGAAACTTTCCTCTAAGAAACCATGGGTCTACCTCTCCCATCCATACCCCTCATTCCAGAAAAAGGATTATTCTTGATAGAAATGATATTTTACACTTGCAATCCTAGGGGACATTTCACTATCAGAACAACTGTAAGAATGCTTTCTTTATTTCACACTCACTGGTAGAAAAACAAAAATAAAAATAAAAAAAACAAACCCAAACAAGTAAGCATTATCTGTTGAGGTTCCCTAAACTTCTACCATAAACTTGCTACCTGTTTTTGTGTATAAAATAATAAAAAGAAAACTTTCATCTACATCCAGATGTTTGTTTGTTTGTTTGTTTGTTTACAAGAAGCCAGTACCCTTTACCCTCTTCCTAACCCACCTCTCTGGCAATCCTTTTGATGCTTGTCCATTCTACAAAAACAAAAAAAAGCACATGAGTCCGGGCAAGGCCATCAGATTTAGTCCCTTTATGCAAAGCTAACACAGAAATCTGGATAGCAGGAGCACCTGGGTGGCTCAGTGGGTTAAGCGGCCTACTCTTGATTTAGGCTGGGGTCATGATCTCAGGGTCCTGGGATTGAGCACCCCATCGGGCTCTGTGCTCAGTGGAGAGTCTGCCTGAGGATTCTCTTTCTCCCTCTGCCCCTCCACTCCCTCCCTCTCTCTCTCTCAGATGAATAAATAAATCTTAAAAAAAAAAAAAAGAAATCTGGATAGCAGGCTGAGAACCTTGTGTCTTAACAACAAGTGCCTTGCTAATTTTGGATTTTGTAAACTAGTACATGTGTGGAGTTATTTGCTTAAAGTCCCCTAAGGATGAGAACATTATGAACTCTTTTGAAATCACAGACCAGTGCTCAGCATTCCCACTTCTAGCCTAACTCTAGACCCTTTTCCTCAGTTTGTAAGAGGGTGATAAAATTCCCCAAACTTTTTATCAGTGTTGGAGGCTTTGAGAGTTAGATGGAGGCTATGGATGCTTTGCCCAGGAAAATATCATGTGGGTGCATACACACACTGAAACACATTTTCATACCATGTCAGGGAGAATACAGACTCCCTGGTGCCCACCCATTAGCTCCCAGGGATACTCAGACCCCAGGTTAAGAATTCTTATCTATAGAATAAGTACTATAGAAAGCTCCTTGCTTCAAAGTACACTTTTTAGAAGGATATATTGTGCATTTTAATTAATAATAAAGCCTATTACTATTAATATACTTAAAATATGTGAGAAATACCTAAAAAGTAAACAAAGGTAAGAATGAAGATTTTTAATAGATATGAACTTACACCCCAGATACTAATAAATCACTAACAAGCTTTGGGTCCTAATCATTTCTCATCAGAACTGTTATCTGGTTTTCGACTAACCACCATACATTATTTTTGAGATCATTTTGGGGCTAATTATTTTTTTAAAGCAAATAGTGTCATTCCCAGCCTCACAATCTTCAAAGGCTCCCCTTTGTGTGTGAGATGAGTAGAGCATGAAAAAACTTTCATTACTAGTCCTTGCCTTCCTTTGCTCAACCACGTTTTATCATTCCCTGAAGGGCATTTTGCACTTTCAAGTAATTTCAGAATATTTGAGATTCACCAAGGTTGATAAATTCCCTCACTCCTCTATTGATGTCTTAAAATGTTATTCTCAGGGCACCTGGGTGGCACAGTCGGTTGAGCATCTGATTCTTGGTTTTCACTCAGGTGGCGATCTCGGGGTCATGAGATGGAGTCCCATGTTGGGCTCCGCTCTCAGCACGGAGTCTGCTTGAGAGTCTCTCTCTCTCTCTCTTTGCCCCTTCCCCCTACTCTCTCTCTCTAAAATAAATAATCTTAAAAAAATAAAAAATAAAACGTTATTCTCTTCTTTATAATACCTTCCTGTCTTGCTCCACAAGCCCAAAAAGTACACATCAATCCATGTCTAAAGGTTCAAATGCAGGATTCTTTCCTTACAGAACTGCTTTATTTCTGCTTTTGCTACACTCTTTGCTTACTTATAATTGAGCTTTTATTGTTAAGTTCCTCAATTCTCCAAATTTTCTGGTCATCCAAAAATATCCAAAATATCAGTGAAGAATTTTGACCATGCATACCCTGTGATACAAACACTCATTTATTACTATCTCGGAGTATCACTGTATCCAAGATCATCTAAGTTTTCTCCTTTGTTATCTTCTAGGAGTTTCATGGATTTGCATTTTACATTTAGGTTTACAGTCCATTTTCAGTTATTTTTTTTTGTGAAGGGTGTAAGCTTTTTGTCTAGATTTATATTTTTTAAGATTTTTAAAAAAATTTTATTGTTATGTTAATCACCATACATTACATCATTAGTTTTAGATGTAGTGTTCCATGATTCATTGTTTGTGCATAACACCCAGTGCTCCATGCAGAATGTGCCCTCTTTAATACCCATCACCAGGCTAACCCATCCTCCCACCCCCCTCCCCTCCAGAGCCCTCAGTTTGTTTTTCAGAGTCCATCGTCTCTCATGGTTCGTCTCCCCCTCCGATTTCCCCCCCTTCATTCTTCCCCTCCTGCTATCTTCTTTTTTTTTTTTCTTAACATATAATGTATTATTTGTTTCATAGGTACAGATCTGAGATTTAACAGTCTTGCACAATTCACAGCGCTTACCAGAGCACATACCCTCCCCAGTGTCTATCACCCAGTCACCCCATCCTTCCCACCCCACCCCCCACTCCAGCAACCCTCAGTTTGTTCCTGAGATTAAGAATTCCTCATATCAGTGAGGTCATATGATACATGTCTTTCTCTGTTTGACTTATTTCGCTCAGCATAATACCCTCCAGTTCCATCCACATCGTTGCAAATGGCAAGATCTCATTCCTTTTGATGGCTGCATAATATTCCATCGTATATATATACCACATCTTCTTTATCCATTCATCTGTCGATGGACATCTTGGCTCTTTCCACAGTTTGGCTATTGTGGACATTGCTGCTATAAACATCGGGGTGCACGTACCCCTTCGGATCCCTACATTTGTATCTTTGGGGTAAATACCCAGCAGTGCAATTGCTGGATCGTATGGTAGCTCTATTTTCAACTTTTTGAGGAACCTCCATACTGTTTTCCGGAGTGGCTGCACCAGCCTGCATTTCCACCAAGTGTAGGAGGGTTCCCCTTTCTCCGCATCCCCACCAACATCTGTCGTTTCCTGACTTGTTAATTTTAGCCATTCTGACTGGTGTGAGGTGGTATCTCATTGAGGTTTTGATTTGGATTTCCCTGATGCCGAGCGATGTTGAGCACTTTTTCACGTGTCTGTTGGCCATTTGGATGTCTTCTTTGGAAAAATGTCTGTTCATGTCTTCTGCCCATTTCTTGATTGGATTCTTTGTTCTTTGGGTGTTGACTTTGATAAGTTCTTTATAGATTTTGGATACTAGCCCTTTATCTGATATGTCATCTGCAAATATCTTCTCCCATTCTGTCGGTTGTCTTTTGGTTTGGTTGACTGCTTCCTTTGCTTTGCAAAAGCTTTTTATCTTGATGAAGTCCCAATAGTTCATTTTTGCCCTTGTTTTCCTTGCCTTTGGCGATGTTTCTAGGAAGAAGTTGCTGCGGCTGAGGTCGAAGAGGTTGCTGCCTGTGTTCTCCTTTAGGATTTTGATGGACTCCTGTCTCACATTGAGGTCTTTCAACCATTTGGAGTCGATTTTTGTGTGTGGTGTAAGGAAATGGTCCAGTTTCATTCTTCTGTATTTTTTAAGATTTTATTCATTTATTTGAGAGAGAGAGAGAGCATGTGCATGAGCAGGGGGAGGAGGCAGAAGGAGAGGGAGAAGCAGGCTACCCACGGAGGAAAGAGTCCAACATGGGGCTAGATCCCAGGACCCTGGGATCATGACCTGAGCCTAAGGCAGACCCTGAATGACTGAGCCACCCAGGCACCCTGGAAATTCTATGTTTAACTTTTTCAGGGGACTCCATACTGTTCTCCATAGCGACTGCACCATTTTGCATTCCTACCAGCTAGGTACCATGTTTCTAATTTCTCCACAGGCTTGTCATACTTGCTATTATCTGCTTTTTTGTTTTGTTAATAGCCATCCTGATAGGTGTGAACGGTATCTCATTGTTGTTCAAATTTGCATTTCCTTCATTAGTGATGTTGAGCATCTTTTCTTATGCTTTTTGGCCACTTGCCTCTCTTTGGAGAAATGTCTATTCAAGTCCTTTGCCCACAAAAACTAACTTAAAATGGATCAAAGGCCTAAATGTAAGAGCTAAAACTGAAACTCTTAGAAGAAAACACAGAAGAAAATCTTCATGACATTGGGTTTGGCAATGATTTCTTGGATAGGATACTAAAGGCATAAACCACAAAAGAAAAAGTAAAGCTGGACTTCATTAAAATGTGAAACTTCTGGGGCGCCTGGGTGGCTCAGTCGGTTAAGCGACTGCCTTCGGCTTAGGTCATGATCTTGGGATCCTGGGATCGAGCCCCACATCGGGCTCTCTGCTCAGCGGGAAGCCTGCTTCTCCCTCTCCCACTCCCCCTGCTTGTGTTCCCTCTCTCGCTTTCTCTCTCTCTGTCAAATAAATAAATAAAATCCTTTAAAAAAAAAAAAAAAAAAAATGTGAAACTTCTGTGCATCAAAAAGCCACTATCAATAGAGTAACAAGACAATCCACAGAATAGGAGAAAATATTCGCAAGCCACACATCTGAAAAGGGACTGATATCCAGAATATATAGAACTCCTAAAACCCACTCAGTGTTTGAAATGTTGGACCAAGTGTAATCATCGAGCATTTAAATATCCTTCACAGCAACTGTAACTCCCCACCCCCCTTTTAAACAGGGGTTTTCACCTAATTCAGGCCAGGAAGCCTGAACTGATGTGCTGGTGGGATCTAAACTTTGAAGGCAAAGTATTGAAGGCATCCCTAGAGTGAGAAACTATTTCTTTTGAGGTGTTTTTTTTTCTTTTTGCATTTGTTTTCTAGTGTTACAAATTATCAGATAAAGGAAACAGCTCTCTTTGCTCCTATGCGGGCATTTAGAAATAGAGGAGGCATTTACTACTTTAATTACTACTTAACTACTAGGTCGAAAAGCTGGTGAGTTTATGAGAAAGTAATTGAGAAGAAAAGCAGGTTGGCCCAAGCAAAAGATACTCAAGGCGGAGATGTATAACTTTGGGAGGTGGGGGTTGGGGAAGGAGGAACAGGAATCTTGATTCCTAAACACTTACTCTTTCATTATAACACAGTGTGACTAAAATCTATCAAATTCTGCAGGAAGGTGGGAAAGGGAGGACCAGCCTCACATGGAAATTATTGTCCAACTTTGTAGGACAGAAGTGAGGGGACCTCAGTGGAAGTGAGAGCTAGCAAAAGGGGAATGGAAATCATGTGAGAACAATGCAGAACTTGGCTGGGTTCTACATCCAGCAAGAAGAACTTCAGTCTGCATGTGATCTTACCCTTGATCTTACGGTTGAATTTTTAAAAAGATAGCCCTAGTAACATAGTCATCCCTTCCCTCGCCTTCTTCATCCACTTCATTCCTCCCATACCCCTTCTAGAAGCTGGAGGAAGCCTAGTGACAATGCCTATACTCAAGTCAATTACATGTTAATTAAGGTAAGGAATGTCAACATTGTATTATCTATTGAGTGAATTATTAAGCAAGATTAAAGGGGAAATTAATGAAATAACGGAAAACCTGAAATGTAGAGTAACTACTTCCTCCCTCCATGACAAGAGGGAACAGAATGTTAGGGAGTTGGCAAATCAAGTGTGTCCACACTTGGATCCTTTATCTTGTAGGTTCATTCACGTTTGGAATCCTAGAATAGTGGCGTGTGGTAGCTTCTACAAAGAGAAATTTACCTTGGATAGAATTACATGTTTGAGTATAACATTAAACGACTAGAATTTAAGAATTATGCTGTTTCTTCTCATATTTCATGTATTAGAAATGAATCATGCTAAATACTGATGTAATATTGGTAAAATCTTTACCTTGTGCTATTTACACTAAATGCCCATTCACATGAGTTAGTGAGAGGTTCAAAAACGTCTTACTCTTTCTTTGTCTCCTTATTTTGGAGAGTTATTCATAACCAAAATAAGCATGAAATACCGGAAGCATCTTATTTTTTGAAATAATTGGAGTGATGACACTTCTGATTATTCTTTCATAACAAGAAAACTCAAGGTTGTGCTCGTGCAAAAGATATGACTTTTTTTTTTTCCTAAGAAGGATTAACGATGATGCGAGTTTCCTTGTGGAAGATGATTCTTTTTGCCACCACGCTGGTATTAATTTCCTGTTCAAAAGGGGCTATATTGTCAATGTGACACTTTAATCAGCCACCAATGTGACTGGGAAAAGCCGACTTCACAATCAATGTCAGTGTATTTCATGTAGTCTCAATACTGCTTAGTCATTTTGCTTCAGAAGTGCGTGAGGAGGGTCAATACATTTCATTAGTTTGTTTCATCTGAAGGAGAGTGCAACATGAGAACTTTGATTATATTATAAGAATTGACTTAATGTGACACCGATTCCTTGATTGTGCAATATCAGACATTCAAGTGCTGGAGGGCAACCAAATTATCCCTCACCGAAACATTTATCTAGCCACTGCCAGCAAAATGTGCTGCAAATGAACGAAAAAGGAATCTAACTTGATTTACATAGTTGAGATGAGATTACGTGATTGTAAATGCATTATAAAGCGGGATCATGCAGATTAATGTTGAAGGATGCCAGCGAAATTTAGCAATTCTTTTTCACCATCTAATTGTGGCAATAAAAATATTTTTTTTTTTTTTTTTTAAAGATTTTATTTATTTATTTGACAGAGAGAGAAACACAGCGAGAGAGGGAACACAGCAGGGGGAGCGGGAGAGGGAGAAGCACGCTTCCCGCCGAGCAGGCAGCCCGATGTGGGGCTCGATCCCAGGACCCTGGGATCATGACCTGAGCCGAAGGCAGACACTTAATGGCTGAGCCACCCAGGCGCCCCTGGCAATAAAAATATTTATGATTCTAAAATTTAATAGTTATTTTAATTGTGTTGCCACATAATTAACTGCATTTTTTTCCTCAATGAACGTTAGGGCTTTATGACTATCAAATAAATATGAAGTGATTGTGTTAGTCCCATATTATCCTCTCCTTTAGAAATCTTCAGTGGCACTTTAATCTGACAACTCTGTTTACTTTCTCCTCTGATCTTACTAAGGTGAAGAGGTTCCCACCTGTTTCCTTATGGAATAGATCTTCTAGAAATATCTATTCACTTTGACTTTTGTTATATAATTTGGTATAGTTTTTTATGTTTTGTTTTGTCACATTTCTTTAAGTACCCATACCATTTGATAGAATAGTATAAAGTCAAGATCTAAAGAATTAGAAATAAAACATATTTTTAAGTCAATTTCTGAATATAAGTCTCCTTTCTGCTCAGATTCTGTACTGTTGGTATAGTTGTCTGGTGTGTTCATTTACCATCTACTCATCTGTAGGTAAAAGCATTCATAGTAAACATCTAGGATCATCCCTCTTGTTGGCCTGCATTTTTTCCAGTCTTGTCTGAAGCTGGCTAATGTTCCTTGGAGGAATCCAGAAGCCCCTGCATTTCACGTTCCAAGCTGATTTCTGTTGTTTAGGCTTGAATCCTTCTTTCTCCCAAAGGTTTTGCTTGGAGCTTGTCATGTCAGCAATTCTCGTCTACATTGTTGTGCCAGAGAGCATCTAGCCAGAACTTCTGGTCCAACCTACTGCTCAGTATCTTTTCCAGACATCTCTGGGTGGTCCAGGAAACAGAACTCAGATATACTTTTACCAAAATCATGTTTTTCTTACTACTTTCATTCTCTTTCTTGGAAAAAAAAAACCATAAAATATACTCTATTCTTTCTTTATAGAGACCAAAGTGATGTTATTGACATTTCATGAATGTTGTTTCTCCAAAATACTAAAGTAAAACCCATAAGTGCACCTTATACTGCAGTTATTATATATTAGCATCACAAAATACGATGCAAAAATGCATATACCATTAAGGTCTTTTTTTGTAGTCACTTTCATTTCATAAGTGAAATCAGCATCTTTTTTTGCCAGGAAATAAAGATTATGTAAAAATGATATTTTATGTAGTAATATATTATTATTACCTTCCAAAAATAAATTTACGAATTTAAGACCCATTAAGAAAAAGTCATTTGTAGTATTGCTAATTACTATTATTTCCATTTTATGACAGTCTAAAAATACAGTTTGCTAGTGCTTGTAATCCAGAATAACCAAACACAATAGTTTTTAGCATAGATTCTAGCAAAGATATGGGTTAGTCAACAAGTAAAGAACTAGAACATTGATACAGAAAGACATAATGTGTCTTATACAGGGGTGAAGTGTTCTATTTGTTCTTGTATGCTCTATGCTCAGTCCCTGAGAGTATGTTAGAGTCTCTTTCAGCTTGAATGTCTTTGACTGTTAGTGATAAAATGGCTAACCAAAAGTCATGTAGGGGCACCTGGTGGCTCAGTCGGTTAAGTGTCTACCTTCCATTCAGGTCATGATCCCGGCATCCTGGGATGGAGTCCAGCAACGATCTCCCTGCCTAGCGGGGAGTCCGCTTCTCCTGCCACTCACTCTCCCCCACTCCCCCACTCTGCTCCTGCTTTCTCTCTCTCTCTCTCTCTCAAATAAATAAATAAAATCTTTAAAAAAAGTCATATAAAAATAAAGATTATTTTTCATACATGAGAAGAAATCTAACATTAGGGGAACTAAGTGTCGGATTATGGTTCATATATACCGTTTTTTCACTCTTTTCACGTACCCACCCTTGTCATGCTGTCTACAACCTTGTCACATCAAGAATTCAAAGTGGTTGCAAGCATTTTAACCCCACACAGCCATGTTTCAAAGGGAGATCAACATGGGCCTCCTTCATGCACATCACCCTTTCTTTCTGAAAGGATACTTTTCCCAGAACACTGCTGGCCAACATTCATTAGAAGAACTGGTCCACATAGATAATCCTCTCCCCAAGGGAGGATAGAGGGGAGTAGCTAGACTTTTCTGCTTCCATCATGAGACATAGGAAATTAAGAAAGGATGGTTACTGGGAAGATAAACAACAGTGTATTCAACAGCATGAAAGCAATTTCTCAGTAAAACTTGACTCTAAGAAAAAAACTATAATTATTGGTTCATTATGAAATTTTAGGGAAATCTTTATATAAATATAAATCAAACAATATAATTATAATCTTAATTTTTAAAATGGTTGAATTTAGGGCAAACATAATTAAATGGGATAAATAAGAGCACTATAAAATAATAAGATCATCTTACTGTACAGTGGAATGCTATACCAACTTTGAAAAGAATTGGACAAGTCTATAGATTCTTATAAAGAACTATCCCCAAAATATATTTTTATGGTTAAACACACACACACACACATGCATGCATGCACATGTGTGCACACATAAATATATTACTGAAAACTGAATTGTTTGCCAGCATTAAACATGCATACACACAGATATACCCATATACAATTTATGCTTGCAAGTGCATTGAAAGTTTCTCAAAATCACCAATAAACTCATAATGGTGATTGAATCTAGGTACCTGAGAACAACTGGACACCTAATGGATAAGGGGAAAAAAAGACTTATTTTGTAATAACTACTCTCTTTCACCTTTTGAACTTTATTCCATATGGATATTTGACTTATTAAAATAGATTTTATTTTTCATAGTAGATAGGTATGTATGTATGTCCAAGAAATATAGACACATTAAGTATACCAATAAATACTAAATATTATAAGTAAATAAAATTATAAATAATAAAATTATAAATAAGTAAAATATTTAGCTACTTATTTTAAAAGTGGAAGGTGAGGACCAGAGAAGAGGTTTATCGCATCAACATCAAAAAGACCATGATAGTTTCCTACTGTGCAAGTTCACGGGAGGGGCCATCTCAACCCATGGCTGAGTTTAAGTGACAGAAACACAGTATTTAACCATGTATAACTTGATAAAGAATAGTTGGCATAAAGTAGATTACTGAGAAATTTCCTTCTTGAAGTCTTCAGAAGAATGTGATGCCTATTTGTATATATCGGTCCAGTTTTTTTAATATCTGCCTAAATGGAGTAGAAATCATCAAGAGATCCCTTTTTATGCAGTGTTACTTCATCCATCTCACCAGTTATAAGATGATGATGATGATGATGATGATGACAAAAAACATCATTGTTAATGAAGCAATATTCCTCAAACTTGGAACTATGGGTGATTTGAGAGGGTAAAATTTGAAGCTACTGAACTATAGCACAAGCAAAGGAATTTCCTTCATTCATAATTGATTTTTAACATTTCAGGGAAGCAACAATATGGCAGTAAAACAGGGAATCACAGTTATGGGTAAATTTCTAGCTTAGGGTTTTTTCTCTCTCTTCCCATCTCTTTCTTTCCCCTCCTTCCTCTTTTCAATGATTAAAGCGGGAGGGAATTTTAAACAAGCTCATCTTGAAATTGGTCATGAACAATGATTTTTGATGACTTCCAGGTCTATTTCCAAAAGTTAGCCTAGTTATAAACTTGTCATATCCTGATATTATTGTCATTAGAAATAATAACTCTCAGCAAATATATCTTAAATCCCTAGCAACTCAACCATATCACTCACGATTTTCACCATCAAGGCAACTTCCAAGGCCTATTCCAATTGAAGATCCCTGCCAAGAATTCTGAACTCTGTTCAAAGTTTTAGCTGTCATTTCATCAAGGAACCCTCACATTTTAAGTTTAAACAAAAATGTTATACATCCCACTTTCCCACAGGGATACCCTTCCAAAGCCTCAGAATCTGATATCTTGAAGTATCCTGTGAAACCTCATTCAATTTTATTTCAAACATGTCAAATGCTTAAATGTATATACATGTTTCCATTATGCATATATCTCATTGTAGTGAAAATATAGTTAATGATAGCGATAAAATAGAATGAAATGAGAAGGTAAATCAGTCATACTATTTTATTAATTGTTGCTTAGATGCTTGATTATTCAGCTGCATATCTCCCCCATCCTCCAACTCCAACTCTCAATTTGTTATTGTTAATACAATTTATTTACTTTTTATTTAGTTATTCAATAGTCAACAGTATCTTGAATTTTAAGAAAAAATTCCTACACTTTCTGTGACTTTGCAAAAGTAATTTAATTGACTTAGGAGTTGACCTCCAAGCTAGAGTAATGAGATTAAATTGAAGCAAAATATAAACCATCTGAAACACCAATATAAGTCTCCACAGAAGCCAGGTTTGCTGGTGCCCATATTCTGCCATGGGCCAAGTTTGGGGTGACTTCCTTACTGACTGATGAATGTGAAGGATTGTTCCATTGATTGAGCAAGTCCATGAACACAATGTACTTATTACGCTAGGATCTTCCATTGAAGTCAATGGGTTTGTGTCTCCAACTAAGGAGAGGATGTGAACCTTCATTCATCTTGGAAAGAGATGAAAGATAAGTTACATTTTTCTGGAGAAAAGTAGGTTTATTATTTATTCACAGACATTGGCTTATGATGAATTAAAATAATTAATATGCTCCCCTGGGCAGAATTGGGGACAAGGAGAATTAGTTGTTGGGTTAAAAAAAAAAGCTTATCTAGGGGCGCCTGGGTGGTTCAGTCGTTAAGCGTCTGCCTTCGGCTCAGGTCATGATCCCAGGGTCCTGGGATCGAGCCCCGTGTGGGGCTCCCTGCTCCGCGGGGAGCCCGCTTCTCCCTCTCCCACTCCCCCTGCTTGTGTTGCCTCTCTCACTCTGTCTCTCTCTGTCAAATAAATAAATAAAATCTTTAAAAAAAAAAAAAAGCTTATCTGATTTAATATCTCAGGGAGCAAGGTTACCCTTAGTAAATTAAGCATTTTGCTCTCTAAATATTATTCTTTAACTAAAGCATTTAGAACTAACTTTTGCATGACAAATACAAAGGATATTCTTGATATCTATATCACATTGGTGGGAAACTGAGGCATAGTGTGGGGTTTATGTATTTCTTTTTATAAAATGACTTGTACAGCATATGATATATTTAGAATACCAAATGAATTAAGTGAGTGAAGATGAAGGCTGCTGCTGAAAATGAGAGTGAATGGATTTCAATGCAGATCCATCAATATCTTAATTTTAAGGGTCAAATAGCAGGCAAGCACACTCTGAATAGGTGTTTTTATAACAAACTCTCTCAGGTCCATCACAAGCATGTAGGATCATCTTCATGATATTTTGGGTTCTGGAAAGGAAAGGCACTGTGGATATTCAAGGTCAGGTTTTATTATAGTTGTTATTATTGTAAAACAAACAAACAGCCAGAATAGGTTAGCATAATTGAATTTTCAGTTTAACTGAGAGTCATCCAAAATGTCTTCTCATTTTAACACACCTGTGGCTTAAACCTGCCTTAAATGTATTAATCCACCTTTCTTGCCAGTGAAAATAGTACAGACAAAAAGCAGAGCTTTTTAAATAATAATCATTTTATAAAAACTTTATTTTTTTTTTATTCTGAAAGACATAACATTCTGTAGAGGAAAGGAAAAGGAATAAAAGACACATGCTTTTTCTATCATTGTCACTAGTTTGCTCTGTATCTCGACCAGTTCCCATCTTGCAACTCAGTTCTCTCCTCTCTGTAAGGTGAAAGTGTAGCACTTGTCCCACCCACCTTCCAGAACTATGAAGAGGTCCGTGTTTGCAAAGGAATGTGCATACACTTTAGTTAGCATATAGCGTCATGGAAGTATTAAAGATTCTGTGGTTAGAGGAAGCAGACTGAGCTAAATATATACTAAACCTAGATTATACCCTAAGGGGTTTTGTGTTTGATTCATTTTCAGTTCTTTGCTACAGCATTAAATTTTTAATAGTTTACATGTTTCACCTAAAAGAATAATTTGAAAATCATATCTGCTGATAATTAAGGATTTAACTTAGATTCTAGTTTTTTTTTTTAATACTTTTATTAACATATAATGTATCATTTGTTTCAGGGGTACAGGTCTGTGATTCATCAGTCTTACACAATTCACAGTGCTCACCATAGTACTTACCCTCCTCAATGTCCATCACCCAGCCACCCCACCCCTCCCACCCCTTCCACTCCAGCAACCCTCAGTTTGTTTCCTGAGATTAAGAGTCTCCTATGGTTTGTCTGCCTCTCTGGTTTCGTCTTGTTTCATTTTTCCCTCCCTTCCCCTATGATCTTCTGTCTTGTTTCTTAAATTCCTCATATCAGTGAGATCATACATTTGCAATGACATGGATGGAACTAGAGGATATTATGCTAAGTGAAATAGATTCTAGTTTTTAATAGTTTTTCTTGGATGCGATGGAGTGAGAAACCTTTATGTCCTAGATATCATGTTACACAAACTAACTATAACCTCACCCTCATCCAAGGAATAGAAGGAATCCTGATTTCCTGTTTCTTAGCAACAACTTAAAACTTTCTCCTGGTTCTTTCCTTGTAAAGGGGAGTTGGGCAGTGTGAGTGGTCTTAAAAAAGTTATTATGCGGGGGCGGAGCAAGATGGCGGAGGAGTAGGAGACCTGGATTTCGTCTCCTCTCAGGAATTCAGCTGGATAGGGATCAAACCATTCTGAACACCTACAAACTCAACAGGAGATCAAAGAAAAGAAGAGCAACAACTCTCTGAACAGAAAAGCGACCACTTTCTGGAAGGTAGGACGTGCGGAGAAGTGAATCCGAGGCGATATTCGGGAGGATAGATGGCGGGGGAGGGGCCTCCGACGGCCGCTTCTGGCAAGTGATAGAGCCGCGGAGCACAAAATCGGGACTTTTAGAAGTCTGCTCCGCTGAGGGACATCACTCTGGTGGCGAAGTGGGGGGTGGAACCCTCGCGGGACAGTGTGGTCTCAGGACCCTCGGGGTCACAGAAAGACCGGGGGTGCCTGAGTGCGGCAGAGCTCCCAGGTATCAGAGCAGGGAAGCCGGCTGCAGAGACGGAGCCCAGGCGCGGGCTCTCAGCTCGGGGTTGCTATAAACCGTGATCCGCAGCACAGTCGGGCCACTGCTCCTCCAGCAGGGACCCAACAAGCGGCAGATCCGGGGAGACTCACCTTCTTCCCCCCGGGAGGAGAGGTGCGGGAGCGCACTGCGGGGATCTGCTGGGTTTGGAGACTCGACCCGGGGTCGGGTGCCAGATAGAAAGGCGCGGTCACAGGCCGGGTGAACACGGAGTGCGGCCGGAGACCGGGGAGACGGGAGTGACTGACTGCTTTTCTCTGGGGGCTCGCTGAGGAGCGGGACCCGAGTTCTCGGCTCCGCTGGGGCGGAGACTGGGAGGCCGCCATTTTCACTCTCCGCCTCCAAAGCTGTACGGAGAGCTTGCAGGGAACAAAAGCTCCGGAGAGCAAACCCGAGCAGATTACTTAGCCCGGACCGGCAAGGGCGGGGCAATTCCGCCTCCGGCAAAGACATTTGGGAACCACGGCAACAGGCCCCTCCCCCACAAGATCAGCGAGAACAGCCAGCCAAGACCAAGTTTACCGATCAGTGAGAATGGCAGAACTCCAGCGCTAGGGGAATACTGCACATAGAATTCATGGCTTTTTTACCATGATTCTTTAGTCTTTCAAAGTTAATTATTTTTTTTAACTGTCTTTTTTTCTTTTTTTTTGAATTTTTCTTTTTCCCTTTTTCAACCAACATCTTATCAATCCCTTTTTTAAAAAAAAAAAACATTTTTATTTTTCATTTTTAAAGTCATATTCTATCCCTTCATAGTAGTTACCCGTATTTTTGGCATATATATATAAGTTGTTCTCTCTTTAAAATCTTGAGATAGTTTCTTCTAACAGATCAAAATATACTCTAAATCTCTAGTGTATGGTTTTTTTCTACTCCCCTGCCTGATCACATTCTCTCCCTTTTTTCTTTCTTTCTTTTTTTTAATCCTCTTCTTTCTTTTTTCAAACAACTTATCAAATCCTTTTTTAAAATTTTTTATAATTTCCATCTTTACAGTCATATTCCATCCCTTCATCATATCAACCCTTATTTTTGTACATATATAAGTTTTTCTTTCTTTAAAATTTTGGGAGGGACTTTCTTTTAACAGACCAAAATACACCCAACATCTAGTGTGTGGCACTGATCTATAATCCAGCCTGATCATATTTGATCACATTCTGTTTTTGTTTTGTTTTGTTTTGTTCTGCTTTTGTTTGTTTTTATCTTTATCTTTTTCTTTTTCCTTTTTTTCTTTCCTTTTCTTTTTTCTCTCTTTCCCTTTCTTTTCCCACTGCTTCAGGTCTTTTCTGATTTGTTTAGAGTATATTTTCTGGGGACGTTGTTACCCTGCTAGCATTTTGTTCTCTCATTAATCTATTCTCCTCTGCACAAAATGACAAGATGGAAAAAAATCACCTCAACAAAAAGAACAAGAGGTAGTACCGACTGCCAGGGACCTACTCAATACGGACATTAGTACGATGTCAGATCTAGAGTTCAGAATCATCACTTTAAAGATACTAGCTGGGCTTGAAAAAAACATGGAAGTTATTAGAGAAACCCTTTCTGGAGAAGTAAAAGAACTAAAATCGAACCAAGTCGAAATCAAAAAGGCTATCAATGAGGTGCAATCAAATATGGGGGCGCTAACTGCTAGGATAAATGAGGCATAAGAAAGAATCAGTGAGATAGAAGACCAAATGATGGAAAATAAAGAAGCTGAGAAAAAGAGACATAAACAACTACTGGATCACGAGGGCAGAATTCGAGAGATAAACGATACCATAAGATGAAACAACATTAGAATAATTGGGATCCCAGAAGAAGAAGAAAGAGAGAGAGGGGCAGAAGGTATAATGGAGCAAATTATAGCAGAGAACTTCCCTAATTTGGGGAAGGAAACAGGCATCAAAATCCAGGAAGCACAGAGAACCCCTCTCAAAATCAATAAAAATAGGTCAACACCCCGACATCTAATAGTAAAACTTACGAGTCTCAGAGACAAAGAGAAAATCCTGAAAGCAGCTCGGGAGAAGAGATATGTAACCTACAATGGTAGAAACATTAGATTGGCAACAGACTTATCCACAGAGACCTGGCAGGCCAGAAAGGACTGGCAGGACATATTCAGAGGACTAAATGAGAAAAATATGCAGCCAAGAATACTATATCCAGCTAGGCTGTCATTGAAAATTGAAGGAGAGATAAAAAGCTTCCAGGACAAACAAAAACTAAAGGAATTTGCAAACACGAAACCAGCCCTACAAGAAATCTTGAAAGGGGTCCTCTAAGCAAAGAGAGAGCCTAAAAGCAACATAGACCAGAAAGGAACACAAACAATATACAGTAACAGTCACTTTACAGGCAATACAATGGCACTGAATTCCTATCTTTCAATAGTTACCCTGAATGTAAATGGGCTAAATGCCCCAATCAAAAGACACAGGCTATCAGATTGGATTAAAAAACAAGACCCATCGATATGCTGTCTGCAAGAGACTCATTTTAGACCCAAAGACACCCCCAGATTGAAAGTGAGGGGGTGGAAAACCATTTACCATGCTAATGGACACCAAAAGAAAGCTGGGGTGGCAATCCTTATATCAGACAAATTAGATTTTAAACCAAAGACTGTAATAAGAGATGAGGAAGGACACTATATCCTACTTAAAGGGTCTATCCAACAAGAAGATCTAACAATTGTAAATATCTATGCCCCTAACATGGGAGCAGCCAATTATATAAGGCAATTAATAACAAAAGCAAAGAAACACATCGACAACAATACAATAATAGTGGGGGACTTTAACACCCCCCTCACTGAAATGGACAGATCGTCTAAGCAAAAGATCAACAAGGAAATAAAGACTTTAAATGACACACTGGACCAAATGGACTTCACAGACATATTCAGAACATTCCATCCCAAAGCAACGGAATACACATTCTTCTCTAGTGTCCATGGAACATTCTCCAGAATAGATCACATCCCAGGTCATAAATCAGGTCTCAACCGGTACCAGAAGATTGGGATCATCCCCTGCCTATTTTCAGACCACAATGCTTTGAAACTAGAACTCAATCACAAGAGGAAAATCGGAAAGAACTCAAATACATGGAGGCTAAAGAGCATCCTACCGAAGAATGAATGGGTCAACCAGGAAATTAAAGAAGAATTAAAAAAATTCATGGAAACCAATGAAAATGAAAACACAACTATTCAAAATCTTTGGGATACAGCAAAGGCAGTCCTAAGAGGAAAGTATATAGCAATACAAGCCTTTCTAAAGAAACAAGAAAGGTCTCAAGTACACAACCTAACCCTACACCTAAAGGAGCTGGAGAAAGAACAGCAAATAAAGCTTAAACCCAGCAGGAGAAGAGAAATCATAAAGATCAGAGCAGAAATCAATGAAATAGAAACCAAAAGAACAGTAGAACAGATCAACGAAACTAGGAGCTGGTTCTTTGAAAGAATTAACAAGATTGATAAGCCCCTGGCCAGACTTATCAAAAAGAAAAGAGAAATGACCCAAATCAACAAAATCATGAATGAAAGAGGAGAAATCACAACCAACACCAAAGAAATACAAACAATTATAAGAACATATTATGAGCAACTCTATGCCAGCAAATTAGATAACCTGGAAGTAATGGATGCATTCTTAGAGATGTATCAACTACCAAAACTGAACCAGGAAGAAATAGAACACCTGAACAGACCTATAACCACTAAGGAAATAGAAGCAGTCATCAAAAATCTCCCAAAACACAAAAGCCCAGGGCCAGATGGCTTCCCAGGGGAATTCTACCAAACATTTCAAGAAGAATTAATACCTATCCTTCTGAAACTGTTCCAAAAAATAGAAATGGAACGAAAACTTCCAAACTCGTTTTATGAGGCCACCATTACCTTGATCCCCAAACCAGACAAAGACCCCATCAAAAAGGAGAATTACAGACCAATATCCTCGATGAACATGGACGCAAAAATTCTCACCAAAATACTAGCCAATAGGATCCAACAGTACATTAAAAGGATTATTCACCACGACCAAGTGGGATTTATCCCTGAGATGCAAGGTTGGTTCAACATCCACAAATCAATGAACCTCATACAATATATTAACAAAAGAAAGAGCAAGAACCATATGATCTTCTCAATAGAAGCAGAAAAAGCATTTGACAAAGTACAGCATCCTTTCTTGATCAAAACTCTTCAGAGTATAGGCATAGAGGGTACATACCTCAATATCATAAAAGCCATCTATGAAAAACCTACAGCGAATATCATTCTCAATGGGGAAAAACTGAGAGCTTTCCCCCTAAGGTCAGGAACGCAGCAGGGATGTCCACTATCACCACTGCTATTCAACATAGTATTGGAAGTCCTAGCCACAGCAATCAGACAACAAAAAGAAATCAAAGGCATCCAAATTGGCAAAGAAGAAGTCAAACTCTCACTCTTTGCAGATGATATGATACTTTATGTGGAAGATCCCAAAGACTCCACCCCAAAACTGCTAGAACTCATACAGGAATTCAGTCAAGTGGCAGGATATAAAATCAATGCACAGAAGTCAGTGGCATTCCTATACACCAACAACAAGTCAGAAGAAAGAGAAATTAAGGAGTCGATCCCATTTACAATTGCACCCAAAACCATAAGATACCTAGGAATAAATCTAACCAAAGAGGCAAAGGATCTGTACTCAGAAAACTATAAAATACTCATGAAAGAAATTGAGGAAGACACAAAGAAATGGAAAAACGTTCCATGTTCATGGATTGGAAGAACAAATATTGTGAAGATGTCAATCCTACCTAGAGCAATCTACACATTCAATGCAATCCCCATCAAAATACCATCCACTTTTTTCACAGAAATGGAACAAATAATCCTAAAATTTGTATGGAACCAGAAAAGACCCCGCATAGCCAGAGGAATGTTGAAAAAGAAAAGCAAAGCTGGCGGCATCACAATTCCAGACTTCCAGCTCTACTACAAAGCTGTCATCATCAAGACAGTATGGTACTGGCACAAAAACAGACACATAGATCAATGGAACAGAATAGAGAGCCCAGAAATGGACCCTCAACTATATGGTCAAGTAATCTTTGACAAAGCAGGAAAGAATGTCCAATGGAAAAAAGACAGTCTCTTCAACAAATGGTGTTGGGAAAATTGGACAGCCACGTGCAGAAGAATGAAACTGGACCATTTCCTTACACCACACACAAAAATCGACTCCAAATGGTTGAAAGACCTCAATGTGAGACAGGAGTCCATCAAAATCCTAAAGGAGAACACAGGCAGCAACCTCTTCGACCTCAGCCGCCACAACTTCTTCCTAGAAACATCGCCAAAGGCAAGGGAAGCAAGGGCAAAAATGAACTATTGGGACTTCATCAAGATAAAAAGCTTTTGCAAAGCAAAGGAAACAGTCAACAAAACCAAAAGACAACTGACAGAATGGGAGAAGATATTTGCAAATGACATATCAGATAAAGGGCTAGTATCCAAAATCTACAAAGAACTCATCAAACTCAACACCAAAAGAACAAAGAATCCAATCAAGAAATGGGCAGAAGACATGAACAGACATTTTTCCAAAGAAGACATCCAAACGGCCAACAGACACATGAAACAGTGTTCAATATCGCTCGGCATCAGGGAAATCCAAATCAAAACCTCAATGAGATACCACCTCACACCAGTCAGAATGGCTAAAATTAACAAGTCAGGAAATGACAGATGTTGGCGGGGATGCGGAGAAAGGGGAACCCTCCTACACTGTTGGTGGGAATGCAAGCTGGTGCAGCCACTCTGGAAAACAGTATGGAGGTTCCTCAAAAAGTTGAAAATAGAGCTACCATATGATCCAGCAATTGCACTACTGGGTATTTACCCCAAAGATACAAAAGTAGGGACCCGAAAGGCTACGTGCACCCCGATGTTTATAGCAGCAATGTCCACAATAGCCAAACTGTGGAAAGAGCCAAGATGTCCATCAACAGATGAATGGATAAAGAAGAGGTGGTATATATATACAATGGAATATTATGCAGCCATCAAAAGGAATAAGTTTTTGCCATTTGCAATGACGTGGATGGAACTGGAGGGTATTATGCTGAGCGAAATAAGTCTAACAGAGAAAGACATGTATCATATGACCTCACTGATATGAGGAATTCTTAATCTCAGGAAACAAACTGAGGGTTGCTGGAGTGGGGGGTGGGGTGGGAGGGATGGGGTGACTGGGTGATGGACACTGGGGAGGGTATGTGTTCTGGTAAGCGCTGTGAATTGTGCAAGACTGTTGAATCTCAGATCTGGACCTCTGAAACAAATAATGCAATAGATGTTAAGAAAGAAAAAAAGAAGAAGAAGAATGTAGCAGGAGGGGAAGAATGAAGGGGGGGAAATCGGAGGGGGAGAAGAACCATGAGAGACAATGGACTCTGAAAAACAAACTGAGCGTTCTAGAGGGGAGGGGGATGGGAGGATGGGTTAGCCTGGTGATGGGTATTGAGGAGGGCACGTTCTGCATGGAGCACTGGGTGTTATGCACAAACAATGAATCATGGAACACTATATCTAAAACTAATGATGTAATGTATGGGGATTAACATAACAATAAAAAAATAAAAAAAAAAGAATTAAAAAAAAAAAGTTATTATGCACATCCCCTTACCCTTCCAACAACTGTCCCATCATTTCGATTTTGTTACTAGAATAAACAATAAATTAAAATGGAGTTTAATTTATAAAAGCAAAAAGTTGTAATTGAGAAGCTGCTCATGGTCAGACACTATGTCTATTGCAGAAGATAAAAATGAATTTCACATCACTTATGTAGCTAACTTTCTCACTGAGGAGAAAGATGACTGAAAAAGTAGATGTGATACAATGAACTAACAGCTATGGTAAGACCAGATGCTGTTCTGGCAGGACACATACAAGGGAGTGATCCCAGTCAGCCTATAGTAGTTGAAAACTTCATCACAGAGAATATATTTGGTGAACAAATTAACACTTGGCAGTTGGGAAAAGGGAGACATTAAGGACCCATTTCATGTGGATAGGAGCATGAACATGAAGATGTAAATGTCCTCTCCATAGGATTGGTTCCAGTTCTTTTACCCAACTTGGGGGTAAGGGAGAGAGGAGGTACAAGATGAAAAGAGATTGGGGCCACACTGTGAAGCACCTTTTATTCTCTTCTTAGGAGTATGACTTACTATGCTGAAGGCAGTGGGAAAACATTCACAATTTTAAGTAATATAATCTATTTTAGAGATGTACATAGTACATGGAATTGTTGGCAGAGACTGGTAAAAAAAAAAAAGTCTAGATTTTGAGACACAGAAGGAAAGAGTGTCTAAATTAAAGCAGTTTTGAGACATTTTAGAGTATAATAAATAGAGAATGGTGATCCCTTTGCTCTAGCGGATGAAGGACAGGGAGAAGTTCAGGTGCCACAGGATAATGGCCTAAGTAAGTGATGAATGATAATGCAACTAATAGCAATAATGAAGGCAAATGTGTGGAGGGGAATATTTCTTTGGGAATGTGTCAATAATGCTGTAGAACATCAATGTGGAAATGTCCAGGAAGCAACTAGAAAACTGGGTTTATATCTCAAAAATGATGGATGATGTATGATTGTTCATTCAGCAGCAGAAGGTACTTAAATTGATGAAGATCTTGAAATCATTCCCAAAACATGCTCCCTTAGCCTGTAGAATCAATGATTTCTCTAACATAATAACATCTACTTTCTTTCACATTCTCTCATAAAAATTTGGTATCATGGTGCTAGAGACTTTCTTTGCAGATGCTAACTATTACTAGTGTGACAATAAAATTTAGTGTATAAATCAAGTTAGGGATGCTATTAATTATTATACCCAGGAAATAGGTACAGATCAGGACTGTCCTGAGCACACTGGAAATATGATCCCATTAGTTATTGCTCATCCATTATTTATGACTCTTGATCATTCTAGGTGATCACAGGCATACCAGGATTATCTTGGATTGTAGACATTCAATTTTGCCCATCTACGTACGTTGCATTTTTTACTGACATATCTTCCTCTTGTTTTTTTTCATAGTAAGAGTCCTGTTGGTTTCCATCCCAGAATTCTAAGATTTGGATTATTGCTTTGTAAGCTGTGCCTTAAATTTTATAACTGGTAATAGTTCATTGGTCTGAATTTTATCTTTGTCAAGAAATTATTCACTAATATAGAAAGTTTATGTATACATATATAATATATAGTATATAATACATAATTTACGACATATAATACATAACATATATGATATAATGTGTAAAATTAATTTAAAATTAACTTCATATATTAGGAGTATTGAGGGGAATTACTGCTTTAAAATTATACTGAAAGTAAGAATATCTATGAACAGGCCTCTAACCTAACTCATGACTGGAATTTGGGTTTCCAGTCTGGCATATAAAGAGTGTGGAAGTTGTCACTTCATTCTAACAAGAAATAAAAAGCTGAACAAATTGAAAAATGAACAATTCTTAGATCCATCAGAGAAATGAGGTCACAGGACAAACCACTGACCCACAAATTGTAAGATAGACAGGCAGATACAAAAAATCATGACTTACTGGAGCAGAAACCTCTGCAGGTCTAAGTTCTGTCATAGGAAAATCTACTGTAATTGAATAATTGTTGGTGTCTTATTGGGGACAAGTGTGAGAGTTAAAAACTTCTAGGGGCCCAGTCAAAGGGAACCCCACACTTTTGTTTTACTCCTAGGAGCTCTACCAGGTCCTCATAGCAAATATCAGAGAAAAATCCCCTTGTGCCTCAAATACGTGGAGGGGAAAAGGAACCATTTTGAAATACCAGAGCATTCTGTTCTTAATAAAGCTTAGCTTCAGGAGAAACTAAATGAGTAAAACTAACCTGCTGGGGTTTTATCAGAGTCTAACATATCTTGGGGAAGTGAAATACTCAATCCCAGTCAGCACTAGCCTTGGACATGGAAGAAGAGAGATATTAACATCAGCTTTCTCTAGCCCTCCTGTGGGGTAAGAGAAATACCCAACTCCAACCCCTGTAAGCATCTTGTCCCACATAAGGAGAGGAAAAAAACTGAAAAGCACTTTTGAGGTTCACAATCCAGGAGTACAAGCTAACCAAAAGTCTGAGACCTAATTACAGGACAATAGAATGCTTCCCCTCCCCTCACACCTTATCACTACATTACTGAAGGCCTATTTATTGCAGTTCATTTTACCTGATACATAATGACCATCTTTCAACAAAAAATAGCAAAACACATTAAAAGAGAAAAAACACCATTTGAAGGGACTGAACAAGCATCAGAACCAAAGTCAGATATGACAGGAATATTGGAATTATCAGGCCAGGCATTTAAAGAAACTGATTAATATGTTTAGGTATTTAATGGAGAAAGTAGACAACACGCAAGAAAATATGGGTAATATAAGCAGAGAGATGGAAATTCTAAGGAAGAATCAAAATGAAATACAATAGATAAAATTCTGTAATATAAATGAAGAACATCTTTGATGGTTTCATTAGTAGACTAGATATAGCTGAGGAAAGAATCTTTAAACTTGCAGATATAATAATAGGAAATTCTAAAACTAAAAAGCAAAGAAAAAAGATCCAAAAAAAAAAAAAAAAAAAAGAAGAAGAAGAAAATGGGGCACCTGGGTGATGCAGTAAGTAAAGTGTCCAACTTTTGGTTTCAGTTCAGGTCACAATCTCAGGGTCATGTGATTGAGCCCCCCTTTGGGCTTCACACTCAGCATGGAGTCTGCTTGAGACTCTCTCCCTCTCCCTCTGCCTCACTCTGCCACACTCTCTCTCTAAAATAAATAAGTAAATCTTTTAAAAAAATAAAAAAAACAACTGTGGGACAACTTCAAAAAGTTTTAACATACACATTTGAAACAACAATTATTGACCAAAAAATTCCCCAAATTAATGCAAAACACCAAACCACAGATCAAGGAAACTCATAGAACACTAAGCAGGATAAATCCCCCAAAATTTACACTTAGGCATACTATATTCTAACTACATAAGATCAGAGATAAAGAAAAAATATTGAAAGAAGCCAGGGTGGGAATAAATATCTTATCTACATAGGAGCAAAGGTAAGAATTATGCCCAAATTTTAAACTACATCCATGCAAGCAAAAAAGTAATGGGGTGAAATATTTAAAATGTTGGGAAAGCAAAACCACCAACCCAGAATTCTGTACCCTGAAAAATTATCCTTCAAAAGTGAAAGAGAGATAAAGACTTGTTTTCAGACAAACTAAAATTGAGAGAACTTTTTTTTTGTTCTGTAATACTTCATTGCAAGAAATGTTAAAAGAAATTCCACAGATAGAATGAAAAAGATACAAAAGAAAAAAAAAAGAAACTTGGATCCACATAAAGAAGGAAGAGCAATAGTGAATGAATAAGTGAAAGTAAAGTTAAAACTTATTATTCTTAAGTGATTTAACATAAAACCTTATTCAAAACAATAATGGCAACAATATATTTTTGTATACTTATACTTTTATATATATATGTGTGTGTGAAATGAATGACAACAATGTTACAAGGGACAGGAGGGAGGAATTAGGAATACCTTGTTATTATAAAGCACTTGTATTATCTGTGAAACAGTATAGTGTTATATAAAAATGGACTGGGATTACTTGTAACTGTTTATTGCAAACTCTAGGGTAACCATTAAAAAAGGTAAAAAAAAAAAAAAAGATTTATAATTGACAAGTTAAGAAAAGAGAAAATGGAATTATTAAAAATGCTCAATTAAAACTACAAAGGCAAAAAATGTATGGAAAATAAAATCAGAAGCAGAGGACAAATACAACAAATAGAAAATATAACAAATATGGTAAATATTAATCCAACTATGTCACTAATCACTTTAAATGTTAATGGTCTCAATAGACCAAAAAATAAATAAAATAAATAAACAGAACAATTAAAAAAAAGATTATAAGAGTGCATCAGAAAATAAGACCCTTGTATATTAATCTACAAGAAACTCACCTTAGGATGCCTGGGTTGCTCAGTCAGTTAAGCCTCTGCCTTCAGCTCAGGTCATGATCCCAGGGTCCTGGGCTCAAGTCCCACACTAGGCTCCCTGCTCAGTGGGGAGTCTGTTTCTCCCTCTACCGTTCCCCCCTGCTCATGATCTCTCTCTTTCAAATAAATAAATCTTAAAAAAAAAGAAAAAAAAGAAACTCACCTTAAATATACACAGATTACAGAGACAGAGAAAGGTATACCATGCTCACAGTAAAATAAAGTGAGACTAGCTATATTAATTTCAGACATTGCAAACTTCAGAGCAAAGAAAATTATCAGGGATTAAGAGGAGTGTTACAAAATGATAAAGGTGTCAATACTCCAAGAAGAATTAATAATCCTTAATGTGTATGCCCCTAACAACAGGTTATCAAAATATATAAAGCAAAAACTGCAAGGAGAAATAGATGAATCTACTATTATATTTGGAGTCTTTAACAACCTTCTATCAGAAGAAAATACCCAGTAGGCAGAAAATCAGGAAGGACATAGTTGAACTCAATAATATACTCAGTCAGTTGGATATAATTGACACCTATCATTATTCATCCAACAACAGCACATTACAAACTCTTTTCAAGCTCATGTAGAATATTTGCCAAGACCCACAACATTCTGGGCCATAAAATAACACTTTAACTAGTTTAAAAGAATAGAAATCATGTGTCTGCTTTCAGACTAATGGAATTAAACTAAAAATCAATAACAGAAAGACAGTTAAAAACTCCCCAAATATATAAGATTAAACAACACACCTTTAAATAACACATAGTTAAAAAAAAAGAATCACAAGAGAAATTTAAAATATTTTGGGCAAAATGAAAAGAAAACTTATCAAAATTTGTGGAATGTAACAAAAGCAGTGCTTAGAGTGAAACATAGCGCTGAATATATGTATTAGAAAAGAAGAATAAGATCAATAGTCTAAGCTTCTACCTCAGGAAACCAGTAAATGGAGAGCAAATTAAGTCCAAAGTAAACAGAAAAAGAGAAATAAGAATGGAGTAGAAATCAACAAAATTGAAAATAAGAAATTAATAGAGAAAATCAACAAAACTAAAACTGGTTCCTTCAAGTGACCAATAAAATCAATAAGCCTCTAGCCAGGCTAGTTAAGAGAAAAAAAAAAAAAAAGATGGCATAAATTACTAATATCAAAAATGATACAGATCCCATGGGAGTTAAAAGGATAATAAAGGAATACAATGAACAATTCAGTGCCACTAATCTGATAATCCAGAAGAAATTGGCCAATTCATCAAAAAGCAAAATCTGCCAAAACTCATACAAGAAAAAATAGATAATCTAAATAGGTGATATAAATGAAAGAAATTGAATGAATAACTAATAACCTTAAAAAAGAAACAAATAAAACAAATAAGCAAGACAAAACAAAACAAAAAACCCAAATGTGTTCACTGGTGAATTCTATCAAACATTTAAGGAAGAAATGATACCCATTCTCCACAATCTTTTCCAGAATGTGGAAGCAGAGGCACTATTTCCTAACTCATTCTACAAGGCTAGCATTATCCTAAAACCAAAACCATACAAAGACATTTCAAGAAAATTAAAGATCAATATCCCTCATGAACATAGATGCAAAAATCCTCAACAAAATTTAACAAATCAAATCCTACAATATATGTAAAGAATTATACAGTATGTTCAAGTGGGATTTATCCCAGGTATGCAAAGTTGGTTCAATATTTGAAAATTGATTAATGTAAGCCATCACATTGGCAGGCTAAAGGAAAATTACATGATCATATTGATAGATGCAGAAAAAGCAACAAAATCCAACACTCATTCATGATAAAAACTTTCAGCAGCTTCAGAATAGAGGAGAACTTCCTTAACTTAGTAAAGACCATCTACAAAAAATCTCCCATTAACATCATACTTAATGGCAAGGAACTTGAATCTTTTCTGCTAAGGATAAAGACAATGGTGTTCCCTCCCACCACTGCTTTTCAACATCATACTAGAAGTTCTATCTAATACAATTTAAGATAAGAAAAGTAAATAAAATGTATACATTTTAGGAAGGAAGAAGTAAAACTGTCTTTGTTCACAGATGACATGATGGTCTATTTAGAAAATCTGAAGGAATTGACAAAAAATCCCACCTGGAACTAATGAATGATTATAGCATGGTTGAAGAATCTAAGACTAATGTATAAAATAAATTACTTTCCTATATATCTTCAATGAACAAGTGGAATTTAAAATTAAAACACATTACCATTTACATTAGAATCCCTGAAAATGAAATACATAGGTATAATTCTTACAAAATACACATGAAATCTCTTTGAGGAAAACTATAAAACTCCAATGAATGAAAACAAAGAAACAAAGAAATGAAGAGATAGCCCATGTCCATGTACAGGAATATTCGATATTGTCAGTATGTCAGTTCTTTCCAACATCATCTATCAATACAATCCAAATCAAAATCCCAGCAATTTATTTTGTGGATTTCAATAAACTGATTTTTTATTTTCTGCCAGTTGAAATCATATTTTATTTATTTATTTATTTTAATTTTATTTTATTATGTTATGTTAATCACCATACATTACATCATTAGTTTTTGATGTAGTGTTCCATGATTCATTGTTTGCGTATAACACCCAGTGCTCCATTCAATATGTGCCTTCCTTAATACCCATCACTGGGCTAACCCATCCCCCCACCCCCTCTCCTCCAAAACCCTCAGTTTGTTTCTCAGAGTCCATAGTCTCTCATGGTTCGTCTCCACCTCCGATTTCCCCCCTTCATTTTTCCCTTCCTACTCTCTTCTTTTTTTTTTTTTTTTTTTTGATAACATGTAATGTATTATTTGTTTCAGAGGTACAGGACTGTGATTCATCAGTCTTACACAATTCACAGTGCTCACCATAGCACATACCCTCCCCAATGTCTATCACCCAGCCACCCCATCCTTCCCACCCCCCCCACTCCAGCACACTCAGTTTGTTTCCTGAGATTAAGAATTCCTCATATCAGTGAGATCATATGATACTTGTCTTTCTCTGATTGACTTATTTCGCTTTGCATAATACCCTCTAGTTCCATCCATGTCGTTGCAAATGGCAAGATTTCATTCCTTTTGATGGCAGCATAATATTCCATTGTATATATATACCACATCTTCTTTATCCATTCATCTGTCGATGGACATCTTGGCTCTTTCCATAGTTTGGCTATTGTGGACATTGATGCTATAAACATTGGGGTGCACGTACCCCTTCAGATCCCTATATTTGTATCTTTGGGGTATATACCCAGCAGTGCAATTGCTGGATCGTACGGTAGCAATATTTTCAACTTTTTGAGGAACCTCCATACTGTTTTCCAGAGTGGCTGCACCAGCTTGCATTTCCACCAACAGATCCCCTTTCTCCTTATCCTCGCCAACATCTGTCTTTTCCTGAATTGTTAATTTTAGCCATTCTGATTGGTGTGAGGTGGTATCTCATTGAGGTTTTGATTTGGATTTCCCTGATGCCAAATGATTTTGAACACTTTTTCATGTGTCTGTTGGCCATTTGGATGTCTTCTGCCCATTTCTTGATTGGATTATTTGTTCTTTGGGTGTTGAGTTTGATAAGTTTTTATACATTTTGGAAACTAGCCCTTTATCTGATATGTCATTTGCAAATATCTTCTCCCATTCTGTCGGTTGTCTTTTGGTTTGGTTGACTGTTTCCTTTGCTGGGCAAAAGCTTTTTATCTTGATGAAGTCCCAATAGTTCATTTTTGCTCTTTCTTCCCTTGCCTTTGTTTCTAGGAAGAAGTTACTGTGGCTGAGGTCGAAGAGGTTGCTGCCTGTGTTCCCCTCTAGGATTTTGATGGATTCCTGTCTCACATTGAGGTCTTTCAACCATTTGGAGTCTATTTTTGTGTGTGGTGTAAGGAAATGGTCCAGTTTCATTCTTCTGCATGTGGCTGTCCAGTTTTCCCAACACCATTTATTGAAGAGACTTTTTTCCTTTGGACATTCTTTCCAGCTTTGTTGAAGATGAGTTGACCATAGAATTGAGGGTCCATTTCTGGGCTCTCTATTCTGTTCCATTGATCTATGTGTCTGTTTTTGTGCCAGTACCATACTGTCTGGATGATGACAGCTTTGTAATAGAGCTTGAAGTCCAGAATTATGATGCCTCCAGCTTTGCTTTTCTTTTTCAACATTACTCTGGCTATTCGGGGTCTTTTCTGGTTCCATACAAATTTTAGGATTATTTGTTCCATTTTTTTGACAAAAGTTGATGGTATTTTGATGGGAATTGCATTAAATGTATAGATTGCTCTAGGTAGCATTGACATTTTCACAATATTTGTTCTTCTAATCCATGAGCATGGAACATTTTTCCATTTCTTTGTGTCTTCCTCAATTTCTTTCATGAGTATTTTATAGTTTTCTGAGTACAGATCCTTTGCCTCTTTGGTTAGATTTATTCCTAGGTATCTTATGGTTTTGGGTGCAATTGTAAATGGGATCGACTGCTTAATTTCTCTTTCTTCTGTCTTGTTGTTGGTGTATGGAAATGCAACTGATTTCTGTGCATTGATTTTATATCCTGTCAGTTTACTGAATTCCTGTATGAGTTCTAACAGTCAAGCGGGATTTATTCCTGGGCTGCAAGTTTGGTTCAACATCTGCAAATCAATCAATATGATTCAATACATTAATAAAAGAAAGAACAAGAGCCATATGATCCTCTCAATAGATGCAGAAAAAGCATTTAACAAAGTACAGCATCCTTTCTTGATTAAAACTCTTCAGAGTGTAGGGATAGAGGGTACATACCTCAATATCATAATAGCCATCTATGAAAAACCCACAACGAATATCATTCTCAATGGGGAAAAACTGAGAGCTTTTCCTGTAAGGTCAGGAACACAGCAGGGATGTCCACTATCACCACTGCTATTCAGCATAGTACTAGAAGTCCTAGCCACAGCAATCAGACAACAAAAAGAAATAAGAATCAGCAAAGAAGATGTCAAACTCTCACTCTTTGCAAATGATATGATACTTTATGTGGAAAACCCAAAAGACTCCACACAAAACTGCTAGAACTCATACAGGAATTCAATAAACTGATTCTAAACTTTATAAGGAGAGACAAAGACACACACTACCATGTCAGTATTGAAGGAGAAAAAAAAAAGTTGGAGAACTGGCAGAATCCAACTTTAAGACTTACTACAATCTACAGTAAAGAGGATAGTGTGGGATTGACAAAAGAACAGACAAATAGATCAATAGTACAAAATAGAGAGCCCAGAAATAGGCCCACATAAATATAGTTAATAGATCATTAACAAAGGAACAAAAGCAATACAGTGGAGCATAAATAATCTTTTCAACAAATGGTGCTAAAACAGCTGGACATGGTGCTGGAACAACTGGACATCCACATACCAAAAAACAACAACAAAAAAGCAAGATGCAGATCTTACACCCCTCACAAGAATTAACTCAAAATTAATCATAGGCCTAAATGTAAAATGGAAAACTATAAAATTCCTGTAATATAACACAGGAAGAAATCTAAATGACCTTGGGTATGACCATGATTTTTAGATACAACACCAAAGCACAATCCAGGGAAGCAATAATTTATAAGCTGGACTTTATTAAAACAAAACAAAAAACCCTTCTGCTTTATGTAATACAATATCAAGAGAATGAGAAAACAGGTAACAGACTGGGAGAAAATATTTGCCAAAGTAACATCCGATAAAGGACTCTTACTCAAAATATACAAAGAACTCTTAACACTTGACGATAAGAAAATGAATAACCAATTAAAAAATGGGCAATAGTCTTGAACAGACATCTTACCAAACAAGATATACATATGGAATATAAGTATATAAAAACAGCCTCATATACCATCAGGGCATTACAAATTAAAACAACAAAATTGCATACATATTTGAATAGCCAAAATTTAAATCACTGACAACTCCAAATACAGTCAAGTATGTAGAGCAAGAGGAACTCTCAGTCATGTCTGGTGAGAATGCTAAATGATGGAGCTAAGTAGTTTCCTACAAAACTAAACGTATTCTTACCATATAATCCAGGAATTGCAATCCTTGTTATTTACCCAAATGAACTGAAGACATGTCTACACAAAAACTTGTACTTGAAAATTTGTTCATGATTGCCAAAACTTGGAAATAACCAAGATGGTCTTCAGTAGGTGAATGGATAAATAAACTGTGGTACATCCAGGCAATGGAATATTTCTTAGCACTAAAAACAAGCTATCAATACATGAAAAGACATAGAGGAAACTTAAATGCATATTATTAAGTGAAAGTAGCCAACCTGAAGAGACCACATTCTTTATGATCCAGTTATCTGACATTCTGGAAAAGCCCAAACTATGAAGACAACAAACAGATTTGTAGTTTCACGGGATAGGGAGGAAAGAGGGATGAATAGGTGGAACACAGAGGATTTTTAGGGCAGTTAAACTATTATGTAGCATTTATCATGCTGAGAACATGTTATTACACATTTGTCAAAACCCATAGAATGTATGACACCAAGAGTGAATCCTAATGAGCACTATGGACTTTGGGTGATAATGATGTGTCAGTGTACGTTCACTGATTGTAGCAAATGCACTACTGTAGTGTGGGATATTGATAGTGGGGGACATTGTGTATATGTTGAGACAGGGTATGTGGGAACTCTTTGCACCTTCCTCTCAATTTTATTGTGAATCTAAAACTGTTCTAAAAATAAATTTTATTAATTATAGAAAAGGAAAAACAAAAATAAATCAAAACAGCAAAAAAAAAAAAAAAACAACTGCACAGATGCTGCTTTGTATGTTATCATGAGTGTCATTTCACTTTAGCAAATGTCAATAATAAAGGCCAAATGCAGAGAAACAACCTTTATGCACAGCTTCTAACATCTTGCTTCTGAGCGGGGACCCTAAGAGGAATGACACTTAAATGAAGGATCAATACATAGTCATTTCCAAACTCTTCAAATTAGCACCTTTCTCCAATTATGGGCTTCCAAGACAATCTGTTCCCAAAAGAAACAGTATAAATAGTCAACATGAGTTCAACAGACTATAACATGTATGTCCTAAATTGCTGGATTTAGGTCATTATATTTTTCTAGGCAGCTAATTTTCCCCTTTGAAGTGCTCACAGAAGGTCAGAAGCAGTTTAAGCATCAAAGCTTTATGAATTAAACAGTTTCATCATGAACAGAGGAAGGCAGCTAGCCTGCAGAAAGACCATTGTGAGCATTCCTGGCTAACCTTCAACTAGGACACATTCCACAATAGGGAGATCAATAACCCACAGTCACCCAGAACAGACTTCAAGACTCTGAGAACAACTGACCCTTTACAAAAGAAATGCTCACATGTCTAAGTCGGTAATGCTGGTAATTTTGGTATTTCTTTTCTGCTTACTGATTAATTGTGGGAGAACATGGTGGTAGGGGAGATTAAGATAAGTGTGTTCCATAAGCCCTGGGCAATTTTCTCAAAGGCAACATAGACACTGTAAAATCTTATGAAGTCTATCGTGTATATTTTTTTCCCATAAAATTAGTTGACCACAACACATTCTCTTCCTCCCTGGTGATAAATACCAGTCTTCACAGCATGAAATGCCTCCGATGTGAGCCTTATTTTTGCCTATTGCTGGGACAGAGTGTCCTGCAATGTTAATTAAACACACATGATTATGCCCATACTATGAAAAATGTGGATTGAAGTCCAATGTATTTTATTTGGTTAAATGTCTGTATCTCCTGCCAACTAGTGATATTTAGTGACAAAGTCCAAAGAAAACTATTTAAAGTGGATTAAGTACCTTTGCAGGAATATTATTTTCCTTTTGCTCTACACTTAACTTGGAATTCATCACAAATCACTTGCTTAGTTTCTTCCCTGGACCTGAGTATCTTCCAAGCTCTTTAGATTGCTTCTTTGTCATCTTCTCTTTCCATGAAATTCTTTCTTCTTGAATCAACCCTTCTTCTTAGTCACGTCTTGGTCACATCCTAGTCACATCTTCTCAGCCAAGAAGACATGCTCATGAATGGAAAGATCATGGACTTTGGATTGAGACAGCAATGGTTTCTATCAAGCTGTGTACTTTCTTGGTAGCCTCAGGCAAGTCCCTGTCATTCATAGGAACTCAGTTTCCTTGTCTGTAAGTGGAAATGTTAGGAGAATTAAATAATGAACATTACTATATGACTGAATATTATATAATAATATTGAACATGACATTGTTCAATATGTCTAGCTTACCCCTTCTAGTTTAACCTACTCCTCCAAATCTTGAGCAAATGTTCTTCCAACTACAACTCGATTACCTCCACTGCTAAATCAGCCCAGAAGACAGCTCGAATTATTTGAAAAGAAGTTCTTTCACAGAACTAAAATGTACTTCCTTTTAGCATCTGTTTATTGTTCCTATATCTTACCTTTGAAGGAACAAAGAAAAATAATCTAATAAATATTCTCCCATTTAGCAGTGTTTTTAGTTTTAAAAAATATTTTAGTAACATTTTTATCTTACAATGGTTTTATATTCACAGAGAACTTGCAATGATATTGCGAAGTTTCCATATAACCTACACTCATTTTCTCCTATTATTAATATATTACTATGATACATTTGTCACAAATAATGAAATAATATTGATACATTATTATCAGCTAGAGCCCATAATTTATTCCGATTATATTGGGTTGTTTTTTTTCCCCCAATAACCTTTTTCTATCCTAGCTTGGATACTATGCTACATATAGATAGCATGCCTTTCTAGCCTCCTCTAAGCTGTGACAGTTTCTCAGACATTTGGGATGATCTTAACAGTTTTGAGGAGTACATGTTATTTTCAAGTCTATATGAAATAGTAATCAAGATAGACTATATCTGGCTCATAAGAAAATTCTATTACATTAAAAAGAACTAAAATCATATAAAGTATGTTCTCTGACTATAATGACATTAAACTAGAAATCAATTAAAGAAAAAGAAAATGGGAAAATATCCAAATACATAGGAATTAATCAACACACTTCTGAGTAATTCATGGACCAAGAAAAAAGCCTTAAGAATAATTAGAAAAGAATACGTTAAACATATATGTGTTCAAATTACATAGAACTACACACACACACACACACACACACATATGTAAATACTCGTGAAAACAGAATAAGATCTGTAGTGTAGTCAACAGTATTGTACCAATGTAAATTTCCTGTTTTGATATTATACCAGGAATAGGTGTTAAATAAGATACCACCATTAGGCAAAGATGGAAGAAGGGCTCAAGGTTCTCTATGTATTATTTTTGCAACTTACTGTGAGCCTATAATTATTTCACAAAAAAAACAAAATTGCACACACACATACTTACTAGGGTGAAAATGAAAATACACATGTCAGAAGCCATGTGATGCAGTGAAAGCTGTGCTTTGAGGGAAATTTTTAGTATAAACTGCCTATGTTAAAACAGAAAAAGTCTCAAACCAATAATTTAAACTTCCACTTCAAGAAATGGAAAAAAATGATCAAAATAAATCCCAAACAAGTAGAAGGAAAGAAATAAGCTTACAGTAGAAATCAGTAGAATTTAAACAGAAAAACAATAAAGAAAATGCATCAAACCAAAAGCTAATACTTTTCATATATCAATAAGATATCCATATTATCTTGCCAAGAATGACCAAGGAGAAGGAGAGGAATATGTGACTCACAAATATCAAGAATGAAAGTTACCATTACAGAAGCTAAGATATTAGCAAAATAATAAGAGAATATTAAAAAAAAAAACCTTCTATCACATAAATGCAAGAAATTATGTAAAATGGGCAGATTCCTGGAAAACCACAAATTATCACAATTCACCCAAGATGAAGTAGATAAGCTGAATATTTCTATGACTAATAAAGACATTTAATTTATTATTAGACACCTAAATGAGAAACCCTCTGGTCTAGATGATTTCGCTTATAATATGCAAACAAATATTTAATGAAGAAATAATATGAATTCTCCACAATGTCCTCCAGGAAACAGAAGTGATAACTCAATTTATGCGTCCAGAATTTACTTGATATGGAAACCAAAGACAATTCAAAAGAAAAACATAAACCAATATTCCATATAAATATAGACACAAAATCCAAAATGAAATCTGAACAAATTGGATTAACAATATAGAAAAATAATAATGCATGGAAACCAAGAGATGTTTGTTTTAAGAATGGAAGACTGATTTAGCATTTGAAAATCTATTGGCATATACAACAATTTTAACAGTTTATTTATTTATTTTTTTAATTTTATTATGTTATGTTAATCACCATACAATACATCATTAGTTTTTGATGTGGTGATCCACGATCCATTGTTTTCATATAACACCCAGTGCTCCATGCAGTACGTGCCCTCCTTAATACCCATCACCAGGCTAACCAACATATTAACAGTTTAAAGAGGAAAAATTGTATAACCATCTTGATTAATGCACAGAAAACACTGGACAAAATTCAACCACCATATAGGATAAAAAGACTCACACATTATGAGGGAAATTACTCAGTTTCACAAAGAGGATTTTAAAAATGTATAGCTAATATTGTACTTGGTAGTGAAAAATTGACTCTTTACCCCACTAAGATCAGGGGTAAGGCAAGGATGTTTACTCTCACTACTCCTATTCAATGTAGTACTGGGAATCCTAGCAGGTGCAAGAAAGCAAGGAAAGAAAATCAGAGACAAAGAGATTAGAATGAAAAAAATAAAACTGATCTCTTCTTCAAGGTGACATGGTTTTTCTATGTAGAAAGTAACAAGGAATCTAGCAAAAACAAACAAACAAAACCCCAAAAAACACAAAAAAACCTAAAAACTAATAAGTTCAGCAAAGTCATAGTATACAAGATCAACACACAAAAATCAATTTTATTTCTATATACTAACAATAAGTACATAGACACAAAAATAGAAAAATAGCGTACATTCTACAATAGCTCCAAAATAATGAAATCCTTTGATATAAATCTAAAAAACATAACCAGTATCTATATGCTGAAAATGACCAATGCTTATGAAAGAAATAAAGGGAAATCTAAATAAATTGAGAGACATATGGTATTTATGGTTTTGAAGATTCAATGTAGTATAATGTCAGTTTTCCCCAAATCAGTTTAATGCAATTCCTAAATCAAAGAATGATTTTGTGTAGATGTTGTGAAACTGGTTCTGAAATATATATGAAAGACAAAGGAATTAGAATAAACAAATTTGGGGGAAAAAAGAATACCTATGTTTAAGACTTTCTGTATATCTCCAATAGTCAAGAGAGAATGGTGTTAGTGGAAGGAGAGACAGGTAGATCAATGGATAGAAAAGAATAGAAAGTTAAAAATAGAACCACACAGAGACAGCCTTCTGAATTTTTACAAGGTTGCAAAATCAATTCAATGTAGAAAGCAGTCTTCAAGGGCAATCTTGGAGAAAATGGACATCCACTGGAAAACAAATGAACCTGGACCTACACCTCACACCATATACCACAACTTCTTCAAAATGTATCATAGATCTGAACTTAAAATATAAAAGTATAAAGCCTTTAGAAGAAAACAAGAGAAAATCTTTGTGACTTAGGGGTAGATGATATATTCTTATGCATGACATCCAAAACAGAGCCCTTAAAATTATAAAACTGTTAAATGGGACAACACTGAAATTTAAAACTTTTGTTGTATGAATGACATTCTTAAGAGAACAAAAAGATAACCACATACTGGGATACAATATTTGCAATATCTGACAAATGACTTGTTTCCAGAATAAATAAAAAACTCTCCGAGGTCAGTAGTAAGAAATCAATTCAATTGGAGGATGGGCAAAAGACTTCAACAGATGCCTCATCAAACAGGAGATGAGGATTTGACAGACATCCAAGCTTCAATCATAATCACCAGGACAACCTGGGGAGATGGCAGAGAAATAAGATCAGGCCTTTTGGAGCAGAGCAGCCACCCCTCCAGCCATGGATGGCTGCCACGGAGACTATTTGGGGAGGAAAAAAAATAAGTTTCTATCTCATTTAAGACAGTTCATATTCGATGTGTTTGTATGGTAGCTTAGCCGGCATCACAAGTAGTACAGAGATCAACTTTATTGAATTCTGTTTGTTTACTCATTCAACAAATATACATTAACAGAGTTTAGATTTCAATAATAAGACACATTATTTTTTTTAATAAAGCACATTAAGTGAAATAAACTAAATGTAAAATTGCAACTCTGTGGTAGATTAAGGGCCAGTAATATTTCTGAGCAGCCTTGGCAGTCGGGGAAGGATGCATTGCATCTGAGATCTGATGAATAGGAAGGAACTCTCTAGACAAAAGGAGGAATGGGAAGTGCTCCAGGTAGAACAGCATGTACTAAGGTCTTGGACAAAGAAAGCAGGCTTAATAAGATTTGAAAGAAAGCCAGGCTAAGTGGAGAAACTAGCTGATGTTGAAGAAGGAGAAAGAGGGGTAGGGGAAGCTCAAGCAGGTTCGTAGAAGTCATATTAAAGAACTCTGTCTTTATTGAAGAGAAGCTCTTGAAGGGTTTAAGTGATCAGAATTGCATTTTAAAACTATCGGGGGTGTGGAGAAAAAGGAATCCTCATGCACAGTTGGTGGGAATGCACATGGGTGCAGCCACTGCAGAAAACAGTATGGAAGTTCCTCAAAAAATTAAAAATAGAATTGTCAGATGACCTAGTAATCCCACTACTGGACATTTACCTGAAGAAAACAAAAACACTAATTCAAAAAGATTTATGCACCTGTCTGTTTATTGCAGCATTATTTACAGTAGTGAAGATATGGAAGCAACTCAAGTGTCCACTGTTTGTTGAATGGATAAAGAAGATGGAATATGGAATATTACTCAGTCATAAAAGAGACTGAGATCTTGCCATCTGCAACAACTTGGATAGGTCTACAGGGTATAATGCTAAATGAAATAAATCAGACAGAGAAAAACAAATGCCATATGATTTCACTCTTTTGTGGAATTCAAGAAACAAAGCAAATGAACAAAGAGAAAAAACTGACAAACAAAAAAACAGACTTTTACACACAGAGAACAAATTGGTGGTTGCCAGAGGGGAGGTAGGTGGGGGAGGGAGGTTGAAATAGATAAAGGAAATTAAGAGCACACTTACTGTGAGGAGCACCGAATAACGTATAGAAATGTTGAATCATTATGTTGTACACCTGAAACTAATAGAACACTATGTTAATTATTCTCCAATAATAAACAAAATGGAAAAATATCATGTTTGCTTGTGGAAAATAGATTGGCAGGAGGCAAAAGCAAGTGCAAGAGGTGTTTGCATGGACTGGAGAAGTGTAGATGGGCTAGAGTCTCAAAATGGAAAAAAGTATGAATTTGGAGAGAGGTCTTAACAATGAATCAGATGTGGGAAGTCGGAGAAGCAGCAGGATTGATTAGTACTCTTACTTGTATGGGGTGGGCAACCGGATGGGGTGAGAACAAATCTCAGAAAGAGAATGGTGGGAAAGAAGATCAGAGATGTAGTTTTAAAGATATTAATTTTAAGGTTCCTTTGAGCCTTGTTTAGTACTGATCGGATGTCTTAATGAACATATAATGAAAACATGAGTCGCAATAATCTGTTCTCCTTTAAATGTTGCACTAGGCATATCTTCTCTCTCAGTCTGCATTTAAAAGCCTTGAAGGCATAAAAATTCCAAATTTCTATAAGTATCCCCAAATTATTTCCCGGATAAAATGATACCTAAATCTGAAAAGGTGCTGTAGACATACTTGGTATTTGATTGAATAAACAGGTGTAAATCTCTAGTAGTTGCAATTAGATGGAGGGAGAAGGAGAGCATACCACAAAATAAGGATTTTTTTGAGTCAGTTTTTTCCCAGCCTTCAAAGGGGTTTTAACTTGAGAAAGGGGTAAATAAATACATAAACAATATAAGAGAGTCAGCAAAGAGCTGGTAGGTTGGGCTGGAGCAGAGCAGCCAGAAGGCATGGAATCGAAATGAACAGGCTCAGAATTATGAATTAGAACACTGGTATGCAGAGCAGGCACTGCTTCAAAACCCTCTCCAACATGGACCGACCTAAACTGAGAACACACAGCAAACCTCAGATCCAAGTTACTAAGAGAAGACCTATGTCTAATTAATCATTTTACCTACAAAGCTCTGAGTACTAGGGAACTTTTTATGTACCTGGCAACACATAAATATTTGTAAAATTAATTAATTCATTAATTAATATATTCCTACTTAAGAATATATGAACACTTACACATACGTTATGGACATGTTGATATTGTCAAGAGTAACATCCTCAAGGTAAACTATGTATATTTGAAGAAGTCACCCAATAATATGCTTTAAATTTATCTATATCTATCTATCTATCTATCTATCTATCTATCTATCTATCTATCTATCATCTATTATCTATCATTGATCACTTCTTGTCCTTTCATTTATGTGAGGAACTATATGGAATAACAATTTGTTCTTTTATTCTCCAATTTTGTGGCACAGGAATTCATTGTGAGGAAACCTCAATAAATTCCTTAAAACTTGTAGGAAGAAACACACAAGCAAACCTCCTGCACCTCATTTTTTATCTGATGTGAGTCATACCGTGGGAGGGTTGTAGCTGTCACTCCCACACCTCCCTAAATTTGCTGCCTTGGTGGCTAAACACTGCTTTAAACTCCAGCCATACAGACCTTCTGCATGAGGTGCTGGATGGAAATCCTACTGTGAAAATGTCACTCTTCAGGTTTTTGAAAATCACTGTAAAATGCACTTGTAGTAAGACATTGTGACAGCAACACACATGCCCCCTAGGATGGCCCACAGCCTAAAAGATAGATTCTAGAAAGCTTCCCAAGTGTAGCGTGTGAGGAGCAGGATGTTTGCACTTAAATACAGCAACTCACGACTTGCTATGATATCAGGAGTTTTTGTTTTCAAGAATATGATAGGACTGACGTTATCCCCCCAGTCCTCTCATGTTTGTATGCATAGAAGGTGGTAGAAAGCTTTTTTAAAAAAGGAAGCCATACATTATTGCTGAACATCTTTGTAAGATACAGTGAAACAGGAGTATTTTTTCTTTAACCATTCCTATGCTAAAATAAAAATGTATGGAATAGGATTACTAAAGGCTTTGAGGGAGGGGGCATAAGCCATTTTAATATCCTTATGGATAAAGGACCACAACTGATCCAAAATAGAAAAATTAGAGTCAATTGAGTCATAGAACCACAAGACTCTATGAGTCCATCTCATTTGGGTGTCCTTTTTGTAACAGAGATACACACAAATATCCTATCATTTCAATCGCCTTCTTGCCCTGATGATAGAAAATATACAACTCTAGTTATTAGTACCATAAATACTAAAACATAAGTGTGTGTGTGTGTGTGTGTGTGTATCCCCAAAGCCCTAAGTGCATAAGGTGAAGTCAAGGAGGTATAAATTATTGTTGACAGGGAAGGACTTAGGGAGTACATTTGTCCTGAGCTTGGAGAAACAGTTGGGATTTGCTCACATGGAGATGCAGGGCACGGCACTTTGGGTCTGAGTGTAAGGCGGAAGCCCAGAATGTTTGCAGGAAGCAGAAGGAATTCAACTGGACTGGAGAACAGGGCATGGAAAGAGGAGGGCCTGGGGCTGGAAATTCAAGTCATGATTACTATATTCAGTACCAAAGAGGTTTTGAAATTTCAAAAGCCTCAGAATGGCCTTGTCAGAGCATTTTTCCAGGACAGTGACTCTGCTGGTCCATTAGAATAATTAAAGAGGGCGGATAACTGGACAAACAAGGAGAATATTATGTCTGGTCATGGTGAGCGGTAGGAGGTTTGAATTTAATAGAAGCAGTGTGAAGGAGGTCCTTACCCTCCGTCATCCATGTAGGAGAAGTTTAGAGCAGCATCTGACTAAAATGGCTACAAATTCAGGGAAGTTGGTTAGGATGAAATATCTATAACCTTTATGATAGAGTCAAATTGGCAGATATTTTGACTGTTCACTTGACTTTCATGACCGCAGGCTTAAGTTACACTGGGGTTAAATAAAGCTTCATGAGGGAGGTGTTTGGTGGGTTCTGCTCATGTCTGTGTTTGCAGCCTGGTGAACAACACTGAACGACTTATAGAGTCAACGTTTCTTTTGCATGACAAGGGATTGACATAGTTAAACTTTAATATTTGGAAACTGAAATCAATAAGTGGTTCTTGACAATGTCAAAACAACGACCCATGAGGAGTTATTCAAATGGTCTCTGCATTCGGTAGCCAGTGAGGACTTAATTACCAACATGTGCCTTATTCTCACTGCTTGTAGCTGTGCATGAATTTATTATATGTTTAAGGAATTAGTAAGCCAAAATAGAATACAATGAAAATGAGTACTCATGCCAAAAACCTCTGTGATTTAAACATTTTCTGGTCAATTCAATATTGTGATAATATCTAATTCTCCTCTCAGGTTTAATGTGATATAAATATATAGAATTAATAGCAACACCAGTATAAGTAACTACTGTGTATTAAGTACGATAATGACAATGCTAATAATTACTGTTTATTAAGCACTTGAAAAGTGACAGGCGTCCTCTGAGCACTTTATAAATATCATGTCATTTAATCCTCAGAATAACCTTATGGCACATAAATGGATACATTTTTATCTTAGAAATGATAAAATTGACATTTAAAGGGGATAATGAACTTACTCAAAGAAATGGGGCAATGCCAGAACCAGGATTCCGTCACAAAATCCATGCCAGAGCAGAATCTGCCATTGACTCAGCTTAGTTGACCAGAAAAGGGTGTAATGCATGTTGCCTGTTAGCTTTGAAAAGACTTGAAGCTGCTGTGATCCGGGGAGCTGATCTCCCATCTTCGGCAATACCAAAGTTACGAGGCATGCGATGCATCCTGGGAGATTTCTAGACGTTACCAAACCTTGCTACCAAGATCTTGTTGCTCTTTCTCATACAGATGCTTAGATGATTATAAGGAAGCCTGGTGACTCTGGGGAACTCTGGAGATTACAGAAGCAGATTGAGTGGCTAAACCTGCTCCCATATTCCTCTGTGAGCCATGGAGCATGCACACCTCCAGCCTCTTGGTTAACCTCCATCCCTCAGTCTGGCTTCTGAGATTATCTATTCCCTCTTTCAGGTGTCTGTTCTCTGGAATTTTCAGTTCTCTCCCCTTCCCCCTGGAGATAAACCTGAGCTGCATATCTTATCTGTGTATTTCTCTGCTGTTCTCATAGAAGCAGCAGTCTTGTCAGTGTTTAGAGGTCCTAGAAATTTAATTCCCCAATGGAACAGAATAGAGAACCCAGATATGGACCCTCAACTCTATGGTCAAATAATCTTTGACAAAGCAGGAAAAAGCATGCAATGAAAAAAAGACAGTCTTTCAATAAATGGTGCTGGGAAAATAGGACAGCCACGTGCAGAAGAATGAAACTCGACCATTCTCTAACACCATTCACAAAGATAAACTCAAAGTGGATGAAAGACCTCAATGTGAGACAGGAATCCATCAAAATCCTAGAGGAGAACATAGGCAGTAACCTCTTTGACATCGGCCACAGCAACTTCTTTCAAGATACATCTCCAAAAGCTAGTGAAACAAAAGCAAAAATGAACTTTTGGGACTTCATCAAGATGAAAAGCTTCTGCACAGCAAAGGAAACAGTCAACAAAACAAAGAGGCAACCCACAGAATGGGAGAAGATATTTGCAAATGACACTACAGATAAAGGGCTGGTATCCAAGATCTATAAAGAACTTCTCAAACTCAACACCCAAAATACCCAAATAATCAAGTCAAAAAGTGGGCAGAAGATATGAAAAGACACTTCTCTGAAGAAGACATACAAATGGCTAACAGACACATGAAAAAATGTTCATCATCACTAGCCATCAGGGAAATCCAAATCAAAACCACACTGAGATACCACCTTACACCAGTTAGAATGGCAAAAATGGACAGGGAAAGAAACAACAAATGTTGGAGAAGTTGTGGAGAAAGGGGAACCCTCTTACACTGTTGGTGGGAATGCAAATTGGTACAGCCACTTTGGAAAACAGTGTGGAGGTTCCTCAAAAATTTAAAAATAGAGCTACCCTATGACCCAGCAATTGCACTCCTGGGTATTTACCCCAAAGACACAGATGTAGTGAAAAGAAGGGCCATATGCACCCCAATGTTCATAGCAGCAATGTCCGCAATAGCCAAACTGTGGAAAGAGCCTAGATGCCCTTCAACAGATGAATGGATAAAGAAGATGTGGTCCATATATACAATGGAATATTACTCAGCCATCAGAAAAGATGAATACCCAACTTTTACATCAACATGGATGGGGCTGGAGGAGATTATGCTAAGTGAAATAAGTCAAGCAGAGAAAGTCAATTATCATATGGTTTCACTTATTTGTGGAACATAAGGAATAACATGGAGGACATTAGAAGAAGGAAGGGAAAAATGGGGGGGGGAATTGGAGGGAGAGATGAACCATGAGGGACTATGGACCTGAGAAACAAATAAGGTTTTAGAGGGGAGGGGGGAGGGGGGATTGGTTAGCCTGGTGATGGGTATTAAGGAGGGCACGTACTGCATGGAGCACTGGGTGTTATACAAAAACAATGGATCGTGGAACACCACATCAAAAACTAATGATGTAATGTATGGGGATTAACATAACAATAAAAAAGATAAAAAAAATAAAAAAAACACTAATGATGTATTGTATGGTGACTAACATAACATAATAAAATTTTAAAAAAAAAAGAAAAAAGATTATATGATTCATTAAAAAAAAGAAATTTAATTCCCTTTCTTAAGGGATAGGAAAAACTTTGGGTCAAATAAAATTATGACATGGTATATGCTTAATTCCTCCTCAAAAATTTATGCCTGAGCAAGATACAAACTATGAGAAATCCTCCCATAACGTGACCTGTGTAATTTTGTGTAACCTAGAATTTCCCAAAATCATCTGACCATGGAAAGCTTACTAATCTTCTACCAAGGACACACACCTTGGAAATGCTGGAGAACAGATGTCTAATGATACCTGAGCTCCTGGGGACTGCAAAACTACTAAAGACCACAGCAATAATGCCTTTACTATTTACTTGTGGAAGGGTTGACAATTGTTCGTTGAAAGAAATTGATGAAATTTTATCTTTTTCCAGGACTAGTGGGAAAGGCACATTAAGACATATAAATAAATTATTTAGATTTATGCTAAGTTAAAGTTTTAGAAGAATAGAGAGAGGACATCAGAAAGGTAACAAAAATGGTAGGTTAACAGTATCGGTTAAATGTTGCTGGATTCATACGTTCTGTGAGAGGTCCCAGCTTCCTGGGACTAGCTTTCGATCTATCAGGGATAAGTGTTTCCACCTGCTAGATTTCCACTTATCAAAATTTATCAAAGAATGGGGATAAAAGATCCCCCCAAAAATGGGGATAAGATCTCTCTTATGCCATACCTCCTCTTCTTGCCTCCTTCTTCACTTTTTGTTTATATAAGGTAAATTTGTTTTAGGTTTTCCAATGACAAAAATAGTACATGTGCACTATATAATACAATAAAGTTTATTTTAAATTCTTCAATGTAAAAAAAACCCATAAACCTATGCTCAGCAATAAATTCTTTTGATATTTTGGTGTATTTCTTACTAATGTTCTGCAATTTTCTTTAATTGATCAGTAATTTATTCCTAGGTGCATCTTATCTTATATATTTAAATTAATGATGTACGGAGGGGTAGACGAACCATGAGAGACGATGGACTCTGAAAAACAAACAGGGTTCTAGAGGGGAGGGGGGTGGGAGGATGGGTTAGCCAGGTGATGGGTATTGAGGAGCGCACGTTCTGCATGGAGCACTGGGTGTTATGCACAAACAATGAATCATGGAACACTATATCTAAAACTAATGATGTAATGTATGGGGATTAACATAACAATAAAAAATAAAAAATAAATTAATTAATTAATGATGTAAATACAAGTTTTCTAAAGCTATTAAACATTTTTCATAAGACTTTTAACAACTATGTAATCTTCAATTTTATGTTTTGGCTATGGTATGCATAATTAATTTTTTAAGGTTAAAGATATAGTTGTTGCTATTTTTTTTCCATTATAAATAATGCTTTAATGAACATCTTTATGCCAAAAGAGTTTTTTCATTTTAGGATTTTTTCTTTTTTTGGCCAGGTCCCTAGACTTTAACAGACTATGAATAAAAAATAGATTAAATCAAACTATGCTACGCATTTTAGCAAAATGTAGCATATTTACTCATTAAAGGTTACATCAAGGTTGATAGGCACATATAATGTAGTATTTTTTGAATAATCGACTGTCTTTCCTAATAAACCTAGCCCAATGTAAATATTTATATAGTCCTTTAAGCACATGATCAGTTATGTAAGTAAAATGCTCACTGTCTTAGATTTTCTTTCCTTTCTCATGTTCTCTCCAAGTTGTGTTTAGTGGAATTAGGCTTATGTAACCTCTGGGTGGCCAAAGGCTGGTGAAAGTGAAGGTCAAGGTAATCCCTGTGGATTTTCATTGGGCTCCTGAATGGCTGGTCTGGGCCACTGCTTAACTTGGGTGCCAGGGGACATTTGTTCTGCTTAGCTTTTCAGGGACACAAGCTGATGTCTACAGACTCAATTCAATCTTTTGGTTCTTGTTGCAAAAATCCCACATCCTGTGCTTCTTTCCTTGGATGCCAGGCCTCTATTGGGCCACTTGCAAACTTGGCCTTTTTCATGCCAAGAACAGTCCCCGAAGGAATAGGAGCATTGCTCTAAGTTCAGCTTCCTACCTGTTTTCTCTTACCACATCCTGCCATTATTTCTGTATCATGGCTGCATATGAGTCTGCTAAAAATAATAATAAAAAAAAGTATAAGCTTCTTCTGTAGTGCTCCTATACAAATATGTCCCACACATAGGTGTTGAAATCAAAGTACCATCCTTCCTCCCTCAACACAATGAGGTTTAGAAGGGAAATAAGAATGAGTACTCTCATTTCTTGACTTTCTATTTTTTCCCTTCTTTTGCCCACAGTCCTCTGGCTCAGCACTGAGCCATTTCCAGAACTTTCATTTCCTCTGCCATGTCCTGTAATTCTTCAACTCTGGGAATCCAGTGAAATTCTAAGATCAAGTGTCAGGCTGCCCTTTGCTCAAGGTGGAGAGACTGGGACATCGTTTTCTTTTTTCCCCTTTGACAAAGTCAGGATTTCAAGTACATTGTCCTGTTATGAAGACAAACCCCCCTTTTGGATGTCAAAGGAGCATGAACTCTCTGTTTCTTCTCATTACTGCTTTAACAATGCTAATTCTCTTTCTCTACCAGGCTAACACATAGTTTGAAATGATTAGGGAAAAAGTATAGTCCACAAAACTTCATGAAAGAAAATATAGTTTAAATATATTACCATCATTATATCAACCCCTCAAGTGCTCTCTAGGAATGCTCACGGCTCCCTAAGCTCCTGGCTTATCTTGCCAATCCACTTCCCAGAAGTCCCCTGCCTCTTGTGCAGACCAATGAGGCCTCCTGTCACTGAGTATTTGCTCAACACCAGTTTTCTTGCCAAGAATACTCTGCCCTCCTCCTATCTTCAGTGCTGCCTCTACCTTTTCACTTGGTATTTCTTCCAAGAGTTCTTTCCAGAAGTTTCTATTGCACTGGCCATGTACTCTACTTGTTTAGCTGTACTTTGTACTATGATGTAATCCTTAATTGCATTTATTTTCAATGTATTTTCCTTCCCGTAGAAACCCCTTGATATGAGGGGCCATCTCTTAGTCATCTGTGGATCCCAGGACCATGGGCTCAACAAGTGCTCACTAAATATTTGTTAAATGAATGAATAAAACAAGCACAGATTTTGGTGGCAGAGGAATCCTAAATGGCGGATGTCTGTAGCATCTCCCTGTGTTCTGAGCAGCCCCCAACTGATAACAATGACAGCAAAAGACAACAAAGACCGCATAGGCTGCCAAACACCCACATGCAAACAATCCCTCAGGCCAACCATGCTCATGGCTGGGGTGCATGAACTTGCCTGAACTGTTCCTGCCCATCTCTAATGGAAATCTAATGGAAATCATAAATTACTGAAACAGGTCCACAGGTGCTGAAATTTACTACTGTGTTGACTGCTGGCAAGGTCTGAAACTGAAGAACAATGCACGATGTGCTACAAAAATGAAATATTTATTACATTCATATTCTCCCTCAAGCTTTTTTTTTTTAAGCTTTTTTTCTCAGTGGCAAAATAACAAAGCACCAGAAATTCAAGACAAACCAATTTGCACTGGCATTTTTAGAAATTTGTTAAATAATTCTCTTTAATGGTTCAAAGCTTTTTAGTACAGACACAACTTCATGAATTCTAAATAAACCTTCAAGCCAAAGGGAAAAAGGTGGAAGTGCTCTATCTCGCAAATTAATCTGCACTTTACTCATCACCAGATACTGTACACAATTGCTTCAGCCGCACCAGTTCCTAACCTCTCAGAGCTAAATTAGCCACCAAGGAATTGAATATACTAGGTTATAGAGGGTCTTAAACATATGAGGAGCCAGGGTCCAGAACTAGTTCATAACGAAAGGAATATCATTTGGCTTGGAACAAGGTCACGGAGAGGGCCCTAAATAAAAACAGTGAAGAAAAAGAAGACGTTGGAATCTGTGATTGGAGAGTGTAGGATGGCAAAGGAGTTCATGGACGCACAGAAGCTTCATTTCATGATGCCTCCCTTCCCTGCAGGACTCTAGACATCACCAGCTGAATGAGGCCAGTGTTGCCTTCTTGGGCTATAATTGGATTAACATGGTATTTCCCCAAATGTAGGAAGAAGACATTGCAGCTATAGAAAGTGATTAGAAATGGTGGTCCAATAAAACCTTAAACAAATGACAAAGCACTAGGGGAAAAAGCAATTCTCCTTTCAAAGATGTTTGCATCTCTCTGCCTCTATCAAGAAGGAAGGCTCCATTTGATGCTCATCTTTTAAACACTTGATCATTTGTTTCCTTTTTTCACATATGGAGACCTCAGGCTCAGAGCTTTGGCCTGCCAAAATATATATAGCTCAAATTGAGAAACTTTGCTTTGATTTCACCACAGCATTTTTTTATGGTTATCTACTTTCTAGTTAAGACAATAGCAATTATTTTCCATTGTATTAGTCACACAATATTTTATCTAAAACATTTAAATATTTTAGAAAGTGGCTCAATGTCACACACTTAAACTGTTAAGCAAAAAAAAAAAAAATGTAGGTGGTACTTGATATGGCAAAATCATGATTGAACATTGGGGATAACTGGTTTAGTGGATACATCTGTGTCTACTCCCAAGTAAAAGACAGCAAGCTGAATGAAAAAGAGCCAGGTAACAGCCTCCAACCTACGAACTGGGAAACGCAGCTGGTCAGGTTCTAATTTCCTGAACTGGGCCAGAATTGGAGACATAATCAGATCCAAGACTTACACCTTAGACCCAAATGCTCAGTTGAAGGTCAGGCTCAGTTAGCCCTACTGTGAACTGGACCTCAGTGAAATTTTTCACAAGCAACAGATGGAAACCACATGGGAAGAGGAAGAATAATAAAATTGGGTGTTTGGGATGCTGACGGCCCTTTTTACCCCATTAGTTCATATACACCCCTTTGTTAAAATTTTCATAAGTATCTTTCCTATATAATACTGTTACTACTACAACTACTGATTATTATTATTGTTATTATTATTATTAATTTCATTTATTTTGTCTTCAACACTGATGCATATATATTGGTGAGACAAAGTGATAACATTAAGGAAAAATGATTAGGTAATAAGATTTTTTGATAGAACATAAAGGGAAGATAAGCATGATTCTATCTAATTAAACACTAGTGAGACCTTTTAAAAAGTTGCATTCAGGACATAAGGCCACTTAAAGTATTTAAATTATACATTTTAAAGCAATTCAATCTCTTAAACAATACCTAAATGAGAGTGGGTAGGAAATAAATAAAGGTAATATTACCCATCTTCCGGAAGGCTCTTCTAACCTAGAAAGTCAACATATCTCTCACACCTTGATGGACCTGCAATTCACAGAAGAAACCCTGGTAGAAGGTTAGATATTTGCTCATTTGAAAACTAATATTTGAGTGAAAACTGAAAAGTACAGAATGGAATGTTATATTTTGTCCACATGGTATCCCATGACTGAACATGCTGTGTAAAGTCTTTTCCAAAGTGATTGTCACTGTTAAAAATGACATTGATCTCTGAAAAAAAAAATTCAGGATTAAAATGAAAATGCCAACACTTTTAAAATAGCACATTGTTTACACATTGGCTATTTAATTCTAGAAGAAGAAAGATGTTTAGGGAAAAATAGTCTGACCATTTGAAATAAATAAAATGCATCTTAAATACACGCATCAACCCTTGTAAAGATAATTTTCAATGGGAATATGAACTCTCCTTTGTTCAGAAGACCATCTAAATAACCTGAGGTAGCAACAGTGAGCAGAAGAAACTTCTAATAATATTTTCAAGCTATTTCAGCAGATGTCAGTGAAAGAAACTCAAGAAGACTAGGACAGTTTTCCCAATTGCAAGGATAAGGTTGTGGCCATACACTAGAAAAATCATCAAGCCGATCCCAGGGCCCTCTGCTATGTTATCATAATGACAACTGGCTGATGCCACATCTTCTTTAGCAACACCATGGAGGGACTCTGCAAGCCTTTATATGAAGTGCATTCTCCTTAACAATTCCTCTACCACATTCTTTCTAATGTCTTCCCACACAGACGCTGGGCTTGGCTATGGGTCTTGTGCTGATGGGTATGATCTCAATATTAAAACAATTTTTCTACTATGTCCAATGCCAGAAACCACGATTCCATTTCTGTGGATAGCGTTATCATTCTTCTAATCATCCCAATTTGAAAAGAACTTCAAAGTGATCAAGTCCTATTGATTTTTATTTCAGTGTCTTTGGTTGTTCAGGGTTGTTTTTTTTTTTTTTCATAAACTATTTTTAAGTGCTAAACATCTCATTTCCAAACCTCTTAAATAACCTGCCACTGTAATCCACTTCTGTCCCATTGAAACTCATCCTACATTTATAGAATAGTTTGTTTGAAGCACCAGTATGATCATGGTAATTCTCTACCCCCAAATCACTGATCATTTCTTATTTTCTACTGGATAGAGATCATCACACATTTTGTAACCACCCACATGTCCGAAATTCTCTTAGCAAGACTTATACCAGATTCCAGAGTTTTCATGTCGTCAAGGCCCCACCAATAAAGTGAAATTATATAAAAGCCCATGATCACTTAGTTCCATCTGTCTCTCTGAACTTCCTATCCCAACTCTCTTTGACCTAGTGTGTCACCATCCAACTGCCATACCTCTCGCAGGCTTGTGTTCTCATTGGCACTCTTCTTAGCTACTTATGGCACCTAGCGGATGCAACACTTACAATCCCCCTCCAAATCACATCTGATATGTTTAGAGCTTCAGAACCAGGATGTGTACAAATGCAAAGGGCATCATTCACGTTATAGTCTATGACAACAGTGTCCCCTGAGGTTGTGCAATATAGTGGTGCTGAAATTCCCATTATCATATTGAGGTTTGCTTGTGTTCTTCATGTGGTCGTGGAACTGGCTTTCATCTACACGCTGTAACCTGACTTCATGATGATGACCACATTTTTCATGTATTCTCTCTGATAGTCATTTTCTTGGCATTCCTCTGGTGCCTCATTGTTTCTTTCAGGCTGCTGCTCTTCTCGAGGTTTCACCCAAATTAATGTTTGTATGTAATGCTTGAACTTGGTATTGAAAATGCAATCATTTATTATATAGTACCCGTTTTCCAGAAAAAAAAAAAATTGAGGCTGCACAGGTAAGAGACCTGAATCATTTTTTTTATTCATTTCTATTTACTCAACGTGTTTATTTATAGAGATGTTATTTTAACAATAACCACGTTATTTTTATTCATCTTTTAAGGTTTTTTTTTTTTAATTTATTTGAGAGAGAGTGTGAGAGTGAGAGTGGCAAGGAGTGGAGGAGAGAGAGAGAGAGAGAATTTCAAGCAGACTCCCTGCTGAGCCAGGAGCCCCATGTGGGGCTCGATCTCAGGACCCTGAGATCATGACCTGAGACAAAATCAAGAGTCAGATGCTTAACCAACTGAGCCACCCAGGTGCCCCTAACAGTATTTTTAAACTAGATTTGTCCTCAGAGAATATTTAGTGTAACCTGAAGTACTCCTCAAGGGGAGGAATTCTGGTTATGTTCACTAAATTTGGTGCATTAAAATAACTATATTCTCTGTATTTACAGGGCTAACTCATTTTATCCTTAAACTACATTACTAAAAGGAGCAGGTAAAATGAATTTCTGTAGATGAAAAAATGTAGAGGAGTTTTTGAAGTTTCTATTCAGAGGATGTATTTAAAGTCAATTTATAAAGTAAATATTTTTTTTTCTAAAAAAGTTTAAAAACATTTGTATGTAAGCAGTAACTTGAAGTAAATAATCATCTTCTAATTTAGCTTAAAGAAAAAAAGAAAAAAAACATTCATATATAAGTATACTTCTGTGTGTGTGTATTTAGAGAGAGAGTTCAGATAAAATGAGGAATATACAATATATTTTCAAATATAGGGAATTTGTGTAAAAAAAGAAAGGAGAGAAGGAAGGAGGGAGAGATGGGAGGAGAGAGGGAGGACAGGAAGGAAGGAAGGGAGGAAGGAAAGAGGAAAATAAAGTAAGGCCACATGTGTAAATGTTAATTCCACAATCCTTGTTCCTCATTAGTCTTTAGAATTTCAAGGAAATTCTCAGACACCAGGAATGAGTTCCTTTACAGCGGATATGAGTGTAAAACAAGGAGGTTTGATTTTTTTTTTAAGATGTTATTTATTTATTTGTGTGTGAGAGAGAGAGCACAAGCATCAGGCAGAGGGAGAAGCAGGTTCCCTGCTGAGCAGAGAGCCCGATGAGGGACTCCATCCCAGGACCCTGAGATCATGACCCGAGCTGAAGGCAGACGCCTATCCGACTGAGCCAGCCAGTCGTCCCAAAGAGGTTTGATTTTTTTTAATTAAACTATGTTTAAAGATTTAGAAAGATTGGAGGTGGTAATTCAGATTAAAAATATTGTTGAATTAAATTGGAGTCATACAAAGGAAAAAAACTTCGAGTATAGAACAAAGTATAAAAATCTAGGAGAAGTGTCTTCCTCAGAAGCATCATTTCCTTTAAACTGTCCCTTCTCATGTCTCATTTTTAGTGTTACTTTTTGACATAGAAGCATACCACCATCCCAGAGTATCTACTGAGCCCTAGAGTGGGTAAGTACCATCCAGCCTTTTGAATATAATACACCATCTTTCAAAGGGTGTTGAATATGGTAGCTTGGGCCTCCGTATCACGAACCCTTTCTAGTGTGCCTTCTTAAACTAGGGAGGCTGGAAAGCTAATAAGTGCATTTCCTACCTTCTCAGATACAAATTCGATCACACCAATAAAATGCACTTTTTTTTTTTTCTAAAGAAGCTTATCAGGTAGAGGCCAATTCCTGATGGTTTTTGGCTCCTCCTGCCAAAGCAAGGTTATGGGAAATTGAGGGTGGTGGTCGTTGCTTTACCTGCCTCCACAATCCAAGGATCAGTGTTCAGCATCCACATTGTCCAGGGGCAACAATGGCAGTGGTTGCCATAGTAATAGTGGCATCTTTGTGACCCCTAGACCATAGCATTCACGGTGAGTTCTGGCCACATCTAACATTCCTGACAACACCTGGAGATCCCACCTTCCTGATCCCCACAGAGATTTGTAGCCTCCCTTTTGTGTCAAGTTTGCCAAGTGCTTGGAATCATACTTGAAGGCCCAGCTGAGAGCTGATTCCTCCAGCCCTTTCAACTGCTTGGAAAGTACCTAATCCCCTCTCTAAAATCTCTTTCTGCTTAAAATCCTTAGTTTCTATTTCCTAGATGGACAGCTCACATCTCTGTACTCTCTTACGCAACAAATAACCACTATCATTTGGAAATTTGAA